>NW_017729006.1:2730088-2738593 GCF_001723915.1 Gavialis gangeticus
ATCTTGACCCAGAGCACTTCAGCTTGCCCTTCCTCTGACCCCATTCTGCTGGCAGAGGATGTGTAGTGCTCCTTGACATAGATTGCCACCCCCCCTCCTAGTTAGTTCAAAGATACTAGGTTTCGATTTACTTTTTTTCTTTAAAAGCATATGCTTCTTTGTTTAAATCTAATTATATTTCTGGGAGGAAAACCTTATATTGTACAAAAAATAAATTGTAGTAGTATTATTTTGATATGAAAAAGAACAGCTTGCCATAGAGTTGGGATTTATTATTACTATAATTTGCATTACAGGGGCTGTCTTGTGCTGGTTGCTGGATAGATGCATAAAAAATGAAGGTTTTTGTTTAAGACAGAGCAGACACATCTTCACATGTATTAATGTGCCATTGCTATGGCACATTAAATTTTACTACCTGTAATATGAGGTACTGCATAAACTCACAGTTGCAGGAACTAATGCACAGTAGCAACAGAACATGGCCTTTCTGGGGTGGTTAATGTGCAGTAGACTAATTCTGCTGTGCATCAGCACAGTTTTTGCCATGATGTGCTAATGCACAGTAGAAGTAGTCTACTGCGCATTAGGCATCTCATGTAAATGTGCCCATGCTGTGACAAAGAAATAGGAGTGAGAGGATAAAGGACAGGGTAACTGTCATTTAAACATATTTTGCAGAGACTGGTTGTTGTGTAAATCAGGATTTTTTGCTTTGATGATTAAAAAGAATAACCAAAGCAGTTCCCCACTAGTTCTGGGGATTTTTTTTAGTGAAATAAACCTTGAGCAGTGTATATTATGGCAGAAGAGGGAAAAGATTGTGTCCTAATAAGTTGGGGGACATGCCAGCCCATCCAGGTACCACACTGCCATGCTGTTTCTTAAATGGATACTTCAAGCTATTTTGTTAGATATTCATTCTCTCTGTTTCTTTGCCTTGACAGTTCTCATTGTCTGAGAGATTAAGAGAAGAATTTCAAATGAAGGACTTACTTTATCAATGATACATCAAATACAATCTAAACACACTCAGGAGTGAAGGGTACCATAGTAAATTACATGTTGTGAAAGCCTCATCAACTAAACAGATTACTTCATTTCTTCAAGTCATTTTACAACATCCAAATAACCAAAGCTATTAACATCATTTTATTTTGAGTCCCCTATATACATGAGGAGGGTGAATAAAAAAAAGGCCTTATACAAGTATTCATTTAAAAGTTAAGATGAATTCATTTTAGAAATGGTTGCACCTCCTTTGAGCGATTCTTTTTTGATTGCATGAACTCTCAGGGAGAGTTCTATGATTACAAGCTCAAAATTTGCAGATAGCAATTTTTAAAAATCATGCCATTATCTAAACAAAATTTCTTTGTTGCATAAGAGGAAGGAAGAGCACAAAAAGAGAGCACAAAATGTGCTTTTCATTAAGGTAAATGAAAAAGAAGAAAAAATATTACAGAACACTTGCAAAATAATTTAAGAGAAAAACATTTAAAGAGAATTAGTTTACTTTTTGAGAAAATAGTTTGGTTAAATTAAAAAAAGCGGGGGAGGGGAGTTTCTCTTCTGGCAAACAAAATTTCGTTTAAGGCTAAGTACAGGCAGTCAAAAATCCAGAGACTGAATTTATATGATCTTTGCAGGTCAGTCTAAATTGTGTAGATTTAACCCATAAGCAAGTGAACAGACATTCACTTTTGATTCTGGAACTGCAGCCACATGCCTGCAGTGGCCCAGGCTAGAAGCTGGGGGTTGCTAGAGCATTCCTGCTGCTTGGCTGAAGCAGACTGCTTAGGCCAAGGCTAGCCCACCCACCTTGTACAGGGCAGTTTGCAGAGAAGGTGCAAAGCATCTTGGGATGCTGGGAGACTGTGAGTTAACTTGAATCTGGAGGGGATCTGGGACAAATAAACTGATTTAATCTAAATTAGTTAAGTCTGATACTACATCCGTCCAGGTTTATCTTAAACTGGATTCGGCCATTTTGAAAGCAGTTTATGTGCACTGAACTTCTGTTGTATTACAGATATGAGCTGGTTTCCTATTACTTATACTGGTTGATGTGTAACTTCTGTCCCTAACCTAGAACACATTTCTTTCCCTCAACTTCAATACAGTTCATTAAGATAAAGCCGATTTTTAGTCTTCTTTTCCTGCAACAAACTGAAGATGATCTCATAAATTATATAAAATATATAGTACATTATATATTATGTTATATATCAAACAATGCTTAATACTAAAGGTAGACTACATTTCTACAGTCCCGTACAAAAAGAAAATAGTGAGCCATTTATGCTAACTTTCTAAAGACCTTACACAGCACACATACTAATAAAAATACATGGAAATGAAAGTAATGAATATGGGATAATTTTCTGTGGCATAGGACATAGTTTAACACAGCATGACATTCCATAAGCCTGCCGTGAGAACTCTGAAGCAGAGGAAATTTAAAAAGTTAAAAGAATCCCCTGATAACATAGTTCACAGATAAGGTCATATGATCATACTATTACTTCATACAACCCTGAGAATAAAAAATGGTTATGCCTGTCCAATCAAGGAACTGAGACTATCCCATGTACCTACTCACTAATAAACTTAGACAGCTGAGCTCACGCAGTTTATATGGAAACTTTTCCTGTGCCCTGCATAGAATAAATAACATCTGAAAGACAAACTCAGTAAAATGTAAACAAAAAGTCAGTTTCCCAAGAATTTTTCCATCATTAGAGATAGCTAAATTCACCAGTTTGTTCATTAAGATCTAATAGGAGTAATAATTTGCAATCCTAAAATGACTTCCATCTCAGTACTGTAATGCTAATCCTGAGCAATTAGAATCCAGTAACAGTTTCACAAAAATCACGAGATTGGTTTAGAAGTAGCACATACAGTGTCTATTGGATTTTTAGTTGCTTTCAAGCTTTTCTGCCCAACCATATTGACAAAAACAAACTTTAAAAAAGAAGAAAGCTAAGGTTCTCTGATTATTACAGAATTCCAGGAATTAGGGACTGAAGCAAAAAAACAAGCACTTGCAGACTGTGATCAGTCTTTAGAAGTTGGTAGCATTGTGAAGGAGAAGAAGAAAAAGGAGAAAAAGGAGGAGCGGCATGGAGAGTGGGGGAGGAGGGCAGCATTAATAAACTGAGGCTCCTAAATCCCTGTCACACAGGGACTTTTTTTTAACCATTCCTATGCTTTCTGTAGTCCTATGGATGGCTTTGTAATTTAATTCACACTTTGCCCTTCTATGATACCTGCTGAAATAGCACAAAATAAATCTAGTAGTTTAGAATCTGACAGCAAGGGTCCAATGTGACATGGCCCGAGGGACACACGAACATTTTGCTCTGAATTTAAAGCTGTGAAAAGGGAAGGAGGGGAACATGCAAGGGATCTAATTTGTTAAGCTACTCACATGGTGTGGTAAGCTAAGAGCATTCAGAAAGCAAAATAAATTTTAAAAAAAGCAGAAGAGAGTGCGATGGGAAATCTGACATAAATTTATTAGCGTTAATCAAAACAAGTGAAGATTCAAAGGAAAGTAGAGTTTTAGAAGGCTTCTTGTAACTGAAATGGGCACAAAACCATTCTTTGAATGATTTATCATTGAATTTAATCCTAGAGTCAGAGGTCTGTCACTCATGGGTAATGCATTTCAGGAATGTGGGCTCAATCCATAATACCCAGATTGAATTTGATTTTATACCATACTGATTTTTTTTTAAATTCCTTTGCTAGTAATACAATTTTGCTCATTTTTCTATACAAACACATTTACCTGCCAAGAACACATTTCTGACATGCATAATTTCAAATAATTTGAACTTTATACCAGGTGCCAGCAGATCTGCTGGACTCTTTCTAAATGGATTGCAAAACCAATACCTAATGTTTTAATGCATTAGGAAGAAGTGTTACTTAAAAGGCAAAATATACATAGTACTGCTTGTGAGTCAAATTATGTAGGATCAATGGAGAAAAAAGTTCAGAATCATATGAAAATCTTAACGTATTCCAAAGTGTAACATGTGCAAACATTATACAAACATAAAATATTCCATCTAGGCTTATACTCTGCATTACTAATCAATAAAAAGGTTCAGAGTTTCTTCAAATATAGCATAAGAAGGGTCAATAAGTAAAATAAGCTTGTTTATAGCCTTGTATATCACCCAACTAATGACATCAAGACTTAAGGACCACTATTAAATTTGTAGCCAGAGAATCTCTCAAACAGATTCTCCGAAAAGGTACTCAATCCTCGTAAGCAGCTAAATCTGGTTTACTGGGCCCTGCATGCCTGTTTAAAACTGGATTTCCAATACATCAGCCTAGCTGTTTTTTCCCCTTATCTGCAAAATTACAACACTTTAAAAATGTAGGAAATTACATTTCCAATGGGTAAAAAGATTTCTTAGAATTATTTAATTAAATAGTAAAACCTTTCACTTGGATGTAACCAGAAAGGGGAAGCTTCATAGAGCCAGACACGCCTATATATTGAGCTCTAACATCAGCTCTTCTTCCAGTGTACAAAGGCAGAGCTCAGGTGTCTTATGTCCAATGTGGCCCCAGCTAACCACTGGCATATCTCCTCTTCTACAATAGTGTTCAGTGTACTTGAATACTTTCAGTGTAAAAGTAGGAGGGGGTAAAAACTGAAAAAACATAGACATTTTAGAAAAGAATGGGGGGTCAAGATGTGAACAATCTTTCATGTCTAAAGCTTACAATGAAAAGTGCACACATCTGGCTTGTTCTTTTTGCCCCATCTTTGTACAATGTGATTTAGTTATGATAGTTTCTTGCCTTTTTATTCAGGCCTCATAAAAAAATAAAGGAGTGTGTCTATATTATGTTAGATGTATGCCTAAGTGACAGCGTTGGTAAAAATCATGACCTACAGAACTAGCTACACATGATATGAAACAAGCACAAATGGCAAGTGCATGTTTGGAAAATGGTGCCTTATGCTTTTGAAGTCCACATATTAAAAGCATTTAGAAGCATTGTTATTAACTTACGGGAAGAACTTGCAGGTAAATAAAAGATAGAGATAATGGCTTTCAGCACCATTATTTATCTGACACAAATCATTCATCTTGCTTTGTGTAAGAGTGTTCTAGATTTCATTACAGTAAAGACTGATTTAAATAAAACCAGCTCCCTTAGTCTTTTAAAAGGAGACATTACTCCTCCATAAATTTTAATGTCAGGATTTATTTTTCTACTATCAATAAATATCATTGCAGTATATTGTAGGAGGTTTGTGCATTGTGGCTCTTTTTGAATGGAGTATGAATCAAAAATATCATTCTAAAGCTGGGTTTGAAATGTAAATTGAATGCATTTTTAACCAACAGCTGAGATAAAGGAGAGTGCACTGTACACAAATGTTGCTCTATGGGTCAGTTGGAAAAATATATGAAGAACCTTAGAATTACATTAAGTCTGTCTCTGTGAACAAGAAGGGATTTAGTTAGTTATTTTAATCCTATTATCTCACTGGCTCACATTTACAAGAAACACTTTTCTTCTATTCCATCTTCACCTTCCACCACCTTGAGTTATTTCTGATACATACAAAGGCAACAACTAAAAGGAGGTGGAAAAGTGCTAATGCCCTACTAAAGATAGTGTTTTTCAGCAGTACATGTGATATCAACAGTAACTTTCTCTCTATTTTTGTTTAAGTTAATACTCTCTAAAGAAATAGTGTGCTAATTGAATAGACTTACTCTACAGAAAATGTTTCCACACTCTTTCATGAATTTTCACGTGGAAAAAGGTTCTTAACAAAATTTCCAGCCTATATATTTGACAATGTGAGATTACATTTTTCTTCACTACACGGCAAAGGTAACTGGAAATATTTAGTCTAACCTACATTAAGGCATTAATAATGTATCGCCTTTTCTATAGCAAGGATTTTAAGAAACACTGCTTTACTTGCCTGGAGGATACTGTCACAACGTACAGAAAAATCAAATCTTTGAAACACAAAAGGTAAAACTGCAACAGTTTTCTATTTTAAAACCCAAACATATTGCATATATACTATGGAGTGTGTGTGTAATTTCCAAGTAAATATATATTACAGAAGACATGGATTTATCAATAGAATGTGAAGAAAATATTTAATACGAGGATATTTGCAGAGTTATTATAACATGATGGCTTGTCCCTTTAAGAGTGGTCAGACAGCCCTGTTAAGGGCATTTAGCTGTGGGCCTCCTGGGAATGAGGGAGCAGCCCATTGGCTGAGAGGAAAGACTGGCAAGGAACAATTTGAGAAAAGGAAGCAAGTGGAGAGTTCAACTAGCTGCCAGAGGGAGCCAAGCTGCTGGCCTGGGAGCCAGAGCCAGCATATGGGGTCCTCCTCAAGTGTCTAGAAAGTGGCAGAAAGGTTTGGTTGCATTTATTTGTTTGGTGCATACTTTAAGGACTGTGTTACTGGGAAACTAAACAGCTCCTCTGGTGCAAAGTCATACAGTGATATTCAGCCTATTTTATACCATTCGCATGTGAGCTTTTTAAATATATATTTGTTTCTTCTACAGAAAGTACACCATGAGTCAATTTATCAAGAAGAATCAAGTCAGCTGCCAATGTAATCACCACAGAGCACTGCTTCTGTCATTGCAACAATACATTTGCCTGGGCATGTCACGCTAACTAGCTATCTCACTACATTTAGCAGAAGAAACTGGCGAGTCACTATTTAATTCAGTACAGATACACATCCAGGCAGCATATTAAGGTCTTTGCATTGGCTTATATTCTGATTCAAAATGACAATTTAAATGTGCTCTTGTATAATGATAAAATAATGCAAGATTTAATAGCATGGTTTACTCATTTCAACACCAAGCTAAATTACAAACACATTATCAACATGTAATGAAAAACCAAAAAATTAAGTAGGCATACTAAAGGTAACAGAAGCATGAAATATGTAAGCTATTCTTCTGCTGTTTAGACTATCAATTTTTCTTACAAGTAAACTTAACAAAACATCTTCAATTTCATCCAGTTATATTATACACAGTTATCAAGATGCAGTGAATCAGACATTTTAAAACCATTGCCAATCATTACCATCCCCCAAATGCTGAGAACAATGACAAAAAAATGAAGAAGGAAAAGATCGCTTTAGGTGATTATTAAAATTCGCATCTGGGGAATGGCCAAAACCAGAGATGGGCACAAACTGCAAAATCTAGCTTCCTCAGAGTTCAAAGGTCCTCGGAGTTCTGAGATTTCAGCTCATCCCTTCATATTATTATTAGGGACCAAATAGAAACTTTATGAACTAAAATAGGATTTTTTTTTTAAGTAGCATTGTGGTTTTGGCCTATATCCAGCAAAATTAAGAACAAAAGAAATGCTATGCTGGGTCAAACCACAGGTTCATCTAACCCAGATCCTGTATTGCACAGTATTTCAAAAAATGATTTATACAAGAAACAGCCACCCTTAGAATTCAAGCCCAGATCTTTTGTACGATTTGCCTAACTGAATTCAACCAAAAATATTTCAGGCTATGTTTGAATTTGTATCTGTATGTGTAGCCCCATGCTGCATTAAAAAAAATAGCATATATCAGTGACTAGACAGCTCACTATTCAATAGTTTCATGATCTGGGACTATGGCACTAAAGGATATTGAATTCTTAGCCTCTCTTATCAAATTCTTAGCCTCTCTTATCAAATTTGCAAAAGCATTCCTTATATCATTGTCAACATAAATAAGATTTAGTTCCTTATCTCTAGCATTTTAATCTTCTGTTTCATCAGCCAGGTTATCATAGAAGTGGACCACTGCAGATTAAATATGCATTGCATCTACCAGGCCATCACTTCTGTAGTTAGGTTTCTTCAGCTGGGTACTTGAAAAGCCTTTTAAATTCCATAGTTTCTGTGGGCATACTACTGCAGATGGTCTACTTCCATGAGACAGCTCATCTCTATGCCATGCCCTACTCTCTACTTGGAAAAATTAATAGCTGGCTCATGGTTTCTTTTAAAGTGTGTGTGTTGGGGGGTGGGAGAGGCATGTTTAAATATACATATTGGACCTTGGGTCCAAAGCATATTCAGCCTTGTGAATAAGCCTGGAGAGAAGTCCATGGTTACCATAACCAGTAATACACAGTTTCTGTGATCATTTCTACCACTTGGAGGTGTTATTTTATGTTCACTCTCTTCAGTTAATGGTTTGAAATTCAATAGCATTTTTAATTTGAATATAATTAGTATTTTGAAAGGCATCGTTCTGGAGACATCTTTCCAAGGGGCAGAGCAAAGACCCATTTACCTCTACTTGGCATCAAAATAGTAAATGCCACACTGTGAAGACAACTTGCCGAGAGCAATCCTTGTCTGGGTTCAGGTGTGAGACAATTTTCCCTTTCAGGAGGTATCTTATATTTCAGGAGCCTTTGTTCATATGTTTCAGCTAGCTTCCTGAATAGTTCCACACAGCCC
>NW_017729006.1:2743593-2746903 GCF_001723915.1 Gavialis gangeticus
GTAAATGTCACACTGTGAAGACAACTTGCCGAGAGCAATCCTTGTCTGGGTTCAGGTGTGAGACAATTTTCCCTTTCAGGAGGTATCTTATATTTCAGGAGCCTTTGTTCATATGTTTCAGCTAGCTTCCTGAATAGTTCCACACAGCCCTGCAAAGATTTATTTTCATTATGACAAGCCCAATGGGAAACTTCCAACTGGTAAGAAAGAATGAGTCCACAAGTTAAACTTTATATTGAGACACTGGTAGGAAGCTCAGGTTAATAGTTCCTTTCCATCTTATTTACCATTGAAGAAATACTCATATTAAAAACAATATGTGCATTGAAAGTTTCAAGGTTACTTTGCTAAGATTTTTTTTAGTCAGACAAAGCATTTAAACCAAAATAAATGCTTAAAATATATGTATATAGGACATTAAATCCTTGTTGTGTATAGTCACAGCCCTCTTTATAATACTCCAGGCATTTATATGAGTAATTTAATATACTGGAGCAAAGAAGGTCTCTGTTGGCTTAGAAATGGTATTTTAAAGGTTTTTTGGGGGGGGGGAATTGACATATATATCCCTGGAAACAAGGCCTCTGGGTCCTAAATCCAGAGCCAATTGTCTCCTTGTGTTGCCTAGATCTTAGGTGCACAAAAAATTCAGTCACTCTCCACAAACGATAACAAATTTAATAAATCACTAAAGTTCACACTTAAAAGGCATGCATTTTGCACCTGTTCTGTGCAAAACATCCAATCAAAACTACATAAAAGGGGTTTAAAACATTCTTGAATCTGGGTTGTGGCTTAACAACGTATTTATAATGCTCCAAAATATTTTAATACATTTAGTTTGTTAGTCTTGTTTTCTACTCTCTGAGTTGCCAAACTCTCAGGTCAAAGAACTTTCATGTCTGAATTTGCAACAGTAAATTATTTCAAAACAAATAGGTCCTTGGAGATGTATGGCTATTATTAAAACTGGCAATTCCTGTGAACCATGTGAAAAGCATATTGAGGTTAATGCCATTATTCTACATTTCTCTACTGTTTTATTCTTTGTGCCTTCACAACTACTTTTTATTATTATGAAAAATGTATTAGGGCTGTATTAGGGCTAGGTGCAACAGTTAGCACAAAGCAAAATATCAAAAAAATGACTAGAAATCCCAGTGCAAGATGAACAGATTGTGTACACAGTGCTTCTGTTAAAAATGTATGTAGTGAATAATGCATCATAAAAGGTTTAGATTTTTTAAGTAGGCTTTTCATTCTTTTTATAAGACAGTTATTTGCTGCAGAAATAGTCTGGGTGGATTGCTGATAATATGTCAAGAATCTGGCAACAAAATACAAAGAAAGGAAGTATATGTACAAAAATATAGGCATAGCTATCTGTGTAATAGAAAGCTTATATTCACCAATAGTGATATGAATAGGTCCCATAAGACAACTTTAGTTAGAAGCTAACCTCTCCAGGCAGTTGATTTCATCCCATCTTCTACCTACCACCTACTCCATAATTATATTCCTTTACATGTTTTGTGCCTTTCATCAAAAAATCTTTTGCTACTATACAAAATTATTATGTACTTGATAGATGAGGAAACTAAGCTACTGAGATGCTAATATGCAACTTGCCTGAAGTCACATAGCTTAGCAGGGCAGAGTTCTTCCCAAGTTCTAGTTCCTTGACCCAACCTTGTCACTATCATCTATTAGTAATTCCATGCTGGCCTTGATTCCTTTTGATACGCCTGGCTGAGCTAGTTCTGATAAATTGTGACTGGCCCTCAAGTGCACATCTCTATACCTGCACGTAAAAATGAAGTCAAACCTCAATTAGCTTGGAAGAATTCAGCAACATTTTGACCTCAACTCTCTTTTGTTCCTAGTGAAAATCTGGATTCAGTCCCAGTCTGGAAGCAAAAGTGCCTAACTAGTTGTGGACAAAGTGATCCCTTGCTCCACATTCCAATCAAAGAGATCTAAGCAAATATTGAACTTTGAGGTATTTATCCAAACCACATCAAACAGGAGTCTACATTGTGTTGCTATAATATGCTTCTATGGAAACCAAAAGCTGGACATCATTTGTGAAGTGTTACCTGTCTAACCTCCTTTCTCCTGTACCAAACCATATTTTCCACTAACTAAATGGGGACTGAATGAGGCACAGAGAGACTTCTGCCATTTTCCTTTCTTTTGTGTATGTGTGTGTGTCTCTCTCGGAAGGCATTGTACACATAGACATAGACAGTCAAAGAGTATCATGCCCAACTTGGAGGCAGCACCACCAGAGAAAACCTGACCAGCCTGGTGACCCCTGTACAAGCTACCCATTGCCAAGAGAACTGGCAACCTCTGGTGGTGGCTGCTGCATGGAGTCCTGACCACGGGCACTTTTCTCTGCCACTTAGACCTGGTGGCATTGGTAGTCTGCCCTTGTTCTGCAAGGAGGATGTGGAGCAGACTTTTTTGTGCCTTCCTAGACTATCTCTAGCCACTCTTTGCTGCCCTTGGCACCCTCTTTGGCACATGACACTTGGACTTCTCTGAGATCGTGTATATCTTCTCTATCCTATACTGAATGAGTGCATGTCACTTTTGAATTTGCAACATTAACCTTGCAACAAAACATGAATCAGTTTGTGTTATACTGTGCCACTGAGGGGGCCCTCTGCAAGGTAGAAGACAGACAGACAGAAAGTCCTACATGTATAACCCCATGGGGTGCACCCACACATGCAAACATATGTACTTGCAGCAGCTCAAATAAAAGTGATGCAAATTTGAGCTGGGGCTTTTTGCCTCAGTGCATGTGCCTAGACATGCATTTTGCTGTGCAGCAAATAGTGCCACTTGGGCACGTCCAGACGAGCGTGCATGTGCCTCTTGCCGTATCTCAAAGCCCTTTGAGGTGGGGCAACAGGCACATGTGGGAATGAAAAAATGTTCCCTGCACTGCAAGTTTGCAGCACAGGTAGAAAATTAGACCCCTAATTAGACCCCTGGATATCCAGGGGTCTAAAAAAATTGAAATTTTAAAAAGCAGAGTAGGACACAGTCCTGGACCATGCCCTGAGGCAACCGGAAACTGGGTCCTCCACGGAGATGCTCTGGCTTCCAGAGCATCTCTGTGGTTGGCCCCTTGTCCTGGTGCTGAAACAAGCGGCCGGCTGGGCCACGTTTCAGCACTAGGGCTCCAGTGCGGGTGACTAAGGGGTCAGGGGGCTGGAGAGTGGTGGAGGGGACTATGGGGGGGACCCCCTATAGCTACACCCACTCCCCCAACCCTCCCAACCCCTGCCCTGGCTGGCCC
>NW_017729006.1:2747092-2748132 GCF_001723915.1 Gavialis gangeticus
TACCCATTGCCAAGAGAACTGGCAACCTCTGGTGGTGGCTGCTGCATGGAGTCCTGACCACGGGCACTTTTCTCTGCCACTTAGACCTGGTGGCATTGGTAGTCTGCCCTTGTTCTGCAAGGAGGATGTGGAGCAGACTTTTTTGTGCCTTCCTAGACTATCTCTAGCCACTCTTTGCTGCCCTTGGCACCCTCTTTGGCACATGACACTTGGACTTCTCTGAGATCGTGTATATCTTCTCTATCCTATACTGAATGAGTGCATGTCACTTTTGAATTTGCAACATTAACCTTGCAACAAAACATGAATCAGTTTGTGTTATACTGTGCCACTGAGGGGGCCCTCTGCAAGGTAGAAGACAGACAGACAGAAAGTCCTACATGTATAACCCCATGGGGTGCACCCACACATGCAAACATATGTACTTGCAGCAGCTCAAATAAAAGTGATGCAAATTTGAGCTGGGGCTTTTTGCCTCAGTGCATGTGCCTAGACATGCATTTTGCTGTGCAGCAAATAGTGCCACTTGGGCACGTCCAGACGAGCGTGCATGTGCCTCTTGCCGTATCTCAAAGCCCTTTGAGGTGGGGCAACAGGCACATGTGGGAATGAAAAAATGTTCCCTGCACTGCAAGTTTGCAGCACAGGTAGAAAATTAGACCCCTAATTAGACCCCTGGATATCCAGGGGTCTAAAAAAATTGAAATTTTAAAAAGCAGAGTAGGACACAGTCCTGGACCATGCCCTGAGGCAACCGGAAACTGGGTCCTCCACGGAGATGCTCTGGCTTCCAGAGCATCTCTGTGGTTGGCCCCTTGTCCTGGTGCTGAAACAAGCGGCCGGCTGGGCCACGTTTCAGCACTAGGGCTCCAGTGCGGGTGACTAAGGGGTCAGGGGGCTGGAGAGTGGTGGAGGGGACTATGGGGGGGACCCCCTATAGCTACACCCACTCCCCCAACCCTCCCAACCCCTGCCCTGGCTGGCCCTTCTCCCCACCAGCCCCCCCAAGGTCCCTGACCCCTGCCCTGGCCATCCCCTCC
>NW_017729006.1:2753132-2756404 GCF_001723915.1 Gavialis gangeticus
GGGATATCCATGGGGGCCTGGAGGTGCAAGTTGGGGGCTGAGGCTGTGTGGGGCAACCATTGTAGGGTCTCAGGGAGCCTGGTGGGGCTGGGTAGAGCAGCCATCGGGGGGACTGCAGCAGCTGGCAGGGGATGGGGCCAGGTGAGGCAGCAATTGGGGGGCTGGGGTGGGGCATGTGGGCCTTGCAGGGGGACTGGTAGCCCTTGTGGGGGCCATTTGGCCCCTGTTGGGGAGCTGTAGCTCAGTTGGGGGGCCAAATCCCCTTGTGCAGGGGCCAACTCCCTTGTGGGAGTTTCGATCTCCTATCCCTGGACCAGGAGAAGGCATTTAACAGAGTAGATCAAGGGTACATCACAGGCACTCTGTGGGCTTTTGGCTTTGGGCCCCACTTCATGCTCTCTAGGTGCTGTATAACTCTGCAGAGTGTTTGGTCAAGCTCAGCTGGACCCTGATGGAGCCCATTCCATTCAAGAGAAGGGTGCATCAAGGCTGCCTGCTGTCAAGCCAACTGTATGCCTTGGCCCTGGAGCCCTTCCTCATTCTCCTGTGGAGGTGGGTGGCAGGGCTGATGCTCTGGAAGCTGGAGGCGCAGCTGGTCCTGTCAGCATATGCTGATAACATACTCCTTGTGGTCCAGAATTCAGGTGACCTGGCGCAGGTGGAAGCCTGCCAGGCACTGTACTCAGTGGCCTCCTCTGCCCAGGTCAACTAGGTCAAGTGCTTTGGCCTGGTGGTGGGTGATGAGTGGCAGGTGGGCTCACTCCCACCCACACTCCATGGGATCCATTGAAGCATGGGCTCGCTGCTCTACTTGGGGGTCTAGCTTTCCCCCACAGACCCCTCCCCACCGGAGAACTGGCACCAGCTGGAGTCAAGGGGTGATGGAGTAGCTCCAGGTGTGGGCAGGGCTCCTGAGGTGTCTGTCCCTGTGTGAGAGAATGCTGGTGCTGAACTAGCTGCTCCTCTCCATGCTCTGGCACCAATTACACACCCTGCCTGTGCCCCCTGAGGTCCTGGCAGGGCTGCAGAGACGGGCACTGGAATTTTTCTAGCCAGGATGGCATTGGGTCACTGCATAGGTCCTGAGCTTCCCCTTGTGGGAAGGTGACCAGAGCCCAGTTTGCCTCTGCAGCCAGGTCCTGACATTCCACCTTCAGGCCCTACAGTGACTGCTATACGGTGTCAGTAGCCATATGGCATGCGGCCACCTGTGGCACACCTTCCTCTACCACTTCCAGGGGCTCTGATATGACAGGCAGCTCCTTGGCCTGAGGGGCTTGCTCCATGTCTCCCTCCGGAGAACTTCTTTTCACATTTGAACCTTTGACCCCCACGTCACTCCTACCCTTTTCTTCCTTAGTTCTCCCACCAATATATATATATGAGAGGAAGAGAGAGAGAGAGATCTATATAGATATACAGGAAACCCTTGCTATTGGTGGGTTTGGCATTCACGGTTTCAAATATTCATGAATGCATTTTAAATACACTTTATACACTTACAGGAGCTCCTTGGGAGCGCCGCACTTGCTGCCACTGGCCTCCCACTGCTGCCACGCTCCTGCCATTGCTGCCATGCCTCCCTGCAGCCACCAGGGGCACCGCATTCATGAACACAGACTGCATTCATGAATGCAGTAGCTTATTCATAGATTTCACCATTCCTGGGGGATTCAAGAATGTATCCCCACAAATGGCAAGGGTCACCTGTATATAGATAGATATAGATATATCTATCTAGCTATAGCTATGAGAGAGATAGCTATGTATCAGTTGTATCTTTCAAACTTTGGCCCCACACAGTGGAGGGTATTAGTTAACTATGATCTCTGGAAGATCATAGTTTTGCTTTTAATAGTTGCATAATAACATTTTTTTTAAGTCCCAGGAAAAGTCTCTTTTAACTCTCTAGTATCCATTTGTGACATTATATGTAAACATAATGAAGTATGCCAAGTTACAAAGGTATTTTCCTCTTCCCCACACAGAGCACTACAATTCCCCTAGGAATACTTTGAAATTTATGTGCAACCCCTTTTCACTTCAGATTAGCAGTTTCAAGCACCTTGCTAAAAAAAAATAAAACACTTTAAGCAGCACAGATTGAAGCCTGTCACAGAGCTTGAAGTTCTGCCAGCCAGAAACCTTCAGAGTAATCCAGTCCTTGAATATATGTCAGTAGAGAAGAGGAGTGGCTTTACTAGTGTCAAATATATGTATTTTACTACATAAATAGTGACTGAATACAGAAATAAGAAGCCATTCTCCCTCCCCACCCTCCATCCCTTGCCCAATCTGGCTACACTGTATTTTTAAAAGAAAATTAATTGCATGGGTCCTATCCAACCACTTTCTCTAGCCCCTACATTCCAGTCTTTCTGAGGACCCCCAGTAATAAGAGAGCACATAGTGCTCTTGTCTTTACCCTTTGTACAGAAATTACAGGAGGGCAGAAGTCTCCTTGCTCCCTTACTTTCCATGTTAGCGCACTGGAAACAAGAACCACTCTAAAGCAGGGGTGTCCAACCTTTTTGAATGTGGGGCCGGATCATGAACTTTTTATCACCCAGTAGGCCGGTGACCCATATTCAAACACTTCACAGGAAGTGGTATCACATCATCCCCACGAAACAAAAGTACAGTGTTTACTTTCATTTCCCATCGCAGCACCCCAGGCCTCAGAAAATAGCTTGGAGGGCTGCATGGCGGCCCGCGGGCAATATGTTGGATAAGCCTGCTCTAGAGCAAGTATCTTTATACCCATTTTACACCTGAAGAAAGCAAAGCCAGGGGAAAGAGGAGGGAAGGTAAAGGACTGCTGGCAGCCCTTGGCAGAAAAATATTCTACAGCAAGAGACAAACAATTGTGCTCTTTGTAGCTTGGTTTTCTTATGTTTAAACAGAGGTCTTCCTTCCTATATTAAAAATTCAGACTATGCAGAGCTGTTGAAATGAAGACATCACTAGAGCCAAGAGCATGAAAACTGAGAAACTGAGAAAAGAAGGGATTTTTAGTGAGACTGTGCTAAAGTTTTTATTTATTTATTAACGCCTATTTAGTTTCACTGACTAAAGTGTTAGAGAGTACATTTTATTGGAGTTAGTTCCACTTCTTCAATTAAGGTAAGAGAGCTAAAAATACACATCCCTATGCTCTAAATCCATCTTCCAGGAGATCAAGAGAATACCAGACCTGATAGTTTTTACTTAAACAAGAACAGTGAGAAGGGAGGGGATATAAAAAAAAAAAAAAAAAAAAAAAACCCCAAAAC
>NW_017729006.1:2756487-2757204 GCF_001723915.1 Gavialis gangeticus
AAAAAAAAAAAAAAAAAAAAAAAAGAACACCCCAAAACCTATTTTTTTAAGGAAATAAACAACAGCTATTTTAAAATCTTTAAAAGGAAGCAAAAAAGGGGGCTTTAAAAATTTCTGCAGATGTTTAAGAGAGGTCAGCATGACATGAAATTTAATAGTGGGATCTTTCAGGACCTCCAAGTTGTTAGATGAATCCTCTCTTTGTCTGTTGATAAGCAAGAAAAAACAGGCTGATAGAGGAAGAGGTCTGGTAAAGTGGTGCCAGTAAGTTCAATGGATATTAAAGTCTAGGAACAGGAGAACCAACTTCTGTTTGTAACTCAGCTGCAAACTTCCTGTGGGAACTGCAATTAAGTTAGATCGGTAGAAATACCACCCAACCTCACAGGGAGAGAATTACAGAAAAGTAGGGCTGGAAGGGACCTCAGATGATCATCTTGTTCAGTTCCCCACTCAAGACAAGATCATTCCTGCCAAACCATCCTAGACAAGGTTTGCCTAATCTGCTTTTAAAATCTTCTGAAGATGGAGATTCCAAGACCTCTCTACGTAGCTGTCACGGGGGCACTTGGGTGCCCCGTTCCTGAGTAAGGATTAGAGCAGCTGCCAATCACCAGGGCAGCTCAGCTGTGGGTTGCGGGAGTAACCAGGTCAGCCATGTAACCGGAAGGGGGCAGGGCTGGGCCCTTATAAACAGCTAGGCCGGAGCCTGGCTGG
>NW_017729006.1:2762204-2776831 GCF_001723915.1 Gavialis gangeticus
GGGTGCCCCGTTCCTGAGTAAGGATTAGAGCAGCTGCCAATCACCAGGGCAGCTCAGCTGTGGGTTGCGGGAGTAACCAGGTCAGCCATGTAACCGGAAGGGGGCAGGGCTGGGCCCTTATAAACAGCTACGCCGGAGCCTGGCTGGCAGTTCCCTTCTGGCAGCCTGCGTGTAAGAGCTCTGCAGGAGAGCTAACTGAGCAGTGCAGCCTGAGCCCATAGAGGGCTGCATTATGGTGAAGGCAGAGTGAAGCCTGACCAGAAGGCTTTGGCCAGAGAGCTAGGACGGCCGGGACGTTATGTAGAAGCCGGTAGGCTGATTGTGTTGTTATGGGTGGTAGGTTTATGATTTTGGTTGCAGCCGGTTGGCTCAGGATTCAGTTGTGTATATCATCCGGACGACCGGGTGAGGCTGTAGGGATGTGAGGAGGCCTCGCAGGAGATCCCAAGTAGTCTGGGGGTTTCCTGGGTGCCCTGTGCGGGCACCGAGCAGCGCCGAGAAGGCGCGGCAACTTGGCACCAGCGTGGTGCGGGGTTGAGACCCCAGCCCGAGAGGGCAGTATTCGGCCCAGTGAGGGCCTAGGACCCTGAGAAGGGTCAGGGGGCCAGGCACAGCTGCATGCCACCTGAGCCCCAGTGCCAGTGAAAGCCTGAGACAGGGCTGGCGCGTAGGCTCGGAGTGAGCCAAGAGGCTCGGAGGGAGCCAAGGGCACGCAGCGTGGAGCAGGCCCCAGCGAGGGCAGGTGCACAAGAGGCACGTGGCATAGGGACCCTGAGAAGGGTCAGGGGCCAGGCACGGCTGCATGCCCCCTGAGCCCCAGCGCCGGGAAGCCCGAGACAGGACTGGCACGTAGGCTCGGTGGGAGCCAAGGGCATGAGCAGCGCGGAGGCAGGCTCAGCGGGAGCCAAGGGCGCAAGCGGGCGGAAGCAGGCTCCCGGAGAGCCACGGGCGCGAGAGCGCGGGACCAGCTAAGAGAAAGCCACGGGCATGAGTAGCGCAGACAAGGGCCCCAGTGAGGGGCAAGAGGGGCAGGAGCGTGGGAAGCGCGTGGCCTAGGCCCCTGGGGGGGCCAGCCGGTAAGAGTGAAGCCCGGGGAGGGCTAGCAGAAGATTGGAGACACAAGAACGTCAGGAATAACTGCGAGGCTTGTGGCGTGCTAAAGGGAAGGTAGGAGGCACGCATAGCCCATAAGGCAGGGGTGCACCAAGTCCCCTAAGATCATAAGAGATCAAAGGCAGCCTCCCATATAAAACTATATAAGATCAAAGACGTGGCGGGCAAGAATAAGAGGGTGCTGTATCTCCTAATTGGCACGGCAGGGGACCTAGCAGGCTCACGGCCGCTCCTAGGCCCCACTCCGTGACAGTAGCCTTTTCCAATAGTTCCTCCTTCATAGTGAGAAAGTTCTACCCAGTAGCTGCATCTATACAAGTGCCGGACTACACAGCTGTTACTGAGCAGTCATTTAGTATTTGCATCACCATGTACTAAAAGACTGTGCAGTAACCAGCATTACTACACAGTAGTGTCCCCACATTTTTTTCTGATGCTACTGCATAGTAGCAACAAGCTACTATGCAGTGTCCCCCAACACTACTGCACAGTAGCAACAAGCTCATTGCTACTGTGCCGTAGCGTGTTGTGTAGACATAGTTACTATAAACCTAAATCTCACCTAATGCAATTTGAGACTGTTGTTCTTCATCCTGTTCTGTGTTTCCACAGAAAACAGTCTAGCATCATCTTTTATATAACCACCCACATACTTGAATGGTAGAATGCCATTCATCCTTGCTGCTCCTTTTGTGACTTATTCAGGTTAATAAAACATCAAGTTTAAACACCACTACTTACATTCAACAGTCACCCCTCTGTGCGAGTAGTCCCAGTTTCTTCAGTGGAGTTGCTCACAGAGAAAAGTATTCTTATTATGTATAAGGATAGCAGAATCTGGCCAATAGCACACAACAGTAGAAAATTAGTCATAGAATTCAGAATTGATAGAAGCCCCTGTTTAACACTCATTTCCCTGTAAACTACAAAAATTTCTCTCCAAGATAAATATAGCAATCTGTGCAAACAATGTTGTCACCCATTGTTTACCAAAGCTTGCTCCCTTTTAGCAGCTTGGTGGGAAATAAAGAGATACAGATGTATTAGGGGTACAGTTGGTTTCCTTTTGAAACATGTTCTAGTGCTACATTTGTATAATGCCTAGGTGAGAACTTGTGTTTTTATTACATGGCCCTTGCCTCTGCCTGCTAGGAACTAGTCCATGCACAGGGAAAAAGCCTCCGGGTAATCCTGTAATAAAAAAAGACATATATTACTATTTCATGTTAGCCTGACATAAGCCTGCTATAGAGGCCTATATTTTGTGGCCACTCAGAAAAGTATAATATGACCCTCTCTCACCCTAATGAAGATTAGCTAGAACAGTAGGTCAGAAACAAATTTACAGGTCATCTACAGTACCAAGTTAGCTTTTTAAGTTGCCTTTTTAAGTTTTTAAAGTTTAAACTTTTTAAGTTGCCCTGTCACATCAGTTGGATTGTGTTTGACCTAAGAAGGATTTCATAATACATAGTCATGCATACATCTTAAAATTCAGCAGACCCTTGTAAAAAAATCAGGATGAATGGAATTAAAATAGCAGTATGAGTCAGTTTGCTATGAAACTAGGAAAACTAGGAGGCGGCACTTCAAGACTAACTTTTAGAAAAACACTTGAAGTAAATTATGACTAAAACAGATTATCAGAAATGAGAAACTGATGAAGACAATATTGCAATGTGCCATTCAAACAGCAGGGAAGAAACCATCAGCCAAACAAATGGGAAGAAAAACCTCTCTAAGCACTAAAAATCATCTACATAAATGAGACGTAGCAAGGAAACACATTGGGAATGCACTGTATCAAACCTGTGTAAAACAATAAAGACAGATAATGAGCCCAATAAACCATAGCAGAATGTGTAAGAAACTGATAAGGCTATTTCTAGTAGCAAAGGTATTAAATTAACCAAGAGAAGCCAGGCTTTGGGTAGGGAGAAAGAAGACAAAAACAGCTCAGCTCGCTGGTAGAGAAAGACATAAAACATAATTTGGAACTAAGATGGAGCACTGAAAACAAGAGAATTATATGACATGAAACTCTAGGGAAGCCCAAACTATCTTTGAACTATTCAGCCTGAAGAACAAATAAAAAAAACCCCAAATCTCAGTATACTGCTAAAAAGTTAGACAGCGTTAAATGAAACAACTGACAGTCAGTCACTGGAAGAAACAAGAAGGTTGGAGCAGAAACATTATGAAAATCAAAGTGAAGGAGCTTCCTTTGAAAGTGTGTCACTCAGAGCGAACTAGAAAAATATGCACATAACATGCTTCAGATCTATATTCGCCTGC
Organism: Gavialis gangeticus; assembly: GCF_001723915.1. Lineage (NCBI taxonomy): Eukaryota > Metazoa > Chordata > Crocodylia > Gavialidae > Gavialis > Gavialis gangeticus. The sequence goes on from NW_017729006.1 coordinate 2,765,613, forward strand.
CGCGTCTTGTGGTTGAGCTTGGTGTTTAGTGAAAGGAAGGGCAGAGCACTGTGCGAGTCAAGAACATCAAGAACATCTTGGAGTGGTGCAGGCTTCCACAAAGCTCTAGTAAAGTGCCTCAACCCTGACCTGAAACAATTCTATTATTCCAGCCCTTGTTCTCTCTTGAATGGAGATAGTACCACATCACATTGTCCAATACCATGCAGTTGTTTTGACATGTAGACCAATATCTGTTACAAACAAGGAATACAATGAGTATACAAAACTTCCCTTCATTTCTGACCTGAGCAGAATTTGAACCAGAATTTCCATTTGTAGCAAGTTAAATTACCCTGGACTGCATACATATTTTATTTATAACTACAGTTCAAATGGGCACAGGTGAAATTAAAATAGTTCGTGCCATTTGGGAGCCAGGAGATACTGATTCTAGCTATAACTCTACTACAGATTTTAGTATCGCTCTAGGCAAGCTGCCAGACCTCAATGCGTCAGTTTCCTACCAACAAAACAGGGGGAAATGGGTGTTTTGATGATTAGTTTTCTTAACAGAGGGTGTGTTGATACATTTATAATTATACAAGTACTTAGAAGTACCAAAGTTAATATGACTTTTTAAACAAATGCTAATCAGTGTTTTTAACGAAAGCTTCTCAGATTATAAATGTTAATCAACCCATGGAATAGGTTATGACTAGGATAAACATGTTTCAGGACAATATTTTTCTTTGTGTTAATCAACTGATCGAGAACATTTTTAAATGCGAAAAGTCCCGGAATACTAATTTAGTGGATAAATAGAAAAAGTTCCCCCTTCCTTTTACTTTATAAATATTGCAATTATCCCAGCTTTTAAATTAAAAAAAAAAGGTATAATACAATTTGCATGGAAACAACAAGGATATCAACAACAAAAGAACTTGTATAGCATCACTTCACAGAGTCAGGCAAAAAGATAATGACACAAAGGACACGGACTGGGCACATTTACAATCCTGAAATGATGAAGCAGTGAGGGATAGGAGAACTAAGAACTGGTTGGTAAGCCACAGGGAAATTTGGTATAAGGAAGCACCCTAAATCTGGGGTGCTTTATCAAATTATGTTTAGTTGTGTTTGTGTGGTACCTAACTCAAGGCAGCTGTGGCCCTCAGGTGCAACTGTAGTACAAAACTCAATAATAATCAACATAGTTTGTGTATGCTGATCACATTGTAAATCTTCCTTGAATCTCCCAGGACAGCCTGCTCCAAATATTTTTTAGTGTGAGTCAGTTCATCAAGGGAAAATGTACTGCCTAGATTTCAATACTTCCCCTTTCAGACTAAAAGACAACCAAGTAGAGAGATATTTGGAAACTAAGAGGGGAAAAAAATTAATCCAGCCTTTTTCTTCCAAAATGCTTCTAAATTTTAGGCAACATTCTATATTTATTAGGTGAACCCATATTGCTGGTTGTGAAATAAATACGAGCACTGGGTAATTTTTTTTTCCTATGGGCGTTTATTTTGGAAGAAGCTAAGGGACCTGGTGAACAACGTGGCAGGAGGGCACAAACAATGTGGAGGAGGACTGATAGTTGTACAAATGCCTGCTCATGCCCCCTGCATTATAAAAGGTTAAGCAGGAGGTGGAAGTTTAAAATTGGCAGGACACAATGCCATGCTGCACTTCCTGTTAAATTTATACATACTGAGGCAGGAACAAATTGCAGACACTTATATAAAGAACCTGGCCAGGCTGATGGTTAACTAAAGGTAATTATAAAACTTGTCATTGTTATTACTTAATACTACTAGCCACCTAAAGGGACACGTGGGGAGACGGGGCTATCACCCCTATCAGCAGCGGTTAGCAGAGGTGACCAGATATGACCACCTTCCTAAAGGATGATACAGTTGGTCATCTTTTATGGCACAACAGGGTGCTCCATGAAATACTAAGAGGGTTTGACCCCAGGCACTGCCTTTGGGGAGGGGCAGATGGAGGTAGGAGGGCACAAAAATTGCCAGTGCCGAGCTGGAGGCTAGCTGCATTGCTGGTGGTGGCATTGCAGCAGTCAAGGCAGCCCTGTGCACTATAGCTGCCCACAGAGATGCTCTGTTATGCCTCTGGAGGCATGCCTTGCTGAGGAACCTTTTGAAACAGTGCCTCTCCCCAAAACCCACCACCTTCTACCTCTGGCTAGTGTTTTAATGGCACAAGTGCAGCTGGTAGATAATAGCAGTTGATATAATCTCAGTGGATAGCAATTTCTTTCCCTTGCATCTTTTAAGAGTTATGTTTATCAGTACTGGTTTGTAAAGAATATTTCCCTGAGCACACAGAGCATTTGTAAATCTGACTCTAGTTCAGCAGATCAATCATGCCATGCCATTGAAATTGGTGACAGTGCTGTAACTGACACTTTCACGTTGCCTACTGCTTCTTCAAATATTCAAGGAAATTCTAGGACCTGTTTTTAGCAAGATGTGCAGACAGAAGCGTCAGTAGAAAATGTATTTTTTACAAACACTTATAAAAGTGACAGCGAGCCTTTAATGTTTTGGGCTAGAAACAATTACTCTAGCATAACCAGATTATTTGCAAATGGGGCCTGATTCTCTTGTGCTGCAGAGACTTTATACTGTTCCAAAGGTATGAAGGACTTGGAAAGAGCCCCTGGAAAATAGCCTTTGTCTGCAAAGGGCTTCTTTAAGTATCACAAAGCTTCTAATGTTTCTCTACACCAGCACTTTCAGACTCTAATTAGGAGGCATATCTGCAGTTGGAAGGAACAACCCCTTGATATAGAGTGCTCTGTGCTCCATCTATTTCTACCATAGGGGTGATCCCCGCCCCCTCCCAAATGGTCTTATAACCAGTGTAGAAGTCAAACCAGCCATGAGGTTTACCAGATATGCAAGTTGTCATCTGCTACCAAAACACAGGGAGTGCACCCTTGACTCAGCCCTTTCTGGCATTTGGAGCAGAGCCATGAGTAATGGAGAATAGGAGCTTTAGTGGCGATTGCTCCCAATTTTGACAATGATTTTTTGTGGAAGCTGAGGCAATTTCTCTTTTCTGCAGTTTTCTCAGTCTGCAAATGCTGGAATCGGAGACTATACCACTACTTACTATACTCTATAAAGCCCTACGAAGTCTTAAAATAAAATGTTCAATATACACACAAAGTCGTAGCATTATTATAACCCTTTCAAGTGTAAATTTCACCTCCTCTGAAGCTATTTCATATTCATTTTATACATCTGGCTTTCTCTTCCTCTAATAATAAATCTTCCCATTGCTGCTAGTGCTGTCACCAGTTTGAATTGAATTGACCTTTTGGTAGTGTCCCTTCATAGTTATTGTCACTGAGCTGGGTCACAAGGGGGAAGAAACAAAAAAAGTGAAGAAAAGAAAAAACCTGAGCTCTGTAAAACTATCAGTTTCTGCCTTGTTAGTATTTTCATTCAAGACCCATATAGGTGTTTCTCCTCCTTTCTCTCTGTCTCTCTTTTTTTTCCCTTTTTTTTTTTGTTTTTTTGTTTTTGTTTTTTGAATGTTAGGGAGTTAGACCCAGGCTGGAACTTTATCAGTTCTGCCAAGTAAGAGGGAGCCTCAGTCACCCTAACCAAGGCTTTATAAATAACTACATGGGGTGGAGGGTTGTTAGGCCTCTCACAAAAGCTAGGTTCCTTTCATCTGTTGATCTGTGGTTGGTGGGTTTAGGGGCACGGATTGACATAGAGCTACTGCCCGCCCATGGCCAACCTCTACGAATTACATGAACAGACAAATTATACTTAACTGGATTTGTACTGAAGATAACAAACAGGAATAGTTAGAAGATATAAGCATACACATAGAACAATGCAACAGAGAACACTGACATATAACAATACAGGAAACAGCAATACTTATAACAACTCTGCCAGGGGCAGTATGGTACAGCACCAGGTTTTCACTGTGTTTCCAGTCAGAGAATGACACACAGTCACCCAGGGATGACAAGTAGGGGATTTTGGGGGGGGGGGCACGTTCACCCCCTGAGATCACTGGTGCACCCCCTGACAGGCCGCACTTCCCACTTAGGTGATGTTCAGGCAGGGCAGGTGGAAGTGCTGGTGCTCCCCCTGTGAGCACTGGCTGGGGAGTGGGAGCACCAGATGAAGCGCTGCAGCTACTTCTGCGAGATTGGCCATGGAGGGACTCCCCCTCCAGCTGGTGAGATTGGCTATGGGGGATCCCCACCTTCCCTGGTCACTGCGGGGGCACATGCCCCCCCTGACTAAGGTGGGACCAGTTGCCGATGGAGTCACTAGAGCTCCAAATCCTTTCCCTCAGCGGTACTTGGATTGGAAATGAGGGAGAGAGTGATACTTTACCTAACCAACAAGTATGTTTGATGATGATTATATCACTATCTGGTAGGTATCCAAGTAAGTATGTATATACCCTCACCTCACCACGTCACCCCAATCCACACTATTCTCAACATGTACACACCACTACTCTGATCAAAACCAGTCCACAAGCACCATTCACCCACATTCACACGCCCATTCACACACCACCAAGTAAGGTCCACACAAGCAAGCAAGCAAGCAATCAAGCATGCTAGATCCCAATTGCACACGCAAATCCTCTTGGAAACTCCTTTTCTATAATCTCACCTATTCCATCTGTCAATCATTCTTCTCACCAGTCATACTCATGTGCGCATGACACCCTACTATTGTGATCTCGGCATTCAGGTGCAGCACACGGCAGTCTACTGGATCCCACAAGCTACAGCGCAGGCTCCTGACATGTAAGTGGGTTAGATAACATCATTCAAGTAAGGAGTCCAGAAATCTCTTGACCCTACTCATACTGCACTTATGCATGGAGGAGTCAGAACCAAGGTCTGTTTTCCCCAACAGGAGTTGCAACTTTGCTAGCTTAAGCAAGGCTAACACTAAGCATGGAGAGATTGCTCAACAGGCAGGGTCAATGACTGTCATTCAGCAAAGAAATCTGACAGATTGGTGCCCTCTCATGTCTTCTTGCTATTAAAAAAAGATTAAGGCCCACTCAGGCTAAAGAAGAAATGTCTTGCAAAACTGTTTCACAGCTTTACCTTCCCTTAGGTTATTCCATCAGAGTCCCAACCACCTCTTCTCTCTTCCTGAAAGAGAAATTCTTCATGCTTTTTCCTTTTTCTTTTTTTTAAGCATAGGTTAACTATCAGAGTTAAACCCTTTTCCTTCAAGTAAGCACCATAATTAGATCAACCAGCACTTTTCAGTCCTCACATGGAGGAAGCAGCGTGCATTAGCACGAATTAACTCCCAGCATGCCGATTATAACGTAGGCTTAGACACCCTTGTGTCAGACTGGATTATTCCAGCTACAGGCGTTTGCTTTCTGCTCTGACCTTTTGACACAGAACAGCCCTGCCCCAGATGATAGCTGCAGTATAATCCTCAGCTAGAATCTAAGAAACCAGTTGCTGAGAGAGAAATGTCTGTGAAGTGAATGTGAACTGTGAGTAAGTAGACACAACGTATGTTATGTTTCCAGTTCCAAATAAGCCAGCCATATCCCTTCAATTAACTATGATGGCATTAATTAATTAAAAAACAAAAACATAAGGAAAAAAAATGAAGCGAGTTACTGCAGTGAGGGGGGGGCCTTAGTTACAAGCTACATACAATTCATTCTTTGATTCAGTCTCTTATTTCAAGTGATGTCAACTGGCAAGTAAGTTGAACTGGGCCTCGTACTAGGCCTGATTCTTCGTTGCTCTGCCCTAACGTAGAAATCTACCATGCGGAAAACCGAGTATGCAATGCTTTCAAATAAAGCTAACCATAGTGCATACCGACTACACATTCACACAGTTCAGGACAATGGACAATATGGCTCTCAGCCTTCGTATGTGAGCCTACATTTCCAAAAACATCAAATGACCTTGTTCGACTGAATTTTTGGGTGCCTAGCTTCAGAAACACATCAGCTTCTATCAAGAGGGGCACAAAAGCCACTCTCAAATGTATAGTGTATTCCTAAGTGTGCTATATGTGTATTTATTTATTAAGTTTACATGCCACCCTTCCCAAAAAGGCTCAAGCTCTTTCAAAGAAAAAAAAGAAAAAACTGTAAAGGCAGAATAAAATAGTAAAGAAGGACAAAACAATGCCCCCCCGCAAGGAAAAAAATATTCAGAAACAATACATCCCACCCATCTTGCTCTGACTCCCCTGCCTCTGACCAAGAAGAGTGTGTCCCCATGCCCTACCCAACCTAAGCTTATTTCCTAACACACATTCAATACTTCCATAGAATATACAACAGTTCCTTTCCTGCATATTCCTTCCCATCACTATCCACTCCCATGCCCCATCTCACACACATGGGAGCACACCACCCCTTAGAGTCCCTTCCAAACTGTACCCACTTGGTCTCAAAAGGGAATTAGTACCCATTTCCAAAATGTATTGTTACCCCCTCCATGCAAAGAAAGGAAGTGTGTAGAGTGGGGGAAACAAAAAAATGTACTTCTTTGTTATTTTTTGGAGAATAGTGTCTCTGAGCCATGTCAGGAGAGGTAATTATACCAGTGCCAATGAAACTCTATTTTTTTAAACTTAGAAAAACCAAGATCCCAGATCAAACCATCCCTTCAATGTATTCAAAATCTGGATCCAGATATGCTTGGACACCTCTCTATTCTATTTGTATTAACATAGCATGAGCCTACTTTTTCTCAGTCAAAGAGCAATTATGCTCTCCAGACATGACTAACTTTAGTCTCCTGGCAGAAGGCCAAAATCGGTCATCATTTATACCTATGTAACCCCCTTACTCACATTCTGTCAATTATCCTCTAGTTTATATGGACCAACATGCATACTCCCATTTTCATATGGTAACATTACACATGTCCAAATGAAGGAAAGGGGAATTTAATGCCTTAACATTTTGCTGGTTTTAATGCAGAGACTTCATACAGCAAAGTTCGACTCCCCAGCAACTCACAACAGACAACAGCCACATGAAAAGGCATACTCTGTTCTACTTTCCATTGCCCCCTAAACTCAAATCATAACCCCTTTGCTTTCCAGTTAGTGAGTGAAGTGAACAATACTCTTCTGAAATGTTCTTAAAAGACTTGAAACATGTAAAATTCTGGACAGGGTATCTGTATACAAGAGTATTGCTTACTGATTTATTGTTCCCAGCACGTGAAATACTATCTTGGCAATGTTGGCACACAAACCAGTGACATGTGCTCAACAGCTGGAATACCTTTAGCTGTGAAGTAGGGCATGCTATTGATGATTACTAAGGGCTTCAATCCCTTGACTAATTCATGACTAATTGCTCTGGCAGGCATCATTAGCAGATGATACCAAAGTAGTGCTGATCAGGCTCTATGCATTATATTTATTCATATAGTTAGAAATCACAGCAGTTTGGGCTCCCAAAACATCAGATCTCTTTGTCTGTCAGAAAGCTTGGTGCCCAACAGCAACTTTTCAAGGCTTTAACCCATGTCAGCACAAGCAGTACCACTGTGACTCTGATTTAAGAGACCACAGAAGCAGAACAGCTGCAGCATTTCAGCTGCAGGATCTTTCCTTTGAATATGTTGCATTCTTCATTTTATGAAGATTCTCAAGCGACAAATCAAAAAAAAAGGGGGGGAAGGATGCCAAGATTACAGAATGAGAAAGCACATACCAAAATGGACTTCCAGAAACAGACTAATGTTTATAATTGGCCACAAATACTGAGATTACTTCCAGATGAGTTTTCTGGACTGCAACATCTTCTGGCAGAAAATGAACAAAGATCATTTTAGATAGTTTGTAAGACCTAAACAGTACAGCAATATAGGCTCTGTTTCCCTTATGGTAAGGGGAGAATAAATTACTCTCAATGGAATGGGATTGTGCTATGTGGTACAGGCACAAGTAGCTCCTAAATTGCCCACTGCTACCACTCCACTCCCATTGTATTAATACTTGATAGGAATTTACCTTTTTGCATTGTTTCATTTATTAGATCCCCAAAAAATGTTATAAATTCAGTTTTAATCTGCAGTTACAGTATGCCAAAATTCAAATCCACTGGAAACTTCTCATGTGAAGACATTTGCAAAAGGAAAATTTTGTTGGAAAATTGGGGACTGGCTGATCAAACAGAGTATTTCTGAGACAGGCTGGAAAAAAATCAAAATGTATTTGTTTTCTCAAAAAATGATTTACCCCAGAAACATTTACAGAGTAAGTAGATGACCTGAGCTCTACTACAGATACTCAGGACTCCCACAAAAATGAACTGATGTATACCAAACTCTTAAAAAGATCCTTACCCTGTCCCCAGTTGGGTTTTTTTTCTTCCCAAACACCTGCTTCATAAGTTCTCCTATATACATTACTAAGCATTTATAAAATCTAATCTGTTCACCCCATCTCATTAAGAATGTTCCACCAGCCAAGAAGGACTGAGCCTATTACTGCAGCTCTGGAGTCAGTTCCAGAGCAATGAAAGGTTAACAGCTGTGCTGCTGAATAGTTTTCAAAGGCCTTCTTAAAGTCAGCTCCCCTATCTTTCCTGCATTTTTCTAGTCACTGAGCCAGCCAGATTACTTGCAAACATAAAGGAAAAAAGAAACTAAATTCTATAATACAAATGATACATCACAAGGTGCTTTCTGGTGGTGTTACCAGGAGCTGCCCATGCACAACTAATAACAGAATGTGCCCCCAAATTAGTATAATGTAATGTCCATCTGCATGAGTATTAATGGTACTGGAATCTGCAGTAGATAAAACACCTATTTTTATAAAACTTGCTTTGCAGCAGTATTAACACATGAAATAAGTAAGTATTAAGCTATTTACTGCGAGATAGAAAAAATATAGAAGGGCTTGTACCTTGCTCTGTTGCTCTGGTTTTAGTCCATTAGGACTTTACTGACTTCTACTGAGTTTTGGAAGTATGAAACCAAAATAAGGAGTTGGAAAATATTCTTTTTTTAATATACTTAATTCTGCTTTGATAATTTTGTATTTATTTATTAATTTATCTTGATTTGTTGCCCAGAGGGTCTTAAAGTAAACAAACAACCTAGACAGCATTCCCCAAACACCACCCTAAAACCCAAGAAGTCCAGCTCCCTTCAATCATTGCCTTCCTACCCAAATCCCCAAACAGATAAGCAAAACCTCATGACAGTCCGCACTATCACATCCAACTACCACGCTTATCCAGTTACAAGAAACCTCTTCCCACCCACCTCCCACTCCCAGCCCACCCATTTCTATCATCCCACCTCAACCTCAAGGGAGATCCCCTCACTCTTCCCCGCTCTCTTAAAGAGGGGCTGAAGCTGTCACTCCCTTCCCCACAAAAAAGTACATCTAATGCTTCCTCCCTTTCCTGCCAATGCACGCAACACAAATTCTAAAGAACCCGAACAAAAACGTAAAAAGAAAAAAAGACCCCCTGTCCCTGCCTCAGTCACCACTAAAGGTCAAAGTCAAAAGGTGACCTTTTGCCTCAGGGTAGCACCTGTTCAGGGAGGCCTGCCGACTTTGTAGGAACTGCAAGCTTGTTCTGTCCTTCTCCCTTCTTTGGGTGGCCTAAATGTTGCCTGGGCTGGGACCCAACATCTGGGGAGGGGGACTTAGGGAAAGAGTGATGGTAGCAGTTTGTCAGCCCTAACAATTTTACAGGGTTTTCATTATAAGTGCCCTAAGACCCTTGCTTTCTGAAATACAGCTTTACAAATCCATGTTCTCTCTTTTGTTCCATTGTATACCTAGGTAGGCAGAATCTAACCACTGACATGATATATTACCATATTAGATTTGTACTAAATTAGATGTGGCATCTTGTCTTTGCACATTGGAGATATGGGTCCAAATTGTTTCCTGTAATTATGTCACTGTTTGCTACCACCGCAGAAAAAAATAAAAAGCTATGCCCTTTAGACAATTTGTGATCTGTTTCAATAATTATGCAGATTTACACACTTTATACGTAATATTGTGTGTTAATGCAGGCTGCACACAGTAAACAGCTTTTCATAAGTAACTTGTATATTTTTATTAGATGCTATGTAAGGGATCTAGTATGAGTCTTTAGCAGCTGAACTGACTCTTAAGAAAGGGATTTCTATAATGAAGGCTCTCTCTCAAAATTGCACTGACTTTATCATACACTTTATTATAAAACTTGTACTAGAAATGTTGTACCCGTCTGTCCTATATCCTCTATTATTGTATTTAACTGAATATAAGATGAACCCCAACAACTGGGGTTTCTATATATGGAAAATGTACAGGTATAAAACCTAATTATTGGAGGTTTGCCTTTAATTTGTCCCCCTGCAATTGCTACAGCAGGGAAAATAAATCTGGGGGGCATCAGGTGACCCCATTGCCCCTCTCAACGTCTTCCCCCTGTAGCCTCTTCCCTCCCTTTAGTGTCAGACCCTGCTCTTCCTGAGCACAAGGAAGTGAGGGACAAATCTGAAAAAAATCACTTTCAAATAAACATGTCTGTAGTAATTTGCATGAAGGCAAATTACTATAGGTATCTGTCTAGCATAGTTCATTTATAATTGATGCAGTTTATCTTTTTTGAAACTGTTGTAAGTTTTAGCACAGGTACTCCATGAACACACTATTAACCAGCACTTTTGTACCTACTTATATACAGCACAAACTATGCACGGTGCCATAGCAATGAAGTTTGGTGCCTGGGACAAAGCCCACAGTGGCAGCCCGCCTTTGCCCTGCGCACAGATCTGGGGGCACATGCATCCCCATGCTTGCCCAGGAGTGCACGCAGTGGTGATAGCCACTCTTCCCCCATCCCAGCGCCTCCCCAAATGAACCAATTGCAACTCCATCCTGTGCCCCGCCCCGGCTGGGCAACATCTGTTGGTGCCCCTTTGCTTTGGCACCTGGGGCAGTCACCGCCCCCCACCTTGCTATGGCACTATGATATTAGTCAAAGCCAAAAGGCTCATGATTTACTGTATAGTCGAGGCTGGGCCCCAGCAGAGTCAACAGCATGTCAAGCCATGGTGACTCTATAGCACAGCACTGCTCAGTATGTTTCAGATACCCTCCACAAAGGATTCATGTGCTAATTGGTCCTGTGCTCATGACTAAAACTGTGTGTTCTTGTCATGAGTCTTGGGATCCTCCAAAAGTTTGAGGGAGAGGAGGCACAGG
>NW_017729006.1:2781831-2813082 GCF_001723915.1 Gavialis gangeticus
AAAGCTTGAGGGAGAGGAGGCACAGGGCAATCTTGTCCAACTCCATTTTATGGAGGGTGGGGCCACACTAATCATGTGCGCCAGGCTGAAAGAGCAGGCAATAGAGGGATTCTGTTTGGGGCCCCATTTGGTAATATTTGTCAGACATTTCAGGCTGGTGAGAAACAGGAATCATTGGAAATGGGAAAAAAGGCACAACTCAGCTGTGGGAGTGACAAGGAAGTCAAATTGTATTCAGTGTAGTGGCTCACTCTGACTTAGGAGGGGAAAAGTAGGTGCTGAGAGGGACTGCACTCAATGGGCATGACCATATAGCTTATTCAGATGGGCTGTACAATCCTATCCTTGTTGTTGGTTCCCCAGCAGCATGTTTGCCCAATATGGGCCATGTGTTTCATAGTCAAACTCAGTGTTGGCTGCATTTAATCAGCTTCATAGCTGGTTGCCATTACTGAGTACATGTTATTTTTGGCAGCAGTTGATAGAAAATGGATTAGATGAAGTATGCAAATGTAAGATGAAGAGATTTATTTCCCCGTGCTGATTAGGAGAAAAAACCCTCATGTTATATTCAAGAAAATATGGTATTTTCTATGTAATTCCCCCCTTCCCCCAGCCCTGTAAATACAGGAATACAACAAGAAAAGTACTGCAAAAAAAGTACCCACTCCTTTACATAACTTGTGCATGAAACGCATTAAGAAATTTTCCTCAAACAACTTAGTGAGTAAAATGAAAGAAAGAAACAAAATTAAGTACACATCTGAAATACATTGGACTCCCAACTAGTTTCAAGTGGATAGCTGTCTATAGCACAAAAACATATAGCACAAACTGTTGACACTAATTGTTACACTTGATCACTGTCTTAGCAACAGGGCTGATTGTTGAATAAGATCAGTATGAATTATTTCCCCGATTTCTTCTATAAGGAGCCTAGTGAAATATTTGAGAAAGTTTCATAGTTTCATAGTTAGTAGGGTCGGAAGGGACCTGAGCAGATCGAGTCCAACCCCCTGCCATGGCAGGAAAGAGTACTGGGGTCAAACGACACCAGCAAGGTTCTCATCTAGCCTCCTCTTAAAGACCCCTAGGGTAGAAGCCAGCACCACTTCTCTTGGAAGTTGGTTCCAGATCCTAGCCGCCCTGACCGTGAAGTAGCGCCTCCTGATATCTAGCCTAAATCTACCCTCTGCCAGCTTGTGACCGTTATTTAAACAGGTGCATTTCATGTTTCTCTGCAGATAAAGGCTGCAGATTTCTAACTGTCCGTCTGGCACCTTTCATAAGTTTAAGGACCAGATCCAGCAAAGAAGTACCTGAATTACTAACTTCCAGTACCTGAGTTAGATTCTTCATGAACTAAAACAAAATAGACATCTGAATGCATGCTACATGACCACTGAGTGCAGTTAAGTTTAGTGCCTCATAATTTAACCAACAAACAAATGCTGTATTACTGTGCTTGGGTCTTGAAGCTACTTGTCCTGAACAGTTTTATACTTCAAGGGTCTACTGGCACTGTAAGCCCCTGAGGGTGTTACCATGTCATTCTCCATGTTCTGTACAATTCCCAGTTTGATCCAGATTTTCTCAGCCCAGACAGACAACCACAAAGTATGAACTATAATTCAGATACAGTTTACTCAAAGCTTGTGGATATGCAGGTCAATTGTTCTGACTCCACTCATTACACAGAGAGAAGTCAACCATGAAGGTGGCACCTGCAGCAATAACAATGCTGCTCAATGGCCTACCCTGCACTACTATGAATTTTGCCAAATAGCTTCAATAGAAGAACTGATCCATAAAGAAAGAGCCAAAGACTTCCAGACTTGTTCGCACTGCATAGAACCTTACATTGCAAGCGGTCCCTATTGAAATCAATAGACCCAAGGCACTCTTCACTGCAAGGGTGGCAGACTAGTCCAGGATGAAAGAAAGGGTAATTTCACAAGAAGATTTTACATTCTTTAAAATCAATAACTATGAGAGAAAAATCCAGTTATGTTCCATCATCTTCCCACATTATCATCATTTTTAAAATCATCTCACATTTGTAGATTTTGTGTTTGACATCAGGTTAAATAACCAAAAAATAAAGTCAAAGCAGCTACAGCAGGCAGGAAAATAGGTTTCCCTGGCATTGTACAGCCCCAGGGTTGGGGAAGTTACAAACTGGGCTATAACCAAGAATGTGCCTCCCTTGCTTCTAAACATTACTTATCAGCTTGTTGAAAGAAAAGGAAAACAAGCATTTGAAATTAGCAAGTGGGTTGCTTATTCTTGTACACTAAGCAAACTGATTTTACGCAATACTTGATAATTTGTAGTGTAACAGGACATGGTAAAGATGGGGAGGGCTGATTTCTCAATTGAAATAGCCAACAAAAAATTGTACACCAGCTGCAAAAGGTCTGAATGCTTTCCTCTGGCCTCTCAGTCATAATACCCCGTGTTGTAGGGGTACTAAATCACAAAACATAAAAAGACACATAGAATTATAAAAAAAAAAAAAAACTCCAGTATCTGTTAAGAGATTTTTTTTATTATGACTCAAATAGCCTAATGACAGTCACTGGTGGGGAAACAGCCATTGTAAAGGTATCTAAAATACCAGTAGACATTTTGTGGCCAGCACAGTGAACTATGCTCTGAAAAATAGCAGAGATGCATTTCCCAGAATGGTTTGGGCCATTAATTGGTGATATGATAAACAGCAATTAAGTCATTCTAATGTACCCCTACTTAGTAGTGGTTATGTGCAGTAAAATGGTCTGCTTGGTAGCTTATGTGAAGTGAGTTGATTGTCTCAGTCCTAAACTATACATAGCAGGCATTCACTTAGCAAGATCCACCCGTAGAATAGGAATTATTTGACAGCTTTGTTTTTCAAATTAAGCCAATGGTGACAACATCTGCTAAAGTAAGTGCCCTGGAGTCCTAATTTCCCACCATAGGATACAAGCAATTCCCATTGGCTTTAACTGTAATTATATTGTCTTGTGGTGATGTCAGGAAATTGCATGTTCCCAATTAATATAATATCCCTATTGATCCGACTGTTTCTGCTCTGTATTTACTGGCTGTTTGCTTCAAACATGTCCTCTTCTTTCATATTATCTTCACCTCTTCTTCATTCTGCCTGCTCCACTGACCCTCTGCTGCCCTACCCTAGCTCCAGCAACTACTTCCCCCCATTTTTCCTTTAATTCAGTTGAGCAACTCCTCAGTGAGCCTACCCCAAAGGATCATGGTTCTGATATAACATTTGCTGCCATCACTTTGTTCACTCTTCTTTCCCTGCCCTCTGTGTCTTGTCTGTTTTGACTGTAAACTCCTCAGGACAATGGGCTCCAGTTTATTCTGTATTTACAGCACATTTAGTCCTTAGACATCACCAAAGTAACATGCTGAATTATATCATCCACAGAAGATGTACAGCCCAGCACAGCACAGCACTGACACTGCACATGCTTCTACTTCTGAACTAACATGCTTCTGTTCTGATCAGGAACTATACTCATAGGAAGAGACAAATTAGGTTCTTTTGTTCATTCGCTATTTGACTTCGATTAAAAATCCCAAGGGATGGCACCTTTCTCAGGGCTTAGGGCTGTGTCCATACATTCAAGACAATGGTACAGATCCTATTGATTGCAAGGGAACAGGGATTCACCTGGATCTGGTCCCTAATTTAATGTTGGCAGAGGAAATCAAATAGTGTCACTGCCTCTGCTGTACAACATCTGTCTTTTGAAAGAGGGCTTTCAGTTCTCTATTTTGACACCTTTTGAAAACCCCAAATTCATTAAACGATACTTCACATAAAACAACTTTTCTTTAGCAATAAAAAGAGGTAATGTTAATGGAGTGTGCTCCTCTTTTACTACTACTATTGATTTTGTAACTCTAAAACCTTACAATTACATAAACTTTTTCATATTCTTTTTATTTACTTGAAACCATGTTCTTCCATGAAAAGCAAAGCTATATATTTATATCTTTCCCAAATAAAAAAGATTGGAAGATAAATATTCAGAAGCTTCACAAACCACAAATTTAATACTTTTGTATTTTTTATCCTCCAGATTTGTTTTACAACTTTATACTTATTTGTATGCATAGTTTTTTCCTCAGAACTGGGATGTAATATTACCACTAAATAAAAGCAGGATTTTTTTTTTCAAGGAAATTTTGAATTTGTGGGAATTTTGAACTGGTGAGAAGAGATAATATAGTCTAATTTTTTAAACACAAAAATAATTCAATAGATATCTCTCTCACCAATCATAGATAAAAGTAAACAATTCACTCTAATTACAATTTGTTTTCCATTTGTGAATCATAACAAACATCTTTAAATTCTCAAGCAAGTTCATGTTACAATTATTTATATATTTTTTAACAAATAATTCTTGGCCTGTAACTTATTTTTGATCTGTGAAAATGTTCACTCTTTTGGAAAAAAATCACATAAATCTAACTCTAATGAAGTTAATGGCAATTTTTTATTAGCTTTAAATGGGGTTGGATTTCATTTCCAGAGTATTACTTCTTTTCCTTAATTACATACAATTAACTTGATTATTCCAACTGCCATAATGGCCATAGCAGAAGTGCTCATGTTGTGGCCCTGTCAGACCCTAAGAAATCTGTAAATTCTGCTAAATATATATCATCAACAATCTCAGACAGGACATTAGAAGAAGACAATGACTTGACTGCAGTTCTTACCAGTCTCTTCAATGAACTTTGGAACAGCCCCTTACCATGAAACAGAAATTATGCTTAAATTCAATGCCAACTTAAATTGTAGTAATATTACAAAAGTCAGCTTGTATTGCCTCTGTTTGAATATTCAATGTAAATAACCAGAGTGAAAATGGTAAATTTTACAATGAATTATGTAATTTTAAATATGTTTTCAGCAAATACGTCAACATTCAAGTTTCATATTTGCTTTTCTTGAAGTTGGTAAGAGACAAGACATGTTTAGTAATATAATTTATTGAAACAACTATATACTTGGGAAAGACGTTAGGCAAGTTTCAGACACAAAATGTCCTACCTCAGGTCAGACGTTTTTCCCAGAACTTGTCTAATATCTTTCCCAACTATATAGTTGGTCCAATAAAAGATAATACCAAAGAATTACTGCTTCTTGCAAAGACATTTTATGCCTGACAGCCTGTCTAACATCTCTCCTAAGCAAGCAAACCTTTCTTTTTTAACCTACCCTGCAACATACTCTTCTTGAACATCACAGCTGCAACAACACTACAACTTTTCCTGAAGCTTATTTTTTCTTGAGTACTCACAGTAGTAAAATAAGCAACTGAGCCATCCAAAAAGTGACAGCCATAATTTTAAGCATCAGCAGTTAAATAATCTTCAGAATAATTGCTAATTATATGCTTAAAGTTATATGCTTAACTGCCCTGCTAGATCAAGCAAGGGGTTCTGTGTTGATATCTTTTATTGGATCAACTAGGAGACATGAGACAAGCTTTAAGAGATAAAGAAAGGCGCTATGGGCACAGACAGAAGTTACATTTTTTTATGTGATAGCCCCCTGAAAGCGCTTGACAGCCATGCTGTGACACACGTCTACTACTGCAGAGCACATTTCAAGTGGTCAGTTGTGCTCAAATGAGGTATCAGATGAAGGAGCTCTGCTTTAGACCTCTTTATAGAGCTTGTGTTCCCTAGGGTTAATTTGTCACACGATTGGGGCTGGACTGATGCAGCCCAGCCTCACCCCCTGGGGATGTCATTAGGAAGGGAGGGGGCAAGAGGAGGGGGAAGCCGGCAGCAGTGATCTGCTGGCTGGGATTTGCCCAGCCTGAGCTGAAGCAGGGGCTTGGATTGGAGCCCCCCAACCCTCCCCCACTGCAGCTCAAGCCAGGCAAAACCCAGCTGGCAGCTCACTGCCCCTGGATTCCTCCTGCCCCCTCCCTTCCTGCTGAAAGCCATGAAGCTGGGGCAGAGAGGGGCTGCTCCTTGGCTGGCTGCTTGCCTGCATGCAGACTCAATCCTCCCCACCCCAGCCCAACAGGTGAACATCTGTTGGGTCGGGGGGTGGGGGTGTTCTAACTCACAGTAATTTATGTAAAAGCACCATGAATTAGAGTGGAGACCTGCACATCAGCCAGCACCCTTTGTGTCCAACGGTTTGTCTGACATCCCTCCCAATTATACAGTAGATCCAACGAAAAATATCACAAAAAAACCCTTGCTTCTCACATTTGCTGCATGATCATGTCTACAATAACACTCCAACCCTACTACTTTCTGGATCAAGCCTTTTGTCATGAATAAACATAGTAGATGAATAAACACTTACAGATTCCCACTTATCTTTAGTCATATATGGAATCAACATGGAGACTACAATGTCTTTTCACATCAGGTCAGATTTCCCACCAGTTAAAATTTCTCCACTGATAGGTCCTGTGGGGCGGTTTGAACTTTATTTTTATCTCAACATAGGAGGGGTGCAGTGCTTTCATAAGTGCTAAAATGCATCAAATTGAAAGGAAGAAAAACAAAAAGAAAAGAAAGAAAGAAAAAGAAAAGGCAAGAAAAAAGAAAAAGTAAGCTACCCTTTTCACTATGCCACATATAATAGTCCTGTCCCTGGCATAGACCCTTGTAGAAAAGTCAAAACTGACTAAGGTAACCACCTATATTTAAGAAAACACATGTGAAAGGATAAAAAAAAGCCCCCATCTGTAGACATCACTATTCGGTGATGTTCTATTCAGTGCATGGAACATGGGAGGGCACCATCTTTGCACATGGTGACAGTTGCTATTTGGTGACTAGTTATCTCCTCTTCTAAGTATGGTACAAAGGTAATCTTGGTGTCTAACCCAATGTTTTCAAGGTCAAACAATTCAATAAAGATGTTTCCAATATCACAGTGACAAAAAGTAGGGTTTGCAATTCTGTCAAGGCAAATTATCTCAACATCACTTTATTTATGGAAATTTTTCTTACATGTCTGTTGAAATCTAAATGTTGCATATAAAATACTGGAATAGCAATATGGAATTAATAAGAAGTGCTATATCATACAACATATCAAACAAATTAATGCAACTATTGAAATAATTTTTCTTTTAATGTTTTGGGGTGATCCATCATCCATTAGACTACTTGGTTTTCCTTATACAGTTTTCACTACATTTGCAGTATTCAGTACAACACATGTATTTTTTGGCACTTGCATCTTGCAGTTTTGCATGTTGCACAATTACATGTCACCAGTAATTCATCAGGAACAGAATGGAGACATTCGTCCAGAAAAAGAGCTCCACTTGGGTCTTCATACCACCCAAAATCTTTCAGATTTTACATGCTTCTATAGCTATCATTCAGGCTAAAGCATTAATGTGTCACAAAGAAGCATTTCCTGAGAAGTCCATTTTGAAGAGAGAAAGAAGTGGGGGGAAGCTGTAGGGCAGGGGATGGGGGCCCCAGTATGGGGGCATGGGGGGACTGAGAGAATCTAGAGCTGGCCTCGGAACCCTGAGCTGGTAAGGGCACAGAGTCCTAAGTAGATAGGGGCTGGGAGCCCTAAAGGATTAAAGGAAATCCTAGTGTGAAGGCACAGTGACTGCGAGCTCCAGTGGGGAGTGAGAATCCCATGCAAGACTCTGGAGTGTGGATCACAATGTGAGGGACTGGGCATAGAGGCCACGTGTTAGGTCAAGGATGCTATCTGCAAGGCATGGAACATGATATACAGAAGGTTGGAGCCATGTATATAGGTCCTTGGCATCTGGGCAAGTAAATGGGCAGCCTCCTGCTTTATTGACATCTTCTAATTGATACCAACTAAGACGTGGCAGGAGAGGTAGGCAGGCATTTAGCTCATAGACATGTGGGCGGGCCAAAGATTGGGCCAGCCCCAGGACATCCACTTGTTACAGTCTCATAATATCTCGTTCTGTCAGACCCTGTTAATTTTCAGAATGTATTGCTGATTGTGAGAATTTCATGATAAAGAAGTTCCCATTCATTAATATATTTTTGTTGCCCAGTCTGTCCAGGACCTTTTTGAGATCTCTGAGTAGTGTGTTGCAACTTCATATCAGGAGAAACTGCACAGAACAACCTATTCTGTTGTCGGCCAACAAAATATCCATCTAAAAGTTTTTAGTACACATCTGCATGTTGCACCTGGAGATCTCTCATATTTTCAAGGTACTAAGATGCACAGTGCAAGTAATGAATCCTGTCAAATCCTCTAAACGTAGGGAGGAGGTCCTGTACATTTTGAAGATGTGATTCCTAATCACCTTATCTATCAGCAGCTACCAGATTTTTGAACATCTGAACTAGCTCAATGAAACCATTTCAATACTTCCACATTTCAGATTTTACCTGACAGGAAGCATTAAAAGCCTTGTAATCTTCATAGAGATCATTAATCACTCAGCAGTAAAAGGTTTTCATAGGTATCCTGAGATGTCTTTCCATCTTCATCTGTAAGAAGTCTCCTCAGTTTTTCATGCATTTTTGAGTACTGCAGAATACTTCTAAGTGGGAGTGATTTTCCAGAAGGTATTCCATTTTCCATTTTTGCATGACTTCTGACAAGATGAGAAGTCCCTTGAATGACCTCACATAGTGGCTATCTTTTGTAATTGATTCTACAACTTTAACACCAAACACACTGCATTCCACCAAAGCAGCCTGATCATCACTCCCATGCAGGTACTTCCCAGCAATGTACATGACAACTCTCTTAATAATAAAACACATCATCCAGCCCATATAGGAGTGGGTGTGAGTGATGGAGCTTTCACCTGGAATCTCATTCTTCACCAAAGACCGAACAAACTCTGATTTTTCTTATAGTTCAATGTGGCAGAGTGGGGCTCGCCGACTAGCCACAGTGCTAGTTTCCCAACTTGCCTTTGGGCACGCCCCCAACCTGACTCACCTGCCATGCCTTGTTGTTAATTAAGTTGTTAATTAATTAAGGCAGGAAGCTGCCCATTTTTGCCCCAATGCCAGGGGTCACTTTCTGCGGCTCCATTCCTCCCCTACACCACAGCCCAAGCCTCACAAATGACATCCAGATGTTACAGTGCTCCCGGCCTACAGCTGGACCAAGCTTAGGCCTTGTTGTCAGGCCTCAGTCACACATGCATTCATACTGCCCTCCTCTCACTAGGGCCTCACACACTTGAGTGCTCAACAGCTCATACTGCCTTGCTCCCTCTTGGAGCAGGCCCCTTACGCCATAGGCTTTACCTAGCTTGTACCTTGGGTGGCAAACGTACTGTCTTTTGGACCTCACCCATGATCTTCACCAGGGTAGTGGCCAGCCAATTACCTGACCAGCTTTAAGCTTGCCCTGGCCCCTTCCGGGGGCAACTATATACATATAAACATACTGGGCTCCCAGCCCTCTGGTTCTTCTCCCCACACTGGGGCTCCTCATCTCTGTCCCCTTTTCTGGGGCCACCCCTTACTGGGGCATTCTTAACTCACACCACAACTGGTGTTCCGGGGTCTCACGGGGACTCTCACTCACCTCCTGGAACAGCAGGTCATTGTGCTCTATGATAGCTCTTCTTTTCAACCCACTCTCGGCCTCCCAGTTGTGAAAGGCTTACCAGCATCAGGACTCACCCCTATTTTTCAGACTGAGCCCCCCTTACTCAGCCTCTGGCCCAAATTGTGACCTCAGGCATCTGAAGACATACCTTGGCTACTCCCCTCACATGGGTCTGCCCCTGCACTGGGGCTGCACATCTCCAGCCCCTTCACTGGGGCCATCCCCTCACTGGGTTCATTTCCATCCCCTCACTGGGGCCCCACACCACCCCCTCACTGGGGTCATGGGGCTTCCCTCCCTCGTGGGGTCAGGTGGCCATAGCTGTGCCTGGCCCCAACTAGCTTTCCTCAGGGTCCTACACCCCACAGGGCTCAGGTGGCCGCAGCCATGCTTGGCCCCCACTCTTGCTCCTCAGGGTCTTGCACCTCACAGGGCTCAGGTGGCCACAGCTGTGCCTGGCCCCAGCTGCCTCTGATGGTATGTGACCCACCTGAAGGTAAGGGCTAGGGTTAAGGTGCCCCTATGCACCTTTCACTGGGGTGATAACTAGCCTGGCATCTTCTGGGGGCTCTCACACCACTGAGAACCCCACCAGGCCACCCACTCCTGGCAGGGTGCAGTTTTAGCTCATGCCCAGGACCCGGTCCCTCATAGCCATCCCCAACAGCGCCTGCCCTTGCCTCCAGGATGTTATGGAGCCTTGCAGCCAAGCAGTGTTACTACCTCTGCTGCCAGCAATGAACTGCCCTGTTTATATAGGCAGCCAGAGATCTAAAATGGCTGCTGCAATCAAGCACCTGCTGGCTGCTTGGCTCCATTCTTAAAGTGACATGCACCAACAGTGCCCTGCCACATTCAACTTTGTGTTCAAAGTTTATAAGGGAGTTATCATCCCAGAAATCTGCAGGTGGACAAGGTTTAGTAGGTGCTCATCTGTAACCTCAAATTTTCTGGCACTGTAGCTCATTTGTTAAATGGGTTCCACTTCTACCCACATCAGTTTCAGAAATTTTTGACTTTACTGAAACTTCCCAGGACCAGGATTCACCTGAAACAGGACAGTCACTGTGTCATGGGAACTGTGTATGCCACTGATTGTTGAATGGTCTTCATGGTTAAAATTATCTATAAAACTGAGTGTAAAGTTTTCTTTTCTGAAATGAGCAGGTAAAGGAGTTTCCCCATGAGCTCTGCTGTGAACAGTGCATGCTGCCAGTTTTCTGAAACACTGCATTTCATTGTAGCTTATAGACACTAATGACTTGTTCATGACAGTAATCAATTCTTTGCTTTTGCATTTATCGTATACTGCATGGTGAGTCATGATATGAAGGGGCTTTTTCCAGCCACTATGAACTGAGTAACATAGGATCTGAAACAGTACTCTAGTATTTAGGGTTAATTTATTTGCTTTTATATGAAAGTTTTTTAGATGTCGCCTTCTCACACTCTTTACCATCACTTTCATCACTGCTATTCTCTGACATATCATCTGACTGATCATGCTGGTGTTCCTTGGACATCATATTAGATGACCTCAGTTCTTCAGAATCACAGAACCTATCTTCTAGTCCAAAATCTACTTTCTTAAGGGATTCTTGTATGTCCTTCGCTGCTGTTTTAAATGCACCTACTTTTCTGATGTGCTTAATATGATTTCATCTGGTGTTAGATCAGCATTATAGCCTCATTTTGCAATCTGAATAACTCAAACATATACCATTTCCATGGCACTTCTGTAAACACACTTTCACTTTATTATTCCTTATTATGTCACCACCTGCCAAATCATTTGTGAGATCTCTTACTTCAGAAAGTGTGAAACCATAACCATCTTTCAACATAGGCACCACAATTTCATTTGCTTTCTCAAAAGCTGATCCTTAAGAGAGGGTTTTTTTGGGTAACAGACTGCTTCAGAGTGTTGTCATATTTCTTCAAAGGTACATTTCCAGGCATACTTTGTAATAAAGTACATCTGCTTCAAACACTTGGGATTCTGCTTCTAGATCTGAAGCTCAAGAGAAGCCATCATCCTGGAGATAAAAAGCAGCTGCCAGAAATTTTGAAGCCCTTTGTGTTTCACAGATGCAGAACTTATTTCTTATTATGTTATGGGTGGCCTTCACTAGACTATTTTTCAATGTTTATTTCTTATAACACTGGTTATTTACATGGTACACAAATTCAGTACAGGCAGTCTCTGGCTTACGACACAATTGGTTCCTGAAAATTGCACCTTAAGTCAAAACTTTGTAACTCAGAACTGATTTTCCCAAAGGAAACAATGTTATAAATGGGGGATTTGTTCCTGAACCAAGGCTCAATACCCTATTTTCACCAAAAATAACCCACAATTTTGTATTCAATCAATTATAGAAGAGTAATATAGCAACATTCATGTATTTATATTGTAAATAGGAATCATGTTAATTTAGAAGGACTTCTCTGAGGTGACTTTGCTGGACTTTTTGAAAGGCTCTTGGCTGGAGTCTTCTCAGGAGTCTTGGCTTCAAGTTTTTTTGGAGTCTTGCTGGCTTTCTTAAAGAAAGCGTTCAAGGAAGTTTGTACCCATGTTCTCCAGGGAGATCGGGGACACGGAAAACTTGTTCACTGGTGTAGCGTGGCATCAGCTCAAGTGTTGTAAAGTTGAAACTGACATCAGAAAATTGAAACAAGTTGTCAATTTATAAACATTGTAAGTGCGAAATGTTGCAAATCAAAATATTGTAAGTCAAGGACTGCCTGTATCAGTCTACACTTGTCTCGGTCTTTTTATGACAGTGTCATTCCTAATCTCTGATACTTCCATGATTCGTTTTCATCCATTTGAAGTTGTAATAATTTTTTATGGACAATACACTTGCTTAAATCAACATGACAATCTTCTCATGACTTCCCAGGAATTCCAATTCTTTTCCCCGCATAATCTGCCACATTCTCACTGTATTTCAATCTGAAAAACAGAAAACAAAAACAGTTACTTGTGATTTGGGCTGCAAACATAATGACTCGGGAAAACATTAAACCCATTAAACTACAGTTAATACAGTAATAGTAACTGTTCATTAAAATAATACACAGTAAACAAAAGAGTACACAATAAATTGAGCAGTCCAATAACTTATATTTATTTATTTAGTAAAATAAGACAGTAGCAAACTCACACATATGACAAACTCAATAATTATTTTGGAAGGGCAATATATAGTACCAAATTTTTTGTTACCTTTCTGTTGACCTTCAAAAACATTGGGTTAGACATCAAGATTACTTTTCTGCCATACTTAGAAGAGGAGATACCAGTCACCAAAGAGCGATTCTCACCATGTTCAAAGATGGCAGCCTCCCATGTTCCATGCACCAAATGGTGAAGTCTACCAAAGTTTTTTTATCCTTTCACATGTGTTTTCTTAAGTACAGGTGGTTACCTTAGTCAGTTTTGACTTTTCTACAGGGGTCTATGCCAGGGACTGAACTATAAAGTCTTCTGCATAAGCTAAACTCACCATTCAAAAGCTTTGAATAAAGGCTGACACCATGCCCCACTCCCTCACTAGGAGGGAAAGAATACACTGCATATTTTTAAGGAAAGCCTACCAGCTTCACGAACATAAAATCTATAAAGATTCCTGAGGCCGTTCCCATCTTAAATTTTATTTCTTCCTTACAAATCTGCCAGATTCTGTTATTATTTTCCCATTCATAAATCCAGATAAATTCCATTGACTTTCTATGCATAAACAGGAGCATAACTTACTCAAGGCAGCATAGGTGTTATACAATAATACATTATATTATTACTGATGTACCAATGTAAATGTGTTATTTCTACTGCTGTCTCCATTTTATTTTTATATCTTTCCAGTAGGGCTCCCAGTGAATATGCACAAGATACCTAAAAATCTCAATCCCTACCTGAAGAAGCAGAGCTCCAACTCAGGAAATCATGTGTCATTTGCTCAGGGCTCAAATTTTTACTCTGTATACTGTCCTCCAGCTGGCCTGGATCATAAGACATACATATTTTATTTTATGAATATAACTAGCCCTACATCATCAGGGATTGAGAAGTGTGAATTCTGCATGAATACTTTTAAGACTAGAAACAACAGATGAAATCTTTTTTTGCCAGTGTAAGGTGGATTGAGTAACGTCTGGGAAAACTAAACTTCAATGCACTTGAGAAAACAGCAACCAGACATTATCAAGCCAATTTAAATAACCGTTTTTGTCTATGGTATATTTTAACCATAAGAGGAACTGACACTTTATCCATTGCCAAAACCTTTATAAAATATGATTCTAAAACACATAAAACAATTCTTTCAAGTAGAATTAAACAAGGGACATTTATAATGATACAAGCTATAGTTTTCAAAATAACTTACATGTTTGGATTCAGTATCAGAGAACCATGCACTCTTTCAACTGGATATATGAAAAAGCCTGCAATGAAGGAAGGTTATTTGTTATTCGTTTAGTCTACAGCTTTTCCCTTCAGAAAAATATAAGAAACCCCTGTGATTGCCTTATCCTTGCACTTCCAATTTGTTCCTTAAAATTGTGGGCGTCGGAAATCCACTCAGTCATCAGAGGGAACTATAGATTGTTGGAAGCTATCAGTAGCTCATGGTGAGGCATCACATACCATTGTTAATGGGTATCTTGCAGGGGACAAAAGCCTCTAGTGGTGCCTCTTCTCACTTCACACTCATTTTGTCTTGGCATGAAACCACTAGACATGGCTCCCCACCATCTTGCTTCTGCTTTCTGCTGTTCTCTATCTGCTCATTGGCATTCCATCAAGGTTAAACTGGTACCATGCCGTGGAATATCTATCTACCTGGTCTTGAAACTGCTGAAATCATTGGGAGCTTTGCCACTGGTGTCAGTAGGTGCCAGATCAGACCCTTAATATAGATAAGCATCAGGTCTTAATATTTCTTATTCAACTTGCATAAAAGTCCTTTTACAGTATTCTACCAATGCCCTGGGTCATAGTATAAATGAAGATCTAGTGCCATATTACATGAATGGAATTTGCCAAACAATCACAGCCAGCTATGCATATTTTTTCTCTGTAAATGCTAACAGGCTTTGTTACACCTTACACTGTGAGTCACACAAATGCTGATCGGTGTTAGTGCTAGCTTGGAGTTTGGAGCAGTGACACCATTAGTCTAGAAACCTTCTCTTACTGTTCCCCATCTGCACAGCTGTGACTTGCTGACCACGGGCAGGACTAGGAGCTGTAGCTGAAAGTTTCCACTAGAGAGCTGGTGAGCCAGGACAGGCTTCTATCCCCACTGTATAGGGAGAGATGAGAGAGATCCTGTCATACTGAAAGATTTCAACTTGGGTGGCAACTGTGGAGGATGGTCACAAAATGGCACATCCTGTCGGCAGCTGGACTCCATTTCCCAACAGCCCCTGCTCACATTGCTATGGCTGGTTTCTGTGGAGACCCCAGTAGCAGCAGCACCATGACAGTGCAGGACCAGTGTTTCCATGGAGACTAGCCCCAGCTGCACTGGCAGGGTGCACAGCTGGGTGGGAAACTGCTCCAGGGCCAGACTGGGATCTTGCAGTGGTGACAGCATGGTCCAGCACTGAGGCACAGCTGCAATCCATTCACTGCAGATGCCAGCACTTCCTCTCCCCCTCCCAGATCCAGCATGTGCAGACAGCAGATCTCTGCTCTTTGCCATCTCTGGTCCACACTGCCACTGCTGCCAGATCCCAGCCCTGGGCCTGAAGAAGCTCCCCACCCAGCTCTGCTGGGGCTGGTCTCCATGGAAACCCTGGTCCTGCCTGTCATTGGCACTGCCACTAATGGTGTCTCCATGGAAACCAGCCACAGCAATGTGAGCAGGGGCTGCTGGGAAATGGAGTCAGCCACAGACCCTATCCAGCTTGCAGGCTAGACTTTACCCATCCTGGCTTAATGGAACAGGAGCTGGGTACTGCAGATGAGAGATAATCCTGCCCTAGAGTGGTGTAAACTCAAGTGCTTAAAACATCACTTTAAGATGTCAATGTGAGGACAAGTGCTAACATCACTTTAAGATGTTAATGTGAGGACAATCAAGGGGTTAAGGTCTCCAGGAGTTGCCCAAAGTTGCCAAGTCACAAGGCCCAAATAGCCTGAAAGATTTTTTTAAAAGGTGCATAAAAGGTCAGCCTGAAGTTATGGTGTGAAACCTCATCATGACTCATACCCTGAGCAGTATCTAATGCTGACACCATTACCAGCAAATCAATACAATCAAAATTGTTGTCCTGAAGTATGTTATTTGTCAGTGTTAACAAGAGAAGTAGTAGTAGTGTTAAAAAAAAAGCCAAGTCAAAGGTTTTTTCAAATGCTGCTTCTAGCTGTAGGGCTGGGCCACAGTGTACAGGCTTGTGTACCTATAATAAAGAAAAAGGGGATTATTGCAAGCATATTGCACTGAATCAAAGACTCAACATCATTTGTCTTCCTAATTTCTTTGCTCCTTCCTTTTGGATTTTTAATACTTTAACCTCTAATGTCATTCTTGCTAATTCTTCTTGTTATCTGAAACCGTGAAGTATATTAGGACAAGAGAAGGACTCAAGGGAAAAATAGTCTCCTTTGAGCTGTTATTCACTTTGAACACCCGTTATTAGTGACACAAATGTTACTGGGGCATCTCCTCCTCTCTGTATTTAACGCATTAACTTGAAATATATGTTCTTATAAGCAGAGCTGTTGAATAAATGCCAAAATCAGGAAGAACACATGGCTCAACCTGAGTTGGCAAACTGCAGAATTTTGATCTTAATCTCAGACATTTTGGGACTATCCATCTAAGTCCATTTCCAAGACTGCTGGCCTAGCACAACTGCAGCCAGCACAGATGCCATGTCTGTAAATGTTGCAAATGTGAAAGTGATACCAAATACATAGTAATCAAAAGCAACTCAAAAGAGGAGACCACACATGGATTTGAGGTCACTACCTCAAAAACCAGAGATTCAGGAGATGCAACTTTGATTCTCATTTTCTGGCCTGAGGTTGAGCAGGCTAATGACTCTGTGGCTGAGTTCCCTGACTGGAAAATAAGATCATTTCTTTTCTTTCTCCCACAATTTTTCTCCCTTCCTCAATTACATGCAGCTTGCAGTAGGGGACTGACTCATTAGCTGTTTGTATAATGTCTAGCACAGTATGGCCCTAATCTCTTCCAGGAGTTCAAGACGTAATAAATTATTATTATTAACAATAACAAGGACCAGAGTAATGGGTTCTGATGATGGAAGCTCCAAAGAAGAAAATCCTTGATTTCCAGTCACTACATAGATTTATACCAGCTGAGTAGATAGCCCCTGATTGTTTTGTGTACAATCAGGCATTGATCCCAAATTCCTGTGTAAAAATGGCAGTCCTATCAAATATTCTATCACTCAATGTCTTGTTTTCATCCACCTTTAATATTTGTCAGATGACATTATTTTCCAAAATGCTTTCACATAATTCCATGACAAGAAGACTGAAAAAAGAGAGATTTATAAAAACAAAATACTATTCTGTACTTACAGAATAGACTAGCATAGTAAAGGTGGTTCTTCTCTTCCAGCTCTCTCCACTCAGCCAATTCTCTCCTTCTTTTATTTCATAGAGTCACATTATTATATTACAGTAGCATTATAGGTAGAGCTGGTAGTACCACTTATAATCAAAAGCTGTCTTATATTTTCCAGTATAAAGCTTTCAGCTGTTTATAACTTTTCCAAACTTCGTCAGTTGGGGCTGAATGTTTTTAAGTCATGAGTCTGCCTCAGGCTTTTTTTTTTTTTTTTTTTTAAAGGTCAGCTAAAATTATTCTAAAATTTCTGATAACAAAACTGTGGAAAATGATGTGGTTTCCCTGCATTAAACAATATTCTTGCTGTTTTTACTGATCATAACTCTTGCTAAGAAGCTCTAGCACTTCCATTTTAAAGAACAAGAACTTGATTTTGTCAGGTGGACCACGTGCCGTGCCAGTAAGTGCTAACAAAACCTCATGAAGATGAATGGATGTCTCAGAATATGAACGAAATAATGGGCAAAGGTTTAAAACTTTACCATTAAATTTGCTCTGAAAAATTTGTAACACAAAGAGAAAAACAATAATGTTGAACTACAGCCTTGCCACATGCATTAAGAAATTGCATATGTGACCAAGAGATGCTACCAAGGTCAATCTATAAAGATTTTGAGCCAGTATAGGCCATATCTCATATTCAGCTAAATCCTCGACAGAGGTGTGTTTTCCACTCTCAGCATATTTATAAAAAGGAACATACAAGCTTCTTAACTGAAATGTTTGCTGGGCTCATCTACACAAGATGTTTACTGTCGTTGCCTAATTAGCTCCACAGTAAAGTCTCAGTATCTATATGTGAGGCCTTATTAGGCCACAGTATAACTCCAACATAGGTTAGAAGTAGCTAACACAATAATAGTACTAGCTATTATTCTACGGCAGCATTCTTTAATGCACAGCAACATGTGTAAATGTTGGTGGGGCTGGCTGGGGCATGAGGGTGCTTCAGTGTGGGGACTTTCTGAAGGATAGCCCTGCACTGGAGCATTCTCATGCCCTGGCCATCCCCTCTGCAGCACGCTGAGCCAGGAAGGAGCAGCCCCTGGTTAGCAGGCTGATGCCCCGGCTCCCTTGAGAGTCAGGGTTGCTCCAACCTAGCTCAACAGGCTGTGGTCCTGGGCACACATGTAAATATGGCACCTGGGAGCAATAAACTCTGGCACAATATGCACTGGCATTTATTGCATCACATTAATTTATGTATAGACGCACCCACGCTCTCATATTTCTGAAGAGCCCTCAACAAGTTCATCTAAGTTCTGCCCATTCTTCTCATTTCAGTCAAGTTAACAACACCAAGTACAAAACAGAAGACTAAAAGATGATAAATAAAACAGGCAATCCTCTACCCCAACTCTGCTTCTGCAACAGTGAGACTTCAAAATTATCAGTGAGGAGACCTCTGTGAAAGCTTTGCACAGGATTAATTTGTTCTTAAACCAGTTTTAAGTAAATATGTAATAACTGTTGTAATTTAAAGTACTAACAATCTCTTCTTTTAAACACATAATCCTATAGCAGACACATAAGATAACATTGGTAAACAGAAGGAGAGAAAAAAATCTGAAAAATTCTTTAATTTGCCTATTTCTGTACCACTGCAGAAAGAGAGTGCGTGGGTTAAAAAGAAACACTGTTATTTCAAATTAGTCATTCTTTTAAAGTAGTTTTAAATAGCTTTAGATATCTAGTTTTCTTTCCCTAGCTTCCTAGAATTTAGTTAAGATAACCTCCCTTTGATAGATAAAATGGTACCCAACAACCCTTAAAAGTAATTTCCTTGTCCTTCTATAAACTTTTCAGTTATCTATGGTAAAATACTATGATACACTAAAACTGTACTCACCAATGGATTAGGAATAATATGCTTTGAACTTATCTTATTTAGAGAATAGTGACCATGCAGGCAGACCAACTGTTGAGGCATAATCTCTGTTGAAAGCTTTCCAAAAAGATGCACACAGGAAGGGACAGTTACAAAAGTATATGCTGTTTGCTATTTGCTTGTGTCCTGTTTTGGTTTATTCTTTCTTTCCATTGCTTTAGTCATAAAATATTAACAAGTAATATTCTTGAGTATTTTGCTTCTCTTTGGTTATGCAATCCTTAAGGCAAAATAAGAACCCCAGGTGAGTAAATTATTGAAGGTCATCTCTCTGAAATAGCATTGAGAGAGACAATTTGTAAGATGTAGCTTACCCTTTCTTGTTTCTCTAGATTGAATTGCTACCCAACACCTTAAAACATTCCTTCAACCCAAAACTAAATGAAGCAAGGTTCTGGAAAAAATACTAAATTTTGGCATTTCCCAACTTTTGACCCTTCATTTTGAAATATTAAAGTTATTTCTCTCCATGGCTAGCTTTATCTTTTAAAAGCAGTCTGTCTTGTAGCAGGCCTTCTGAGTAATGTCTAATGAACGAACACAAGAAACTCATGATTTGCTTTATAACATTGCAGCAATAGTTGCCTGGGTTTGGAAATAGCAAAGCATAAAATAAAAATGAAATAAGTGGGAGGACATCCATTTTGACTGATCAGTTCCTACAAATTAGGTTTTCTTCTCTTGGCTACTAGAAAGCAGTCTGCACATGTCCTTGGACTGTCCTGAGATTTTGAAGCAAGATCAGAAATTGAAGCTAGATAAGCAGAAGGAGCAGCTGGAGTTTTGGAAGCAGATTTGTCATATTGTTCTTGTATAGCGTAACATGCTGAGTTATCCAGTTAACTGCTCTCACCTGCTGTGAATCTTTAATGGGAAGTCATGGGAAAGATAGATTTAAGTATTGATCTAAACTGGAAAGAAGCAGGCTCTTGCTATGACCAAGTTAAATAGGCAGGGGTGTAAAAAATAATATAGTCATCTTTTGTTCATTTAATCCTGAGGCACAGTCATGTCTTTGTACACCTGAAACTGAGAGATTTCAGAATCATCCAGACATATGGAAAACTATAAACCTCTGCTCCATGTGTATTCATATGTGAAAATGATAGTTTGTTTCTAGCAATAACTGGCTTTTATTCTCAAGGACAATCTAAGGAAACAACTAAAAGGGTTTTACTCTCTTTTTTACACCAGAAGCAACTCAGGGGATGTCTTCACCGTCTTCTACCACATCCTGAGACACAGCATGTTTGTTCCACATGTGCCACCTCACACACTGGACATAGCGTAGCTTGCTTAGTGGATTTATCTCTGCCTCTCAGAAGAGCACTGTGCAGCACTAGCTTGATGGCTAGAAAATTATATTTAGAGATTTGCTTTTAGGAATTGGCTTGTAGGTAGAGTAAATATTGCATTAGAACAATGGTCCAGGAGAACAGCAAGGGTTAACTGGTTTCTAAAAGTCTGTTTGTGACAAAGTTTCACATTCTCAACCTTTTAGCAGACACTGTGTCCGAAGCTGTCAACAAGCAGGTACATACATTCTGGTTCTGGGAAATTAAAAACATACTATGGAAAGATTGGGGGTACCTGCTTCAAGGACGGCCCCAACCAGAGAGATCCATTTGGCCGTTACAGCATAGCTGTGCTTCAGAGGGATCTCCCAATTCACTCCAGCGGAGCCTTATCAGCCTGCTAGGTGAACCGAATTGGTTTAATTATGCCGCCGGGAGCCATTTCCGGGGCGGGGCACCGGTGAGAAGAAAAGAAGTAAAAGAGAGGAAGAGGGGTCGGCAGTAAGGGAAACCTTGCCTGCTGGCCAGGACTGAAATCCCTGGGAATAGGGAAACAGACCTATTGGATCTTCAGAGCTCAGAAAAAAAAAAGGAAAGAAAGAGAGAAAGAGAGAGAGGAAACCCCAGCTCTGCATTAATTGATTGCGGCTGGTGCTCAATTAAACCAGTGGGATAGGAATTAGTGAGGAGCAGAAGAAAAAAAAAAAAAGAATCACTCGATTGCTGAAGTCGTGATCGAGAGCCCCAAAAGATAAACAGGGAAGGAGAGAAGCCCCAGAGATCCTGAACTGTGGGCAGAGAGGAAGAGAGAAGGAGAGAGAGAAGATGCTATCAGGGGTTTTGAGATTTTCTTTATTTTTCTTTTCCTTTTTTATTTTTTAATCTGGCTGCACCTTCCATCTGGATAAGTGGCAGTTGGCTTTGGGCCAAGGAAACCACCATCCTCCTAAATTTAATCAAATCATCAAAGTCATGGCAGGCGAGATAGCGGAGAATAATTCTGACCCAATTTGGCTGATTGACTCCCACCCTGGTACAAGCAAGGCAAGCATATGTCATTGTGATGCCTGCGTCTGTATCGTGTGATACCCTGACACATATATACAGTGTTCCATAACAAGAGATAGGTATTGACATTAGGTCATAGTGACTGACTGCAAAACCCCTAGGATTTGTGGTTTTGGTGAAATGACCAAATTAGGAGGCCAGGAATGCCCAAATTAAGACACTGGTAAATGACCAAATTTAGATGTCTGCACGTGATATGTTTGAGAAACAAATGGATATGCTGACAGGATGGAATGTGGGTAGTATGACAACCACAGGGAAACCACTCAATGGCACCCACAGAAATGAAGGGTGATCAGGGGAAAAAAAATTCAAACAGGGACTTATAAAGCAGAAAAGGAATCCCAAGGCCACCATGGGCAGAGGAACCAACTTGTCTTCCCCACCCCACTGGGGGAGGTGGGCATCAGCCCTTGGCAGGGACGATGCTTAGAGGGTGCACGTGGGTGCACGTGCACACCCTCAATGTGATGGTGCACCCCCTACCAAAAGGCACCACCAACACCCTTGGCCATACTTCCTGGACACTCCGTATTTCTAGGAGGACTATGTCACACAATGTTAGGCCCCACGCTCTTGCAAGACTGTTAATTCTTTAAGTAATTATTTATATAAGTTCCTGTAAATAACGTGCTATTTCCACATCACAGGCCTCATCAAATTACTATAGCAGCTCACTTGCTACTTAATACTCAGCCAATAGCTATAGCTGTGGAATGTGAACGCAAGCCTCCACCCCCTTCAGTTTCATAAGCAGACACAAGTGGCAGCCATCTTGGCAGCTTCATAGTATGCCCAGTATCTCCAGTGTGCTTCTTTTCCATTGAACAAAACAGATTCCTCGCTTGAGACACAAACACATTTCTCCCCAAAATCAGCCCTCAATTTTGGTGGGCAAAGGTGTTCATCTTAAGTGGAGAAGTTGTTTTCCCCACCCTAGCTTTGGGGGCTGATCTAAGGGGAAAGGGTACCTGTTGTATGTGAGAAAATGCAGCATATCCTTCAGTATCTGTTTTGAAGCCTTACATAATGTTTAAGTCAAACTATCAGGCCTATATTTACCCAGGTTCCTTTTTTCCCCCTTTTTCTTTTATTTATAAAAAAGGGCCCCGAGCTTGCTGTTTGCCAGTCACAGGAAAGTGAAGTGGAAGGGAAGTATAGGAGACCCCTTCCACATGAATTCCATTTCATATGCTAGTTTTTTCAATATTTTGGGATAGAATTTATTTAGTTCCTCTGCCAGTAGCTATTTTAGTTTTGCTTGCAACTCAGATGTAGTAATTCCCAGTATCTTATTTTCATTCATATTTGCTACTTCATTCTCATTATTCTCCTTTATATACTGAAACAGTTCCTCAGTTGTATTTCTCTTCCATTCCATTCTTGTGGTCACATATCCATTTTACCTTCCTTGTTTATTGCCCAGTCATCTTTTCCATAATCTGTGGCTTCTCACTGTTCAGCCTCACCTCACCTCCACCTCTGCCTCACATGCTCAAATCCTATTTAAATGCCACCATGGCCCTCCGCTCCATTTCCAGCACTCTTATCTTCTCCTTCATTAGCTCCATCAAGTTATACTTCCTGCATAAATAGGTTTTCTTGGAAGGATACATAACCAACATCTCATCATCCTCATTTCCTCTGCCCAGTGGTGGCCTGGGCAAGCTGTTACACTAAGAAAATCACCCCAGGCATAGATCCCACAAAGAGGGCATTCCACACCAAACATATCAATTCTCTGACTGTGTGGGTAATAGGGGCTGTTCGTGCCCCATCAAGGTTAGCCCCACTCAAAACTCCTTTGCTTGCTGCCCTTTCTATTAGTGACACCAACCACTGGCCATTCACTCACTCTAAATTAAAACTGTAAAACAATAATATAACAACTAATATTCAAAAAAGGGACTGAAAGAATATCTACACCACACATTTACCATACCAGGCAGTAACACGCAAATAAGCACCATTGTTCTGAGCAGGCTAACTCATAAACAAGAAGCAATATAGTCACATTTGTGCTGGTGGGCTAATTAGAACTGGTGAGAGGTGCTCATTAATCTGCCCACACTGCCATGCAAATGCAGTTCCACCGCTTCTGTTTGAAAGGCAGCATGTAAGGAACAGTAAGGCAGGTTTGAGCAAACCATTGCTTAGTATAGCAAGTTTGTGGCTAAGTCTTCAAAAATTAATTGTATAGAAGCTTTGTTTCTTTGTTTTTTATCCTTGGCTTTTTCTGTTTGTTGGCTTGCTTGTTTTGTTTTATTTTTAAGATGAGTCTGATCTATAAAGTTCAGATGAGGATTTAGATCCAAAACATCCCCAGTGTATGTGTCTTTTTGGAACCAGAGCTTTGATTCAGGTGTTTTTTTCCCCGGTTACATTTGTAGTCGGTCCAAAGGAATGCAATACCATCGTAGAGAATGTAAAAGCAAAATAATAATAATTTTGACATATTTTTGTAGCAACCAAAAATCACTTTTTTCTTATGAATCATTTAGTATTCCTGGTCCACGTGGTAAAATATATATACAATGTGCCTAAGCTATTGCTGTGGACACTGTCACTTTGCATGTCTCATTTTTCTGTGCATTGACAACCATATATTCTATACTTTCCTCTACGCAAATCTATATATCCATCTGTATGTTTACATATACAGTATGCACATACAAATAGTGGCATGCACAGGGATAAAAGCAAACCAAAACATACAAACCAAATATCTTACTTACGTTATATATTTGCATTCATTGAATTGTCCATAATCCCATAATCAATACACGTTGCATTGAATTGCAAATGCTTTCCACTAGAGCTGACCACATGAGTGGAGCTTCTCAAGGAGAAAGTAGTTTCAAAGGAGTCTCTCTCTCAAGAGAGATGGAGCCTGTGGCATAGAGTGCTCAGAGTTGGTAAGGCTGCTAAGGTTTGTGAAAACACCCAAATATGTTCACACACACATATAAGTGGACAATCAATCATATTCATTACATACTGATATGCTGTGCATGTGACATACCATATTTTTCTTTTCTCCTCTCAAACATTTTTTTTTCAGAATTTTTTATAGTGTTAAAGTTGGCACCACTGCCTTTTTTTAGGTCAAGCCTTCCCATGTTTTTTGTTGCTAACAATTTTGCCAAATTTAACCACAGAATGAGATTGCTCTGTATCAAGCATCTTAAGTGTCACTCAAGCCATTTCTGAGAAAAATACTAGTGAAAAATATGTTTTTCAGTGTTAAAAGAAAATGCCAAATTTTCTGGTTTAAGAGCAGGGACTTGAAATTTGGGAGAGGGTAGCTTTTGTGTCAGGAATGTGCCATTTACCATCCCTGATCAACAGTGGCCAAGTTATATGCTGTTGCAAAAATGTATTTTGTTCTGGCCAAATGGAGCCTTTTTTTTTTTTTTTTTTAGTTTATCTACTAAAAATCTCTGAAAATTTTTGTTCCTACCAAATATGCTTCATGCTTTCACAGCTCCTAGTGATGTCGGAGGCATAGTGTATCTGTTATCCTCTTACAGTAACTCCGTACAACCTGAGTTTGTATGCTGCTGTAGTCATGGACAACAGGGGAGAAGGTAGGTTTTTTCTGCAATGTTTGTCTTCTCTGTTACTCTGGGTGGATTTCAAAACTGATAGCAGATATTATGGAGGAGAACATGTTGTTCAAATGCACAGGGGACAAAACCCAGACTTAAAGCATGCTGGGGAAGGGCTGGAATGGGAGAAGCTGAAGAGACTGGGACTGACTAGGCAAGGAGACTAGATTTATGGAGGTTAATGGAAAAACAATATATCGGGGAAGAACTGATGAGGAATTATCAGGGCAAACTAGGACTGGTAGGCTAAGATTAGGCTTGAGAATCAGTGGGGTAAAGCCCAGAATCAACTAGGTAAGAGAACAGGACTGCTACAGGGTTGGGAATGTATGGGGGGAAGACAAATGACAAAGGAGTTGAAATATTTTATCATAAATGCACATGGGCAGGGGGCTGAATTAAAGTTCCAGGGGTAACTTATTTGGATTTGCCTAATTTTGGAGTGGTTGACTTTGAAATCTGAGTACTTTTCTTTTTCCACAGGGCTCTTTTTCCCCCCTAATAATTCCTTATTTTGGGAAGCTCCTTCCCCCATCACATTTGAAGATTTTAGATGTAAACCATGCTGTAGTTGTCAGAGCATGAAAGTGTGTCAGAACATTGCTTCATGCTCAAATAGCTTAGAAACTGCTAAAATTATTTTCTTTCTTATCCAAGAGGGAAAAATACTTCTGAGGTGAGAACAAGCATGAGAAATTTCACACCCAAATGTAATTTTTGGAAAGTTATAAACCACTAGAAAAAATCAGAATGAAAGACCCATCCCTGTGGTATTCTCTAAAATGGTGAGATACTTCTGTGAATCTACTGACAGTGGGTCTTAGAAATGATCTTTAGGAAAGAGACCTCCAAGGGGGCATTAAACAATAATTCTCTATTAACAGACCTAGAAAAGATGTCTGTACTGCAGCTCAGCTAGATCATAAGTCCTGAGGCCCAATTCATCATTGCATGATATCAGTGCCGATTACTTAAGTATAAAAGGGCTATAAAGATGGGGGATCTGGACACGTGTACCAGGATTTTCCAGAAGTGATAGAGCTGGAGCTCTGCCATTTCATTAACCTTCCCTAACAAAGCGTGACAGCTGAAGCCTTATTGTGAATATTCATGGACGCCACAAAACTTCCTGGGTAGCATAGGTGCATATTGCACCAGGTTAAATATTGATACAGAGAAGGTAAACCCAGATCATGATTTCCATTTTTAAGAAGTTAAGAATAACCTTAAAGAGCAAATTGGATTAAGGAAAAATTCAGTGTTTTTAATATCAATAGCTTTGTTAACTTCACAAGTTAGCTAAAAAATCCCAAACTCCAATATATTGAAGACAGCTTTGGTACCTTGTAAAGGAGTGGTTCTTAACCTTTTTAGAGTCAAGGCACTCCTTTAAAAGGTACCAAAGAAAATGCCAACTAGAAATAGCAAATGGAAAATGCCAACTCCTAGTTTGCACTTAATTTTTGACCACGGAAAATAATGAAGTAATGTTTCTGTTGCAAAGAATATTAAATAATTCATATCACAAAAGTGTGAAACATAATGTTTACAAGGGCAAATACCATTTCAGAGTTCCCTCCCGATGCCCATGCTCTCTGCAGAATTCATGCCTTTGTCAACAGTTCTGCTCAGGGGTTTCAAACATTCAGTAACTGATATCAGCCAACCAGTAGTATTTTGTTAAATCTGAAGATTTTTTTAAAAAAACAAAAGTTTGTAGCTGAGAAAAAATGCACCCAAAATTTCTTCTCTTGTAATGCAAGTTATAGGATCTGTTAAGATTGTAGTAGCCTAATGGTGATCTGATTCTTTCTTGAACAGCATTAGGAAACTGGGAGAAATTCACATTGTTCCTGCCTGACAGCACAGAGAATAGGCTGTTGATCTTGGCTGCCGAGAAAACATTTATTAAAAGGAAGTATAAGCATTTTAATGAAATACAACTCTTGTTGCCATCACCACTATTCTCCAAACATATGTAGGCATGCTGAACTCTCCACTCAGGTCTCATCTGCAATTTTCTGCTATTTCTAAGTTTTCATTGGGAAAATTGATATTGAGAACTGATATACTGCTGCCTTCACAGAAAAGGGTACCCAGCCAAACAATAGCAGCAGTAAAGACACAAAATCACCTGTTCTATGCTGCATTCAATTCATTCCAGATGTGACTTTTAAAGCCTACTTAGGCTATTTGAAATCCCAACGCTATTAAAACAGGCAGCATTTTTTCCTTTCATTGTTTATGTTTATTAAAAAAGAAAACAAGTACAAAAAAATCACTAATACTATTTTAAGGTTAATCATTTATGCCCCAAACTCAGGAAATTAAAATATTTATATTTTTTATAATTTTAACACCCTCTCTGCTCAGACATCGTATATATTTAGATGTATATGTAATGGCCTCTTAACCGAAAGTACCACGTATGCAACGTGGTGCAAGCATGGGGGTAAGTCAATTTTGTTAAAAATGAACTCTGAGAAACTTGGCTTTTTCATTTCCTGATTTTTCTGTGTTTAAATTTGTAGATTCAAAGTTTCATTAGCATAATTCTCATACTGAATATCTCTGTGTGAGCATATATGTAGCACAGCACTCACACAACACTAATAATTAATATCCCCTAGTATTTTTGCTGCCAACAGAAAGAACCAAAGAAATGAGCTTTGAGAGACAGGACTCTGGTCATATCTCAAAGATGACATATTTCAGTTTCATAGACTGAAGGAAGGGAGGAAATAGCCAGCTGGCTCATGTGAAATTAAGTTCTCTCTGCCAGCTGGACAAGAAGCAGCATTGGTGTTAGCTTTGGAAACTACTGCCTGCCTACTAACTAAAGGAAGACCAGAAAAGTGAAGAAGCAAAGAAAAAAAGCTATGCAAACATTTTTCCACCCCATATGGACTTGTCATTATCCCTCAGTGTATAATTAGGTTTGCCAGATTTACTGTATTGTATTGAAGCACTATATGTAATAAGATTATTCAGCTGCTTGCCACTCACACATTTCTAATTCAGGCCTCATTACCTTTTTGGCAGCCAGAAAAGATGAGAAGAAGGCACAGATGAGTTCCTGGCCTCAGGAAGAGATTGACAAATCATTCTTAGAAAGAAGAGACCCAAGACTACCCATCAGAAATAAAATGGTATCCCTGTCTACCATGGCATCCTAACCCCAGAAGGATTTACCATAACTTTGGATACTCGCTACAGTCCACATAACCTGCCATAAGGCAGACCTAGATACAATCAGTACATATCTCTATACATCACTTTGCCACATAAGAGGTTGCAAGGTGACCTCGCTGGACCAATATGTTAAGGTTTCACAGATTTTGTATGGATAAGCCATGTCTGTTTGTAGAGGTTTGGAAGATGAAGAATCCAAGATGAAGAGTCCAACCCAAGCTCACCCAAGAAGTCAGTGACAGACCTGGAAATAGAACATTTATCATCATCATCATCATTATCATCACTACTACTACTACAATTGGTACTATTATTATCATTCATCCTTATGTGTAAGCCAATTACAATGTCCTTTTCTTTATACTTACATGCATAAAAAAGTAGCCTCTGTAAAAAAAGTAACCTTGTAAAACCATGCCAAAGCAACCCTCTATAACCACATGCCAAATTTAATCAGAATTCAAGGCCACATATACATCATTGTACCCTCTGCCTCTCTTTGGGTACAGAAACAGAAGAGACAAAAAAAAAACACAGAGAGAGAGAGAGAGAGAGAGAGAGACAGAGCATGTTTCCAATATATCAATCGCAGCAAGAAACACTACAGTCTGTTTTCTCTAAAATTTGCACCCCTAGTTTGTTTATCCATGAGGTTTGGAGCAGGATCTCACTTCTAGGCATCTATCTAAATAAAAACTGAGCTTTTGAACCTTGTGAATGCACTAATGAAATTTGCTAAATGACACAAAGTTGAGAAGCATCATCAACACAGAGGAAGATTGTGGTATCACAATCATCATACAAGATGAACTGGATGGTTCAAACATTAGAATTAGAATAATACAAATGTGATCAAATGTAATAGTCCGAAGCACGATACCATGCACTTAGGAACTAATAAAAAGAGCTGTTATAATCTGGCCATAAATAACTTTAAACTGAGAAGGAAAAGTTCTCTCATCATAACAAGAATTAATTTCTAGGAAAGAATAGTGGAAACAAAACAGCTCCCTAATTTTTAGATGAACTCTAATATGTTTATGAACTAAACTATATAAATTGACAAATTTATGGACACTTTGCCAAAAGTACATTAGACTTGATGAGTTCTTTTCCACTCCTATGATTCTATTACACTATTGCTGTATGGTTGTCTACATCGGGGAAATTCACACTTCATTACCACGGGTGCAGCTCCCAAATGCGGATAGCTACATCAGTACAAAACAGGACCCACCCTATTTCATTTCTCTGATCAGGATGGGGACACCAAACCTCGGTTTTTACTAGATGGAGTCTTATGTGCAACAATAGCATCAGTCAGCAGCCCATTTGATCTACATGAAACATGAGATGAAAGTCTGATTCTGACATCTCCAAAAAAAAATCAAATTTAGGATGAAAAATTTGTCACAATGATTGAAAACAATCTCATTCTGGATCACATGGTCCTATGAATGATACACACATATGCCTCATGTTTTAGTTCTCTTTGCTTTGTTTTATTTATGTCATAAAACTGTAATTCGCCAGTGAAGAATGAAACAATTTTATTGAACCTCTCCGCAGTATTTTCACTTTCTGCATCACATCCCCCTTTTTCATCATAATGGGATGCACTGGGAATCCCAGAGCCATGAAGATTTATTGGCTGTATGCACATATTGGCAAAATTACCCTGAGTTTTAAGCAGAAATCTTGCAATGAACCAGATCTAGTAAACTTTCATATTAATTAAATCTCTCTAAAGGTTTATTGGTAAACATTTAAGTTAATGGGAACATCATTCTTTGTCATCCATTTTTCCCTGAGAGGTACTCATAATGTATACAAAAGGGACAGATTCCAGCAATGCTGCCTGAAGAAAGAGTTCTGAAACACTAGTTCTTTCAACTGATACATTTTAACAGATGTAGATCCTCTAAAAAATTAGGATGGAGAGGGCCTCTACAAACTTAAGATTTTTTTTAATTGCTATTTCTTTTCTAATAGAAAATGGCATTTTACTGAATTTATAAACACTTATTAACAAAAAAGTGAACAATTTAAGGGCTTTATATTTAAATATGGGTCATAATACTACCAGTATGGAAACACTGATTATTTAACATCAGCTGCAATGGACATGGAATTGTGTGTGCATGCCTGATGTACATTTGCCAAAACAACTGCTATACTCCCAACTCAGCCAAGGACAAAGGACACATGGGCTCCAAATGAGCCTGCACGTGCCTGTTGCCATATCTCAAAGCAGCTTGAGACGCAGAAAGAGGCATGCTGAGAACAAAAAAATGGCCCCCACACTGCATATTTTCAGTGAGAGCTCAACAATTGATACCTGGATATCCAGATATCCAAAAAAAACCCCAAAAAACAAACAAAAACAAATAAACAAACAAAACCACACAAGGAAAAAAAGCAGGGCAGGGCAAGGTCCAGGACCATGCACTGAGGCAACTGGAGGCTCAGGTCCTCCAAAGAGATGCTCTGGTAGCAGGGCCCTGTGGCACAGTCCCCCGTGGCATGGTGTGGGGCAGCATGGTTCGTCCCCAACCACCTGGCACCCAACATTGCTTATGCCAAATCACAGAGGTCAGGGAGAGCTCTAATTGTTCTATGATAAGGAAACCAAAAGCAAATATCAAAACATATAGATACTGGTAGGCTTCCAAATTGCTTTAAAATTGTAAATATCAATAAAGCATTTCCCAAATAATCAATCTCTCTCTTCCTCTCTCTATATATATAT
Organism: Gavialis gangeticus; assembly: GCF_001723915.1. Lineage (NCBI taxonomy): Eukaryota > Metazoa > Chordata > Crocodylia > Gavialidae > Gavialis > Gavialis gangeticus. The sequence goes on from NW_017729006.1 coordinate 2,812,816, forward strand.
TTGTATAGAATGAAAGGCAAAAGACCAAGCCGAAGGGCAGAAGAACATGCTTTGACAGTTCAAAGCAGGCCACTACACTAAGAACATCTTCCTGGCAATAGCTAGCCAGATGGCAGGGCAGCAGTACACATAGCAGTAGTGCCACACAAAGGCCAACTGTGCAGCCATGGCCCACTGGCAGCTAGCCCCAAGATGCAGATACCTCTGCTGAAGCCATTCAGTCCTCATCTGGGTCTGGCAGGCTCACAGCCTTGGGGCCACATGCTG
>NW_017729006.1:2818082-2818752 GCF_001723915.1 Gavialis gangeticus
TAGCCCCAAGATGCAGATACCTCTGCTGAAGCCATTCAGTCCTCATCTGGGTCTGGCAGGCTCACAGCCTTGGGGCCACATGCTGTTGCAGGTGGCAGCAGGTCACAGCCAGGCAGCAGCCCCCACTGCCAGACTGCTGCAGCCGATAGAGGGTGCAGGGAACTCTCACGGCTGCTTCAGCAGTCCAGCTGGCACAAGAGGTAGTGTCCCCAGATACCAATTTGCTGGGCCCCAGAAGCTTCTGACTATATAATCACCCAATCACCATGGGCCCTGAAGCCTACTTGGCTAACTAGTAGCCCCTACTATATGGGGGCAAAGGATGGATGACAACAGAATTCTTGGGGCAACAAAGGCAAAAAGCAGGACAGAAGTGACATCAGGGTCAAAGGGTCAAAATGTGAAAATGAGTACTCCTGAGGGGTATACCAAGCAAAGCCCCACAGGCCACACCCACTGGTCTTTCAAAGGCATCCAAGGAGCCAGTAGATGCTGCTCAGTGGTGCTCCGCCCAGAAACATATGCGGACCAGTGAGAGGAATGCAGCCCCACAGTCCCCAGGCTGCATACCTAGCCCATAGTTAGTTGTAACTAACTAAATTTCCTTATCTTGTGGCCAAACCAGATTTCTAAAGATAGTTTCATAGTTTCTAGGGTCAGAAGGGACCTG
>NW_017729006.1:2818763-2832854 GCF_001723915.1 Gavialis gangeticus
TCGTTGTAAGGTCTGTTTTCCTGACCTCTGATCATGCGCGTGACTTGATATCAATATACAATGCATTACTCTACCAAAGAAATACAGTGACAAAGAATTACTCTATGCCTGCCTCAAAAGTGTTAGTGATAGAATATCAAAATGCAGCTTTACTCCTTATAATGAGTGATTGTAATGCTAAAGTAGGATGCAACACCCTGGGAATGGAAAAAAACCATGTGAAACTGGTCCTAGGAGCCATTGCTCCCAGGGTTTCCAAGAGTCAGTAAAAATTCAAGCAAAAAATACCTGTCCTAAAGTCCATAAATAAATTTAAGCCCTCCATAAAATTATCAAGCTCCAGCTGCTTTGTGAAGCTCGTGAAGCACAGACAGAGCAGAGTTGCACGAATTGGTGTTGAAGTGGTACTGCACAACCTCCAGAAAGTCTTCTCTCAGTGCTTTGTACACCTCTCCCCTCTCTAACCATGTGCTGCTGCTGTGTCCCATCTTGTAATACTACTGGGTCACAGGTAAGCATCTTCAAGGGTCTGTGCTGGGCTGTGGGGAGCAAAACTGGCAGTGGTAAGGCTGGTGGGTGGACTGTGGAGCAAGCGTGGTGCAGGGTGCAGTTGGGGCTGTAAGGGTGTGGGGTGAGTAGGGGCCCCTTGTGGTACGGGCAGTCGGGTGCTACAGTCATACAGAGCTGCCAACCCCAAAAAAACCCTTTTTGCTGACAGTAAAAACACACGTCAATAAAAAACATGCATTAGTAAAAAGTGTGCAAATTGTTAGTTAAAAAAAAAAAAGTTTTGGGTTGGCAACATTGATAGCCCACTCGCATGCCAAGGTGAGAGACTCAGAATCTGGCTGGTTTTCTGCAAAGTTTTTATAAGCTCCCCTCTTCCCTCACAAAGTATACAAAGAAAGATGGAATTCACCAGATGGCAAAACAAAAAGCTAGATTAACCACATCTGTGTCAATTTGAGATTCAGGTCATCTGTCCAAGATGCAAGGACATACAATGCAACAGATGTCAGCAGCAACCACAATCTTTGTATTGCCAGGATGAAAATAAAATGGGAAAAATGACTTTGAACAAAGAAAATTGTAAAATAAAAAAAAAAAGCAGAGAGAGAAATTCCAGGTTTCAGTGAAGAAGATCTGAAGTACTTTCAGAAGCAAAGGAAAGAGAGAGAGAAATCAGAGCTAAAGAAAAATGGGCTGCACTCAGAGGCAAGGTGATTCAAGTTGTAGGAGTCATGGCACGGTATCAACATATAGACAACAGTAAGAACTGGATAAGCCAAGAGATGTGACACCTCAGCAAAGAAAGTAAAGCACTGAAAACAGAACTTCTGACTACTGATACAAATGAAAGATTGGAAAAAGTGAACAGAATAACATAAGATAAGGAGACAGAGCAGTGAAAACACAAGAGAAGATAAATGTGTATATGTTGAGGAACTAGTATCTGCAGTTTCTGTTATGGCAGGAAGAGTTATTTACCAAGTGGCTAAAACCCCCATATAAAAAATTTAAAATAGGAAATGGGTAAATCAAGAGTGAAAATGGAAATATAGAAGTAGAAGAAGAGGTGAAAGGACAGAATGTTACAAAGAAATCCTCAACCGACAGGCCCATCTCAACAGATGTTACTAAAATGAGAACCAAAACAACTTGAACTTAACACTGTTTTAAAAAAAATAAAAAACAGGAGACAAAGAGATCACATCCATTATGTGAAAGTCACTCAACACCAACCCCCTTCCAAAACCAACAGAGCAGCTCAATGAAATCTGGGAAAGAAAGACCATCTCTTGACTAGAGGAAACATGGAACCATCATCAGAATAGACTCCGAGAAGGAGAGCTGACTAACGACAAGAAGTGGATGGGAGTCACACTACAGTCCATTGTAAGGAAAAAGTTTTCTATACAATGTAAGATGAAAAAGGGAGTGGATGCAAGGCTCAGAGAAGAACCATCCAGATTCACATCCATGAGATCCTGTGTAGATCAGGTATAGATAAGGATCACAATACTATGAAAGCCTCCCTGTATCAGCAGTTTTGTGGATTTTCAAATGGCCGTGAATTAAGCTACATTGTGGAACATCATTCAGTCTTACAGAATTCCAGCTGAGGTTGTCACATCATTAAGGCCACAAATAGAGGTATGAACTGCCTGCAAAGGTTGAACCATCAAATCAAAAGGTGCAGTGGGACCAGTGGAATAAATGTGAATGCATTCTCTTGCACTTAAGCATTTCCATAGACCACACAAGTCTATACAAACACAAGTAATAGCCTGGGAAAACAGAAAATTGTTAGGCCACCTATATTTTGCTAGTGACATCTTGGAAAACTACAAAGACAGACCATATATCCTTTAAATTGAGACATCAGATAGCAATATCAAACTAGAAGGCAAAAGCATAAAGAAACACAGCAGCTTGTCTACATGGGCATCCCTACTAGTTAATGAAGACTTCAATAAGAAAGTGGCTTCAAAAATCAAATAGGCATTTCCAAAACCATCAGTGCATGGAGATAAAGGACAACACCAGAATAGGACTGAGAATATTCAGTGTTCAGATATAACCTCTGTTATAATAAACAGCTGCAAGTGTTGCAGATCGACTCAAACCTTAGACAGGAAGCTAGATGCCAATGAAATAAGTGCCTATGATAGATTCTGAGCACAAACTGGAAAGACTTCAGCATCAACAAAAAGAGATCCTAGAAATCACTAACCAGCAGTTAATCTCCACCAGAATTGGTCTGAAGCACTGGGCATATTTGGGGAAGGTATTCCAGGTGCTAATCAGTCTCCCAGAGGAAGCCTTCAAATGGAAACAAATCAGTGTGAGAAAGGGAGGTTACCCTAAGAAAAACCTAAAGCTGGGATGGCAGAGCAGTCACATCTCAGCATCATAGACCACATGGAAGCAACAGCAGATGCCACAAGTGGAAGAAACTAGCTTCCATTTTATGCAACAAAGTTGGCACCAAAAGACGTGGTAAAAATCAGGGCACATCTACACATGCATTTACTCCAGCCTGGCTTTAATGTGCAGTAAACTACTGCACAGTAAGAGTTTTTGGGTAGGTGTCTAGATATGACAGTTAGGGAGAGAATTTGCTTCCAATTTCCTCTAACTGTATAATGTGTCCCCATGGTCACTGGGGGAACTCCAGGCTCCCCCTGTGTGCAAGCCCAGAGGCTGGCAGGGAGCACTGGGCCACAAAACAGCTGTCTCCTGGTCCCGGGGGGGTGGGGGGGGGAACTGCCTGCTCTTTGGGTGGCGACAATGTCTTTCAAAATATTTTGACTGCCCGTGTTTTATTTGGAGGGTGTTTCAAAGCCCTTTGTTTAATTTTGATTTCACCATTTCAAGCTCAAAATTAATCAAAGCAGTGTTGAAACAAAACAGCCGGCCAAATTTTGCACAGCCCTACTAGGCAGGGAACACGCTCCACAGCCTGATCCCCCTTCAAGCTCTGTGCTCATGGAGCTGGGTGGGGAATGAGCTCCCAGTACCAACTCTGTGACCGTGGGGCTTGCTGCTGAAAGACCCTCATCTCCAAGCCCCATGGTCACAGGGCTTGGGCTGGAAGACTTATATCCCAACTGAAGCCTCATGACCACAGGGCTCAGGCTTGGAGATAAGCATCTCCCAGCAGCAGCTCCATGGTGGTGAACCCCTGCTGGGAGATAAGGGTCTCCCAGCTCCCCATTCCCCAATCATAATGGGGGAGTGGGGGAAGGGAGATAAGGATCTGGGAGCAGGGAACTTGAGCTCCCTGCTGTTAGGACAGGGAGACATAGCCCCTACTCAGGCTCCTGTGTCAGAGCCTGCCCTGGCAGCAGGCAACTCCTGAGGACAGGGAGCTATCTACCTCCCCTTTGTGGACAACTGACCAGGAGCAGATTTGGCTCCCAGCCAGACATCTACAAGGCCATTATTAATGCCAAGTGTATTTGCTATTTCCATTTGCAGGTAGCAAATTTACTCAAGATTAGGGAGATTGACTGTGAAGAAAGCATGTGCATGTGTAGACCCTCATACTTACTTCACAGTAAACAATGCTAATTCACCATTAAGCATCTTGTGCACTTAATAGTGTCCTATATGAAATAAGCTTTGGGCCAGTTCTCAAGTGAAACATTATCACAAAGCTACTACCACAACTATCACCGAATAAGGCTCTTCTTATATTCACAACCATGGTACTGGAAAATGAACAGCCACAAATGAACTGCATTTTTCTGCCACTCCTAGATTTGATGCACAAGGGAGACATACACTTAGATGTCATAGATTTCATAGACATTCAGGCTGTAAGGGACCCTGGAGGATCATTGAGTCCAGCCTCCTGCCCAGGGGCAGGAAGTCAGCAGGAATCATAGGATCCCAGCAAGATAAACATCCAAATGTCTCTTGAAGGCATTGAAAGTGGGTGCTTGAACCACCTCCGGCAGCAGTCTATTCCAAACCTTGGGGGCTCAGACAGTAAAGAAGTTCTTCCTTATGTTCAGCCTGAAACAGTTGCAGAGGAGTTTGTGACTATTCGATCTTATCATCCCTTGGGGCGCTCTGGTGAACAGATGTTCCCCCAGATCCTGGTGAACACCTCTAATAAACTTATAGGTGGCCACCAGATCTCCCTGAGCCTGTGCTTTTCCAGGCTGAAGAGTCCCATGGCTCTCAGTCTCTCATCATAAGGTCTATTTTCCTGACCTCTGATCATGCACGTGGCTCTCCTCTGCACTCTCTCAAGCTTCTCCACATCCTTTTTGAATAGTGGAGCCCAAAACTGGATGCAGTACTCCAGCTGCAGCCTCACCAAGGCCAAGTACAATGGGAGAAAGATATCCTGGGATTCACTTAAGAAGCATCTATGGATCAAGCCAGCGTTTTGCTCACTTTACCAGCCGCAGCATCACACTGCAGGCTCATGTTCATCTTATGGTCAGCCATGACCCCCAAGTCCCTTTCATCCGTGGTGCTAGCCAGCATAGCACTGCCAAGCCTGTAAACATGCTGCAGGTTTTTCCTCCCAAGGTGGAGAACCTTGCATTTTTCAGTGTTGAACACTATCAGGTTCTCGTCCACCCATTTCATGAGCCTGTCAAGATCTTCCTGGATCATCCTCCTGTCCTCAGGTGTGGATGCTTTACCCCAAAGTTTGGTGTCATCAGCAAATTTGGCCAGCCCACTTCTGACACCAATGTCAACATCATTGATGAAGACATTAAAAAGTAAAGGCCCTAGGACAGAGTCTTCAGGGACTGCACTGGTCACAGGGCACCACGATGATTGACTTCCGTCAATCACCACCCTCTGGGTCCTGCCACGGAGCCAATTCCTCAGCCAGCAGATCATGGTGAGGTCGAAGCTGCAGTTTGCCAGTTTTGCCAAGAGGTGATCATGGGATACCAGATCGAAGGCTTTTTTAATGTCAAGCTATATGACATCAATCTCTTCTCCCTTCTCCAGGTGTTAGGTTACCTGGTCATAAAATGAAATGAGATTGGTTAAGCAAGACCTACCTGCAACAAACCTGTGCTGGGTATCCCTCAGGATATTGCCATCAGCTAGCCTGTATAGGATGGCCTCTTTGATAATCTTTTCCAAGACCTTCCCCAGGATAGAAGTCAAGCTGATGGGTCTGTAGTTTGCCAGATCCACTTTCCTCCCTTTCTTGAAGCTAGGCACCACATTGGCCTTCTTCCAGTCATCGGGCACTACACCAAAGCGCCAGGAGTTCTCAAAGATCCATGCCAGGGGCTGAACTATGATGCCTGCCAGCTCTTTAACTTACAACACAAGAAATCTTGTGCTGCTGTGTTAAAGATGGTTCCTATCTCCTGGTCTGTAAATCTGGTAACTTTACAGACACTACATAAAAAGACTAAAATATAAATGTGTAGCGATTAGCTAGTTTGGTCCTATAATATGCTGGTCTGTACATATCTGGCTAAAATAATTTTACAATGTAGAATATCAGCTGGGGTGTGATTGCTTTGACTTGTCTGCATGTTGTCATTCTAGTTGACCTATCCACTTTCAAATCAGATAACATGAAGAGATAGAGAAGTCAGAAAGTTAGTCTGTTATCCTCTTTGCCAGAGTCAAGTTCCATGAGATTTAAGTTATTTCCCTTGCTGCAGATTAAGATAGGCAGCTTGTGTCAGGAGCACCAGGAACAAATTTGAAATGTTTGCTCTAGCTAGTCATTTCATCACACTAAGTAGAAAAAAATGTTGATTTTGGATATCTCAGTCTCTTACCACTTTCTGAAAGAGGCGGCCAATGCATGTCAGAACAAACAGCTAAATCATTAATTAGAGGATGGGCATATTTATTTTTGTACAGAATGAAACAGCCAATACAACTGAGCTCTCAGAGAGTAAGACCCATGTTTTGACAGAAGACAGGCAGAATAAAACAGCAAAAGGTCAATTGACAATTTTAAATATTTAAGAAGTATGTGAATTGGAAGTGGTACCAGCATTTGAGCAATGCTATCCCTTAATATGTTAACAATAAGTGTAAACTTATTGTTGTTGTACACTCAATTCACATGTTAAATTCTAGAGAGACATTTCCATTGGGAATTATAGTCTCTTGCTCTTAGACTTTATAAGTAAATGTTATGGGATAAAACAGGGAAATTGAGCGCCAGTAATTTTATCTAAACATTTACTAAAAAGGTATAATTGAAAGAAACAAGACATGGAAAGAAAAACCTCAATGGCTGTCTTTCTTCATAGTTATGATTTCTACTATTTCAATCACATGGAGTTCTTTGCCATGATGTGGGAAGCCACTCAATTAAAAACAAACAAAATAATTGCTGTTACTAACTGTGCGTATTTTATTATTTTTTTACAAAAAGCAAACAAACAGGGCAGAATACAGGCAACAGACAGTGCCTACTGAAGTTACATTTTCTCTTGTATACATCTCCATCAAAAGCTTTTTGTAAGAGATATGACCATAAATTAACTCTCTGATAGAACCCGTTTTACTTCCCAAACTAGGATAGAGTAAAGTGTCAGGGTATCATAGAGAACTGAAATAGTTTATAGATGGGAAAAGTGATTTCATTTAAGAGTTGGTGAATTCTTTTGTTTATCATCAATAAATAAATAGTTCATATATGGACAATTATGAACAGATTTAACTAAGTCTAAAAAAAACAGTTACTGGAAGATGTCATTCAATAAATGTTCTTGAGAAGCAAATTAATGAATCCAATCAAATCCCAATATTTCTCTCCATTTTCTAAGCTTTATCTTTAAATCCCTTCTTCAGGAATATATGGCATAAATAAGTTGGTGTTCAGTAGGAAGAACTGTAAGTATCTTAGATTCATAGATTACAGAGTCGGAAGGGACCCAATGGATCATCGTGTCCAACCCCCTACCCCTGGCAGGAAAGAGGACCGAGGTCAGACGACCCCAGCCAGGTGATTGTCAAGCCTCCTCTTGAAGACCTCCAAGTTAGGTGATAATACCACCTCTCTTGGAAGCCCATTCCAGACTCTGGCCATCCTTATTGTAAAAAATTTCTTCCTAATGTCTAACCTAAGTCTGCTCTCCACTAGTTTGCACCCATTATTCCTAGTTACTCCCTAGGGTGCTTTGGTAAACAGCGCATCCCCAATTCCCTGCCATCCTCCCCTGATAACTTTATAGGTGGCCACAAGGTCACCCCTCAGCCATCTTTTGTATAGGCTGAAGAGATCCAGATCTCTCAATCTCTCCTCATAGGGTCTTTCATGGAGACCACTAATCATATAGGTGGCCCTCCTCTGAACCCCTTCCAGATCCTCCATGTCCCTCTTGAAGTGCAGCACCCAAAACTGGACACAGTACTCCAACTGCAGTCTGACCGATGCTGCAAAGAGGGGGAGCATCACCTCCCTCGATCTGTTGGTCATGCATCTGCTAATACACGACCAGGTGCGATTGGCTTTGTTGATGGCCTCGTTGCACTGCTGGCTCATGTTCATCTTGGAGTCAACTATGACTCCAAGATCCCTCTCAGCCTCTGAGCTGCTTAGGAGGACATCCCCCAACCTGTAGGTGCGCTGGGGATTCCTCCTTCCAAATGGAGTACCTTACATTTATCTTTGTTGAACTGCATCCTATTTCATTCTGCCTATTGATCTAACCTGTCCAGATCAGCCTGTAACTGCTCCCTGTCCTCTGGTGTATTAACTTTGCCCCATAATCTGGTATCATCTGTGAACTTGGAGAGGGTGCTCAACACACCCTTGTCCAAATTGCTGATGAAGATATTAAATAATACTGGCCCCAGGACCAAACCCTGCAGGACCCCACTGCCCACCTCCTTCCAGGTTGAAAATGACCCGTCAACCACCACTCTCTGAGTGCAGTCCCTAAGCCAGTTAGCCACCCACCTGGCTGTGTAGGCATCCACCTCACAGCCCATTAGCTTCCCTATGAGAATAGGATGTGAAACTGTGTGGAAGGCCTTCCTAAAATCCAGGTGGATGACATCAGCCTCTGCTCCTGTGTCAAGGCAGTATGTGACCTGGTCATAAAAGGCTATAAAGTTTGTCAGTCGGGATCTACCTGTGACGAACCCATGCTGGCTTCCTTTCAGCATCGTTTCCCCTGCTGGGCTTTCACAAATATGCTCTTTGATGATGTTTTCTAGTATTTTTCCAGGGATAAAGGTAAGACTGACTGGCTTAAAGTTACCCAGCTCCTCCCTTCTCTCCTTCTTAAAAATGGGCACCACATTGGCCTTTTTCCAATCCTCAGAGACCTGTCCGGAGCACCATGAGAGCTCAAACAGCGGTGCCAGTGGCTCAGTAATGACACTGACCAATTCCTTCAGCACCCATGAAGGAAGGCACTTTTTTAAGCCATGGCTACACAGAAAACTTACAATGCCAGCAGCAGAATCTTCAAACAAAACACAGTTCTGTGTGTGCTACCTCCTGAGCCAGAAACAATATAAGCTGTGTCTCCGCAGCACTGCAGATATACTATATTAGCAGTGCTGAGAGGCATGAATGACAGTTATCCTCTTTCCATGTTAATTAGCCTAACCACATTGCTGCACAGACATTGGTAGAGTGCTTCCAGTTCAGCTAGCAGTGTGGTGTTTATCATTTTTTCACCTGCCTCTAGATCCTCTCTAACTCCTCCTGTCCTTATTAAAATGTGGAGCCCAAAACTGCACATAATACTCTAAATGAGACCTAACCAGTGCTGAGTAAAGAGGCACTGTCACCACATACCCACTTGCGTGCCACAGATACAGTTTTATTTTTTAGATGGACTGTGCTGCCCCACCCATACAGCTAGGAGAATGAAGGAAGGATTATAAAGTAGTGTTTTCAGGATGACAGCAAAATGATGGAGGCTGTGTGACAGTGGATGTGCAACAAGAGCAAGAGCTTTTACAACATTGGGATATATGTCTTGTTGCACCTCTGGGGTTGTTTATGCAAAAGGTAGAGTAGGAGTATGCCAAGAGTTACATTCATGGTAGGATAGACTAGGACACAAGAGGAGGCTATATCAGAGATGTGGGTGGGAGATGAATGATAAATAGCCTTGAAACTAAACTTAATGAATTTGAACTTAATACGCACATTTATCCTTTGATTGTGTTTCTCTGGTGGTTGATGTATGCATTAATCACCAATTTTTGCAGTGGAAAATTATTTTATGATTAATTTTTACTACCGGCCCAAAAAAACCTTGGTCTCTGCAAACATTCCTGTGAACAAAAACTTCACTCCCACAGATTTTAACAGCAGAAATAAAAGCAATAGCTAAAAATAAATGTAAATATGACCTGAGCAAAAATCTGTTCAGAAATTATCAAAATTAATGAGAAGTTTTCATTATTCCCTCATCTCTGCTAGTATCTTAACATGCAAAACCACTGCCATAGAGTGGAGAAAATGCCTCCATGCACAGAAAAATAACAACGTAGAGTAGCAAGGGAATAAAAGTGCTTCTCTACTGGGTTGCAATTTCTCTTAAGTTCCTTTAAAATTAATTCTTAGGGACAACTTTAGGAGATCTTCAAGACACAAAGGGAAACTGATGGTCAAGGAAATTCCTTTGAAACAGGGATGTGTTTTTTTTTAAAGGCTGTCTAGTGTTTTTTCACCCAAAGCCATTTCCTTAACACCCAACTATAATATTGTTAAGGGTAGTACAATAACCTGATCTGGTACCACCCTGTCCAATGGCTCTCAAAACGTTTCTAAATGGATGTAGCCTGGTTCTAGTTGAATTTCATACACTAAAAATTCACTGTGCCAGAGGCTAAAAGCCAGATTCTTAATAGTCACAGAAAATATGTTCATTGCACTGTGAACAAAAGATTGCCCCCTAGTTCAAGGGTTAGCACTGTATTCAAGGCACCACTGAAGCAACCAGACTAACCTTAATGTTTGGATAAAACGTATTACTTATGGAGACAATGCCATCATGATATAAGCATTGAAAATATTAACTGATTGAAAGATCTGAGGATTTGCCTAGAGATTTATGTAGAACAGCCACTTTGAACCATTCTAAATTTAACCAATGCACTATAAAAGGAAAAACCAAAATGCACAGCACATCATACACTTGTCACTAGCACTAATTTAAACCACACTGTGGAATGAGCTATTTAAATGAGTTTGTTGACCTACTTTTTAATCTCAGCATTTGGGGAGAAGAAAGAAGTTAAATGTTAACTTAGTATAGGGATTACTAGTTCATATAAATCATGGCTTTGTTTTACAATTGATTTTCCACAACATGCAAGTGCTGATTAATCTGCAATGTGTTAGGAGATGGAAAATATTCTAATACATTATTGTCTAAAAGGGGTCCTTAGTCTGATATCTTGGAAATCATTTCACTCATGTTCAGTCATTCCTATGTCCTCTCTTTTAACCACCTCAGCTTCATGAAAATGATATCATGAACATAAAATAGAAATTTTAGCACTGTACAAAGCTAATAATTTATTGCTACTTAAGGGGAAAATGACTACATTTATTTTTAATTCATTTACAAAAATATCCATCTTCAAGATAAGTCTAAATAATTACTCATTTCTTGCTAATACTTGTCCTAAGGATATATTTTTATATTTGTACTAATCTGTTACATTGGCTATACACACATTCTATTTCAAAACATTTTTATTTGGGTAATACTTAGTCTTATATTTCTGGTAAGCATCCAAAATGCAAAGATGAACTAAAATAGGTTGAACTACTTTTATCCCCTATTCTTACGCAAACAGCTTAGATTACCTCTATGTATGTGAGTAAACCCACTGAATACAGAACTGCTCACAGGACTCTCACAGGACTCAGGGTCAGCATGTGCATGATTGCAGGCAAAAGAACACTCTTATTCCTAAAATTAGACAATCAAGTGATTAGAAGCAATATGCAAAAATGTGCCAGAATTTTTTTCAATGCAAGTTATTTGCAAGGTGGGCAGGAATTAATTCGGGATCATTAGTTTGATCATTAGAAAACCATGCATAACTTAAGACTCATGCTGTTCTGTTGGAGAGTCTGGTGTGAAAGATACAAAAAAGGAGTGTTAAAAAATAGATTTGTACAAAAAGCAGCTTCCAGCTAAGCAAAACTGAACACGGTTCTTCAACAAGAGGAATATTGCTTTCTAGGTCATCAGACCACTTTCCTACTAGATTCTTAGCAATACGTATCCAAAACAGATCAGACCACATTGTCTACTATAAATGCTCATTGACTTCAGTGAAGATAAGCCAGCAAAGAAGTTAGACCAGCAAGTCCAGCCACCAGTTGAATGGCATATACTTACTGGCTCAGAGTCTGTTTGCATTGCAGTGATAAAAACAACAGCAGTGTAGAGCTAGCTTTAAAGTTGAGTATAGTGGTATCAGACTATCCACAATAGCAAAGAGCTCAGCCTGAACCAATTTATCTTGCCCTGAAACTGTAATACAGACACATCTTTTGTCTGATAGCAGGCCTGTCAATTGACATAGTATCTGGGAAAGCAAAAGATGAAGAGAATCCTCACACTGTTATACTTCTTTTTTGAAAAATTTTATGCATGAAGAAAAGGTTGACAAAGTTAACTATTCTGATATATCCATTTGTATTGAATACTGTACAAAAGGATTTAAAAGATACTAATGAATAGTTAAAGCAAAAGACTTACATTGAACTAGACCCAGGAATTGCTGGGGGGGGGGTCATGTGGGCAAAAACATGTATGCATTGTATATATTTTTTTATTTATGTGGGACTCATAATTGACAAAGATAGAGCAAATTCTTGCTACTTAGAGATAACTTAATTTCTTTCTCAATCTATTCCTTAGTGGCTTGTTTGGCTGCAGCTTGTAGTTTGCTAAATCTCTTTAGGCATTGAGTGCCACCAGTAGATCAGAAGCTTTATAGTTGAAGATGTAAGGGAGGTTTTCAGCCCTTACTTTCTATGGATGGACAGTTAAACTACTGAGTCTAAATGAAGTGGCAAGACTGATCTAAGGTTAAAAGTCTAGGATGAAGAAAAGAAATAGATCACTGACCAGACAGCAAAGGAGGCAACTTGAAAAATGAGGAGATAACATGATGGCTAGATATAGAACTTGAGAGATCTACTATCCTCGGGTGAACAGCTGATAGAAGCTATTTACATATGAAATTATTCACCTTATAGAATGGAAGAAAGGAAGATCTAAAGCAATGGTCACTAACCAGTCAATCTTGACTGACTGATTGATCATGGAGCCTCTGATAGTCGATCTCAATCTGTCAGAGGCTCCACAATCAGGAGTGGCAGGATGCATGTGGCTGGACTGAGCCATGCCCCCTGCTGTCTGGACTGGGCTGGGGGAATGGGGTCAGAGCCAGGGTTGGGGTGTGGTAGATCCTGGGGTGCAAAAAGGGATCTTCACCATAAAAAGGTTGGGGACCACTGATCTAAAGAGTAGAATGACAACTAAAGTTGGCAGATCATAGAATCATAGAAAAGTAGGGCTGAAAGGGATCTGAGAAGATCATCTCTGTTCAAGGCAGAGTTATCCCTGACTAAACCATCCCAACCAAGTGTCTGTCCAACCTCTTGTTGACAATTTCCAAGGATGGAGATTCCAAAATTTCTTTAGGTAACCTGCTCCAATGCTTGACTACTCTCAAAGACAGAAAGTTCCTCTTAGTCTCCCACATAGATGGCAGAAGGCCAGGGCTAAGGGGGCTCAGACCCCCCTGTAAACGTGGGGCAGTGGGTAGGGCTGCAAGGCAGCCCAGCCGCAGGCTCCAGGCAGCTGCAGCAGGGATGGAGAGGAGCACGTAAGCATCCAGGATCACAGCCTAATATGTGGATCACTGGCTGCCCAGTAGGGCTGTGAGAAATTTTGATGGGTGTTTCATTTTGATGCTGTTTTGACTCATTTTGAGCTTGAAACAGCAAGACTGAAATGAAACAAGGGCCTCGAAATGTTTCAAAAGTTTTGAAATGTTTTGAGTTTCAAAGCTGGGCTTGCTTGCAGCTAAAGAGAAATGAAGGAGAGGGAGGGAGAAGGGGAGTGGGGGAGGACTGCTCTGATATTGGCATGTGTAGCTGGCCACTGACTGTGATCCTTCCCTGAGGTCTCTTCCAATCCCAATGCTCTCAGGGAAGGATGGAAAAACAGCATAAAAACCATTGTTTGAACTGAGCTTTCTCTGTGCCTTGGGGTCAATTACTAAACTGTCTTCCAGCAGCGTCAGAGAAAGGTTATCACTTCCTATTTGCTAGCCTGTTACTAGCAAGTGGGATCCTCTTCTACCTTTTCTAATATCCTTTATTATTATATTAATTCCTTTCAATTTATTCCTCCCCCAAAATCCTCTTTTTGTTTTTGTTAGTCTATTTTGATTCTTTTCCCCCAGAAAATAAATCTGCTTTCTCTCACAGTGTGCATTCCATTCACTGTGCAGGGAAGCACAGTGTATATTGCATATTATAATATAGAATTTATACAGCAACACATGAATATTTTTATACATTTTATTGATTACAAAAATACATACATACATTACATAAATACATACATACAATTATCTACATAT
>NW_017729006.1:2837854-2848958 GCF_001723915.1 Gavialis gangeticus
AAAACACATACATATATTTATATATTTTATTTATTAAATACATACATATATACATTACATAAATACATATGGACAATTATCTACATATATTACATAAATACATATTACATTACAGAAGAACAAACAGATTTTCCAGCACACCAAACACATTATGAAACACACTATGCAGTGTGCTGGAAAGGCAGCTAGTAAGCCTTCAGGGACTGGGTAGGAGAGAGAGCTGTAAGTTCCCCTCCCCAAACTGAGATGCAACCTCTTTCCTACAACTAGTAGGCATGAGGCTTCTGGTTCTACTGGCAGCAAGGAGAGGGGAGCAGTGCCACTGCCTGAGTCTGCATCCTCTCCAATAGCACCAACCATAACCCACCACCACCATGATAACAAGCAGCACCAGCATGACAGTTTCCTCCACCCCCATTTCACTTCCCATCCTGAGTCTTCTAGTGCCAGAGGAAGAGATACAGCTGGATCTGGATCTGAGTGCCATAGCAAGGGAAATCCTGGGGAAGGAGGGGGAATCATCTGAGTTTGTGCTCCATACCCCTCAAGTTTCCCCTAGAGACAGGCCTCCTTCCCCAGAAGGTACTTCGGAGGAGGTTGAGGTAGAGGTTGTGGAGGCAAGTGGGTCAGCTGAGTCCATTCCTCCTGCTGCTATGCCTCTGCCTGTTGAGGTAGGGGAAATTGAAGAATCTACACCCACACCTCAGAAGCAAGTGGGTAGTGTGGTCTGGGATCATTTTAAGCCGGCAGATGATCCCACATGTACTATCTGCCTGCACTGCCGAGCCAAAACCAGCTTGAGTCAGGGAACGAAACACATAAGCACCATGGGGATGCTGATGCAGCTCCGCAGGCACCACCCCCTTTCCCTTGCTCCTTCTCAGCCTGGCACCAGTCAGAGCATGCCCAAAAAGAAGTCCCCCTCTTGCTTCAAAGCCCCCATCCCCCCAAAGCAGAGGCAGGTCACCCTGGACCAGTGGAGGAAAGCTGCAGACAGAGAGAGGGCACGTTCCCAAGGCTGCTTGGTGCAGATGTGGCTTGTTGGGCAGGGTGAGCTTGCCCACAGGTTCATGGACACTGACAATGGGGCCAGTATGGTCAAGATGGTCTGTGATGCCAACAAAGTTGGCATCCACTGTGTGGCACACAAGTTCGACCTCATAGTCAGGGATGTCTTGGAGGGGGACAGGGCTGCTGGTGACAGTGCCAGCACTACCAGCAAGTTCATTTCCAAATGCCAGAAGATGGCAGGCTACTTCCATGAGAGCATCAAGGGAAGCAAGATGCTGTGGGACAAACAGGCAGAGCTGAACATCCCACAGCACAAAATCACACAGCATGTGGAGACTCAGTGAAACTCCACATACCTGATGCTCGAGAGGCTGGTGGAGCAACAGAAGGCCATCCATGAGATGGCCTTGCTCAGGGAAATTGGAATCAGTGGCCCCCTTAACAAAACAGAGTGGGATACCATCTCCCAGATCTTGGTGGTCTTCAAGCGCTTCCTCAAGGCCACTGTGACCCTCAGCACTGGCAATGCCCTCCTTAGCCAGGTGATCCCTGTAGTGAGGGAATTTCAGAACCAAATAGAGAATTTCCAGGGGATCAGTGTTCCTGGCTGGGGCAAGCTGCTGTCACCAGATGCACAGGCACTGGTGAGGTGGATGAAGGAGGGCATCAGGAAATGGCTTGATCCCTTGCAGTCCAGTACAGTCCATGTCCTGGCCCTCATGTGTGACCTGAGGG
The DNA here is from genome assembly GCF_001723915.1 of Gavialis gangeticus. Taxonomy (NCBI): domain Eukaryota; kingdom Metazoa; phylum Chordata; order Crocodylia; family Gavialidae; genus Gavialis; species Gavialis gangeticus. The sequence continues at coordinate 2,839,601 of NW_017729006.1, forward strand.
TGAAGGGGAGCATCAGCATATGCAGCAGCAAAACCCTGGATCAGTGGATGGAGATGCTGGTGAAGAGAGTCAGGGAGGCAGAAGGGCAGAGGCAAGGGGACCTGGAAGAGGGGGATCTACTGTCCCATGCCAGCACACCATCCACCAGTCAGTCTCCTCCTCCACCACAGGCACTGCCAATGTGGGCCAAGGGAATGGCTTCTATGGTGGGGTCCAGAGCCACCAGACCCCACCATCAGGCAGGTAGTGTTCAGGCCTTGATGACTGCCTATCTCGCTGAAGATCTAGAGCCACTGCTATGTGACCCCTTGACCTACTGAGTGAACTGCAGCCAAATGTGGCTGGATCTGGCCACAGTTGCCTGGGAACACCTGTCCTGTTCATTGACCAGTGTTCCAGGTGAGAGGGTGTTCAGCATTGCTGGTTATGTAGTGACACTCCACCACACCTGCTTGGATCCTTGTTTCATGGAGTAGCTGGTGTTCCTCAAGGGGAACCTCCCACTCCTGGAGTTCCCTAAGCTCCACGTGCAGATGGAGTGAGTGCCATCCTCCTCACTCCATCCGTACGGCCTTCTTTTTTTATACCCTTGGGTTTCACAACCATTTAGTGCTCCACTCTCAGAGCGAGTGAGGGAGCACTCACTGGATCACCAGCCAGCAGGAGAAGAACATGTCCCTGCTGAGATCCTGTGCCAAGATGAACTTGGAGGTATGAGCAGGGGCTGTGGGGAAGAAGAGGCCCCAGGTCCCGGACATGACCACTGAAACTGCACCCTGCCAGGTTCGGGAGTGCTGGTGGCATGGCAGCCCCAGGAAATGCCAGAACCGAGGATCCCCCTAGTCAAAAGCAGGTAGGAGATGCCTTATAACCTCCAGCCACCACATGCATGCACACAGTCCTGGCCTGGGAAAGCCGAGACCCATCACATCTTTGACAGGCTTGAGGCTTGCTTGTTTCAGTGGAGTGTGAGGCTCCAGGTGAGCTCAGCTTAGCTGCCTAGGATGCCAGTTTTCAGGCTGAAAAACCCTTTGTCAGGCTGAAGAAGCACCTGCATTTGGTGTCTGTGCTGTTCCTGGATGGAAGGAATAGTAAAGAAGCCAGAGGCTGGCATGCAATGGAAGCAACAAACTAGTCAGTGAAAATGGAAATGGAGGCATCGGGGGTGAGGTGCAGGCTGGGGGGGGCAGGAAGGGAGATCTAGCAGGTAGAGGTGGAGAGGTACCTGGGGAGTCAAATGTCCAACAGGTTGTAGCGTGTCAGAATTCCAATGTCTATACTGAGTCCATGAGTTTCTGCATCCAGGAGGTTGATGAAGTGAAGTTTATAGGCTCATCTGTGAAAAGCGGTTTGTAAATTCCCTTTGAGGATCTGGCCTGAAAGATTGGAGACAGGGTGTTCTTGTCTTTGATAGATTTTTAGTGTGTGCTCATTCTGGTGCACAGTTGTTGTTTGGTGTCTCCTATGTATATTCCATCAGGGCACTTGAAAACAGTTTCAATGAAACAAAATGGAACTGTGCTTCAAAACAGTGAAACAAAACACTGTCCCTTCAAAATGGCAGAACAGAAATCGAAACAGAATGGTGCTGTTTCACACAGCCCTACTGCCCAGCACAGCAGGCAAGTACCAGTGATTCTGTGAAAGGGAAGGGGCTGGGTGGGCGTGCAGATTGAGGCCCCTGCAGTGAGGGAGGGAGTGGGGCACACGCAGGGGCAGAGGCTGGGGTGAGTGGGGCCCCAGCCGGGCTGGGTGGTGGGATAATTAGGGGGAACCAGGCAGCTCATCCAGGGGCAGCTGGACAAGCCATTCGGGCTCTGATTGCCCCACACCCAGCCCGGCCAGGGCCACGTTCACCCCAACTCCCTCCCTCACTGCAGGGGCCTCAATAAGACCCTCCCCAATCCCCTTCCCCTTCCTCTTCCACCTTCTCCCACAGACTTACCTGCTAGGTGGTAGAAGGGGGGCAGAGCATGGGTGCATGCTCAGCCCCCTGAAATATTTTTTCTCCCTCCGCCTATGGTCTTCAATCTAAATTTTCTCTGCTGCAGCTTGATGCCATTGCTCCTAGTCCTACCCCCTATAGCCACAGAGAAAAGCCCATATCACCAACCTCCTATAATCACCCTTCAAGTATTTGTGACAGATCCCACACCCCTCTCCTCTCAGACTTCTCCATACTAAATAACCCTACCTCTTGCAGCCTGTCTTCATAAGTCTTGCTTCCCAGGCCTCTAATCATTGTTGTTGATCTTCATTGCCTTTGTTTCCAATCTGTTCACATCCTTCTTGAAATGTGGGGCCCAAAACAGGACATGGTACTCTAGTTGAGGTCTCACCAGCACTGAATAGATCAGTAAAATTAGTCACTTCCCTTGATTTGCAAATGATGCCTCTGTTAATACAACCCTGTTGGGGGAGGGGCAGGTTGTTTGGTTTTTGTTTTTGGGGGAGGGGGTTGTTTTTTGTTTTTTTAGAAGAGCACACTGTTGACTCATATTCATCTTATGGTCTACTGTCACCCCCAGATCCTTCTCTACAGTATTGCAGCATAGCTAGTCATTCCCCCTTCTGTGTTCGTGCATGTTATTATTCCTTCCCAATAGCAGACTTTCACACTTGTCCTTGTTGAATCACATCTGGTTGACTGCACACCATTTTTCCAATCCATCCATGTAATTCTACCTGGAGAGGAGATAGGCACTGTCAGGTCACTTTATCCAAAGAATCATCAGTTATGCAAAGCAACTCAACTAACCTCATGAGGAATGTTGTTACAGCATCTAAGGTAACTCAATGGTGACAATGGCCTTGGGGCTGACTTGACTTGACTTTCTCCTAATCCACAGAGCATGTTACCTTATCTTAGAAGGAAATCAAGTTGGTCAGGCTGCTGTTCCTGATCACCTTGTTCTCCTCTAGATGCTTCACAGTAGAATCCAGCTCTATGAGGACCTGCTCCCTGATCTTTCTGGGTACTAAGGCCAAGTTGACTGGCCTTTATTTCCCTAGATCCCCATTTTTAAAGATATATTTGCCCTTTTTTCAGTCATCCAGGATCTCACCTGACCTCCAAGAGTTCTCAAAGACAATAGCTAATGGCTTTGAAATTACCTCAGCCAGGTCTTTCAGTACCCCTGGATACATTCCATCCAGCCTTGCCAATTTGAAACCATCTAGCTCATCTAAGTAATCCCTAACCTGTTCTTCTATTACTTTAGCCTATTCATCTTCTTCCCTAACCTTGCTGCCAACTGCACTCATCATTTGGTAGTTGTCTCTATTTGTAAAGACTTAAGTAAAAAAAGCTTTAAATATATCTGCTTTCTCTGCATTGTCTATAACTAGATTGCTTTCTTAATTCTGTAAGGGAACTATGGTTTCTTTTGTTTTACTTTTGACTTACTTGTAATATCCCTTTGTAATGCCCTTCACATCCCTTGTCATTTGCCTCAAATCATGGCTTGGCCTTCCTCATTTTTTTCCTGGCATGCCAATGTGATACTTTTATACTCTTCCCTAGTACTATGGCCAAGTTTCCACTTTTCATAGGATTCCTTTTTGAGTTTCAGCTCATTGAAAAGAGTGATGTCTGGCCAGGCTGGCCTCCTGTTGCATTTCCCATTATCCTGCACCCTTAAAAGGGTCTTCTTAAAGTACAGCCAGATCTCCCAGACTCATTTTACCCTCAGACATGCCTTTCAAGGGATCCTGCCCAGCAGTTCCCTGAGTTTGTTAGTTTGTTTTCCTGAAGTACAGTGACCCTATTTTTCCTCCCTTTATAATCTTGAACTCTATCATAAGAGACTCTGGTCACAGTCACCCAAGTTACCTTCAACCTTCACATTATCAACCAATTTCTCCTTGTTTCTGAGCAGCAAGTCAAAAAGAGCTTCCCCCCTAGTTGGCTTGTCTACCATCTCTATTTAAAACCTCTCTCCAACACACTCCAAGAATTTGCTGGACTGCATGTGCACTGCTGTGTTTCCCTCCCACCTACAATTAAGTTTCCCATTATAACCAAGTCCTATAATTTGGAAGCTTCTATCAGTTCTTTAAAAAAGACCTCATCCACTTCCTCCTCCTTGTTTGGTGGCTTGTAGCAGATGCCTACCATAACATACCCTTCTACCGCTCTCCCCTCTGACCTTTACCCAGAGGTTTTCAACAGGCCAACCTTCTACTTCACACTGCACCTCAGAGTACGTGGACATAATTTTTAAATATAGAGCAACACCTCCACCTTTTTTTCCCATCTGTCCTATCTGAACACCCTGAACCTATCTATGACTATACTCCAACTACGTGAATTATCCCACCACCATTCTGCAATCCAAATTACATCATAATTCTGTGATTATACTAGGACCTCCATTTCTTCCTGTTTGTCTTGTGCTTCTTGCATTCGTATATAAATATGTCAGGTTTCTAACTGTGATTTTATTAGATTTTGATGTAATGAGTCATGAGACTCTGAGACGCTTCAGGGTCCAAAGCAGCACATCCAGGTTGAAGCACCATTTCCCCCAAACCCCTGCACTGATCTTCTTGAAACTTGGCAGGGTTCATGCCCTCAGTAGAGGCTTCTATTCCTGCAAGTTTCATCCAAATCAGACTAAAAACAACAAAGTTATAGATATTACATTGATTCCCCATTATACCCTATGGCCGGATCTCCAAGGCAGCTCCGAAGCTTCGGAACTGCTTTGGCTGGATTGAGGCAGAAACCTGGTCTGGAGCTCCAGAGCATATCGCAGCCATCTGAAGCAGCTGGATCGGATCACTGCCAACTCGCACAGGCCTAATGTGTGACTCAACCAATTTTTCTACTTTGTTTTTTGAGGCCAAGCTATACTATCTGTTTTATGGTATAGGAACTCATGATATTCTGAATAGCATTGTGCTCATTAATTTTTTTAATGAAAATGAAAGAACATTTTGTGCTGACAACTACAAAGAGATAGTGACCACATCTACATGAGATGCTGACTATGCAGTCATTGCACAGTAACCCAAGTTACTGTACAGCAGCACCAACAAATGGCTTTTTCATGACACTACTGCTCAGTAGTGTCATGTCACAGTTGTTGCCACGCAATTGCTGCACAGTCTGCATCTTGTGTAGAAATGGCCAGTGTCATCTAAGTTTGGTAAAAAGGCAGAGGGAAAATTGTACATAATTGTCTTTGCACGTTGATGGTATCACAATCTTGAGTGCCTCGGTAGCTTCATATGCTTGCTAACAGTAAGAGTTAAAACACAGGATTCCACAAGATATCACCAGTGCCTCTGGCCAGTTGCTTGATAACACCCTCATAGCTGCTACAGCTAAAAATAGAAGCATTTTGACTACTCCATCTCCCTCAGTCTGGGATCATAGGAAGAGCAACCCACAGTTGCTCAAGGAAGTTAGAATATTAACTTATAAAACATAAACAAAAGTATAACTTTCTGAAAAAAGCCAGCATTTATTTTGAAATATGCACATGAAATTCAAGCATATTCATCTGAGTCAACTACTTGCCATATCCTACCACTAGGAAATCTCTTTCATATCTTGTTTACAGAACATATATTACCAGGTTTTCTTCTGCCCCCGCCCCCCCCCGTACCCTTTGAGCTTTTCTTCGAGGCCACTATGCAGTGACGCTACAAGCAAACTCCACAATATGCATCACGCTTCACACTTTGAAGTAGTAGTTTTTTCTCAGTTACTACAAAGGAACAAAATATGCAACTACATTTTGAATTAGATCTTCCTCACTGGTAGCAACATTTTCCTTTCTGAAATCTCATAAAGAGAAGTCCAAACCACAGTTTTTCAGTCATTTCTCTATATCCATTTTGTTTCACATATGCCACTGATAATGGAAAAAAGAAGCTATTCTTAGAAGCAAACATTTTTATAAATGGGATAGGAGACACAAAAAGCTATGAGATACTACAGTGTACTCTCCCTAACTGAATTACAGAAAGGCTGTGGACAAATTGGAGAGAGTCCAGCAAAGGGCAAAGAAAATAGGGGGCTGGGGCATATGACTTCTGAAGAGAGGCTGAGGGGAATGGGCTTATTTAGTCTGGAGAAATGGAGATGGTGGGGGGAAAGGAGATTTAATAGCAGCCTTCAACTATCTGAAGGGTGGTTTCAAAGAAGATGGAACTAGACTGTTCTCAGTGATGGCAGATGACAAAGCAAGGAGCAATGGTCTCAAGTTGAAGCAAGGGAAGTTTAGACTAGATATTAGGAAAAACTCTCACAGGGAGGGTAGTAAAGCACTGGAACAGGTTACCCAGTAAGGTTGTAGAATTTTGATCCTTGGATGCTTTTAAGACCCAGGTAGACAAAGCTTTGGCTGGGGTGATCTAGGTGGGATGGTCCTGCTTTGAGCAGGGGGTTGGACTAGATTACCTCCTGAGGTCCCTTCCAAACCTAATTTTCTATGATTCTATTATTCTAATTAGCTGGTGCCGATATCATACTATAGCTTGTACTATACCGACAGCACCTCTTTCCATTCTTTGTTGAAGACTCTTGGGCAAGGCTTTGAAATTCTCTTTCCCATCATCACCAAGTCAGGGCCACAGGCTGTCCAACTGATTTAGTCTGAGACATGGAGGGTGCCTGTAGACATGTGGTGGGGCTGCCCGTGTTCCCATGTCCCTTCAGCCTGAGTGTACCCACGTTTCTAAAGGAATTTACTCAATACCACTGGAATTTGAGGGTGAGCCCTCTAAGAATTTGAAACCACAGCATGTGGTGAGACACTAGAAACATGGATGTTTGAGGAACAGCTTTTGTCAGGGCTAGCCAGAGATAAAGCTGGGAAGGATTTAGCCAGAGCTTTAGAACGTAGGGATCTGGAGTATGGGGTAGAAAGATCTGAAACCTGATACCAAGTGCGTCAAAAATAATCATACCACCAACTAGTTAAAAAAGGCAAGGAAAACCATAACATTAAAAGAAGGTAAGGAGGCCGAGATAGGCCTGTTAGCCCAGCAGTACAGACTTATCTCAGGGTACTGCTTCTGGAGCTAAGGAACTCAATCTTCATAGGGAAGGGAGTTACTCAGAAAAGGAAATTTCACTTCATGGCAATGTCTATGTATGTATGTTGTTTAAGTTTCCCCAGTAACATAGATCCTATCCACTTAAGATTACATCCACAGCAAAGCTTGGAATGCCCAGTGGGTAGGGATAATTCAGTGGCTTGTATACTTTCAAATATTGATCCCTTCCTTCAGGATCATATTAATAGGTTGTAGAAACAAATTAGCCCTATTGCCCAGATACTTCCTACTGTAGCTCAGAGGTTCATATGTGAGGAACAGTCAGCTGACCCAAGCTGGCCACTCCAGTAACGGGGAGTGAGTGGAGGGTTAGTTCCTGCAGAAAGCTTTAAGCTAGCAACTAGCCAGTATGGCAGGCTAAGATGAGCAGGATTGCTGCAAGTCTGAGGCCGCATGTTCAAAGCCATAGATGACATGAATAGTTGCTATGGGAAGCAAAAAAACAGATCTTGAGAGCTACTGTTTGTACCTGTAGGTGTTAGGCCTAGAAGTGAGCAACCAGTGCCCGAAAGTTTTACATCTGGGTCTCAATGGTGAAATGAATCTAATTATCTTGCACCTGGATGACAATAACTATTTAAGATTTCATAAAGGGGTTAATTTAAACAATCGGTTGAAGATTTTGAGTAGGTTCAGGACTTTTTATTGGATGCAACTGTAAACTGGTCTGAAATGCTACAGGAATATGGAGGATCACTAACACTACTGTATTAGATACCCATATAATTTAAAGAGTATGAAATATACCTGTCCCTTGGAAATCCAATACATTTCTGTCCAGTACTAGGAAGAGCACTGTTAACTATCTAGGAATTCAGTTAGGGTGACAGAACACAACTGGAGATGCTAACTGCCGACACTTGCTCATGGCAAGTGTTCAGGGGTGGTACTGTTTCCACAGGAAATCTAATTCCCTGGTAACCAGAATTGGAAATAGCTTTGGGGGGAGTTAGCCCATGAAAAAAGAAGAGTGGTGAGCTCCCACCAATTAGCTGAGGACAAACGGTGGAGAAATCAGGTGCTGATAAAACCACTTCACCAAATGGACATGATCTGTACTGAAGGAGTTAATGCCAGAGTTCTATTAAACCATATCTCTTGAATTTTGTCTTTATTCTAAAATGTCCAGGAGAATATTTGTTTCTTCCCAAGTCCACTAGAACACTGACAACCAATTACCTATCTGAATGGGAATTTTTTATGTTATAGCACAATGGATTCTGTAATTATTATAATGGAACTCAACAGTGTTGAGAGCCAAGGCATCCCTAAATGAAAACTGCAGGAAAGTCATGCAGTGAGCAGATTGTATATTTAATTTAATCTAACTGTTTCCCAATTAGGTTTCAAATATTTTGCTTTGGTTACATTTGCAAGCAGTTAAACCTAGCACTATAGAGAAGGCTTAAATTTAGAAAAAGATAGATACAGGAGCTTAATACCAAATACAATATAATTTATATTCCTTTTAAACAGTTCTCTTTCTGCTTTTTACATTCAGTTTAATAATTATGGCTAAACTATTTGTAAAGTGGGGGTTGATGCTCTTCTCCAATTATCTGCAGCACACAATTGATCAGGCAAGTCCTTGAGCATAATGTAAGATATGGCTTAAAAAACAAAAGGATATATCTGTAGAGTTACATTTTAGAAATATAGCTTTTAAGGTGGTGCCTCTTGGTGACACTGGTATTTCTTCACATATTGACAATGAAGACTATAGCCTCGCACTGATTTTCAAAATCTGAAAAAGAAAGGTCTTGATTTTTTTTTATGACTAAAAACACAATTTCATATTTGCTGAGCAGGCTTATTTCTATATACAAATGTGTACCAGTCAATTACATCAAAACAATTTCATTCAGGTTGCTAAACATCAGTAGGTAACATGATTTACTGCCAGCAGTGTATTGTACAAGTGCACAGCAATTTTGAGGTTTGGAATTGAAATGGAAATTGCAACATGGATGAATATTGACAATAAGCACATAGAGCAGCAGGGAGCTTCCTGCACTCAGACATGGCCATGAGACTTAACGCTCATTTCTTACAAGGAAATTTGCCCTCCTTACACAATACCAAAATTGTGTTTGTAATTCAATGTATTTTAATTTAATTTCTAGCATTTTAGCACAAATGGTTATAAAAGTATAAAGGAGGAACAGACTAATTACATTTAATTTCATGGTTGCACATTCCTAAAAGCTATCACATTCTCCTGTATAATTGAAGGCTTGTGTTTTATTTTTTTTAATGGTATAAAGTGTTTTCTCTCTCCCCCCCCCCCCCC
>NW_017729006.1:2848983-2864879 GCF_001723915.1 Gavialis gangeticus
TGTAAAAGTGGTTTTTCCCCCCCCCCCCCCCCCCAAATAAGAACTGGAATTAGCAATGACATATGTTAAATGAAGTGACATTTGTGATGACCTTTGCTTGTGACTATAAGATATTGAAAGGGGGGAAGTTGCATTTCCCCTCCTATACAACTGTCTCTTCTGGTCCCCTTCAAACTAACAGCTTTTCACCATCTCCTTAGAGCAAGCTGACTTTATGCTTAAGAGAAACATGTATGAAATTCACCCCTTTGTAATAATCAAGCACTTTATCAGAGGCACAGAAATGCCATCACCTGTTGCTTTCTAAGATTAACCCAATTGCCTGTTAATGCTTATGAAAGCTACTCAATTGGCAACTCCAAAGTGATGTCCTCTCTTTATATATAGGGCAGCAGAAGCTTCTCCTAGAAATCATTGCACTGTTTTCTAAGTTCTGCCCTGAGTTTACCACCTCTGAGGATGACAATGTAGCTTGCTTGCCATGACTACTTTTCCCATCTATTGTGAGAGCCAGAAATAGGGCCAATTATGACTACCTTCTAGGGCCATTTCCTCTTGTTGACACCTTTCCATTAGCAGCTTGGTCAAAACCATTGTGCTGTTACACAAACCAAAAGGTCATTCTTCAGATGAAAATGGTTTCAGCTGGCTCAATTTCCTATTACCAACCCAAGAACTTTCTAGTACAGAGCTCTTTAATTAAAATTAGCATTGCTCTGCCAACCCCACCCTCTTCCTGTTCCATTTTATTAATCCCTAAAAAAAAACCCATGGAGAATATTTAAAATGAACTATTAAGCTTCAGAGTTATAAAGGTAAGTAATAAAAAGGTGTTGACTAGTTAACTCATCTTGTATTCATTGAAACAGTCTTGATCAAGATTATATTCCAATGTTAAATACGAACTGCAATTGAAGAAGACCATTGCAATTGCTTACATAAAACTTGAAAAAATGCCAGCTGATAAGTAACCCATTATCTCACAAGCACTGTACATCCATGATAACTATTTTATGGAGAATTGTGGACCTGAGGTATCTCAGGAATCCATCAAGTATGACATTACTATAACAACAATGTTCTCATTCTTTCACAGTAAGTATGTGTCAAGTTCTTATTTGAAAATGGTATTACAGTAGCAGCTGTTGCAATGTTTGCTTTGGTTTATCAGTCAACTTATTCTACTAGGTCATCACCTTTTGGGAGAGAATTCTTCCCCAACACACATATTCTCCATTCTTCTTTCTTTTGTGCTCTTGTCCTCCAAGCTTGTGACTTTACATTAATTCAAAGATCTTATTTACATTATACTTAGTCCCACTATTTCCTGAAGCATCTTAAAACTGAACAGTTCTGTTTTTGGAGGAAAATACGTAAACAGATTTCTTTGAATAAAATACACCCTCCCCCCCATCTTTTACCTCCTTAGTATTATTTTCCTATCATGCTCAAAAGTCAATTCAGTAACCCCATCAAATGGGACATGACTGGAATGTCCTGGTGTTCTTTTTGGTTTGTGTAACAGCACAATGGTTTCAGCCAAGCTGCTAATGGAGAGCTGGTCTTTTTTGATGTGCCCCTTTCCCTATATTTCAATGCCAACTTTTTCTCTTTTGAACACAGCCACATACTGTGCTTATAGGTCTCTACCATGACATAAGCCAGCTCCAAATGCCTATTTAAATTAAATTGCTCCGAACCTCATAGCTTATGGACCTGGATTTAACTCAGAAACTCATGAACCATTTGATTGCTTTTATTCCTAACCTATTTCAATCTTGATGGATTTATTCCATTTTTCCACACTGTTTGCTAATCTGCCATGTGCAAGGCAATCTGTCAACATGAATACCAGGCCTGTACAAAAATAAGGATTTTCCTCCAGAAAACTGACCAATTTGACAAAAATTGTAATTCTGTGATGTTCTGCAATTTTTAACAATGTGTTTCAACCAAAAATTGCCAAAACCCAACATAAATCTATTTTGAAGACAACAGGCACTTGCTGAAAAACACTTTATTCATTCCAGAATTAAAATTAAAATTTGTGATTTGATGGAAAATTTTCACCCAGTCCTAATGGACACCACTGAAGTTCAACCATTAGAAAAATATTTCTATATCAATTTACGTATTTAATCAGATTTATATGCCACCCTCCTCAAAACAGGCTCAGGCAGATTTCAATAAAAGACATAACTTAAAAAGTAGAGTAAAATATAAAACTAAGATGATAAAACAAGCTCCTCTGAAAAATCCTAAAATTCAAAGCAATCCACCCCACCTCACCTACTTTCACTCCTCCCTTGCCTCTGAACTTGAAGAACATCCAGCGCTACCCAGCTTATCCTCATTTTCCAACCCATAACCACTATCCCCATATTTCCATTTACCTTCCCATCCTTAGCCACTTCTACTATCCACCTCATACCCTGGGGAGTCTCACCTGCCTCCTACATTACCGTCCTTCCCAAACCCATACTTCTCTCTCTCATGGGAATGAAGAGGGGAGGCATGCTTGCCCCAACTCACCTATTCCCCTGCCTCACATCCAAGGCAATTTGCCCCTTCTCTTACAGTCCCTCTCAAATTGTGCCTCACAGGGCTCTCCCTCTCAACTGCAAGGCTGTCCCCAAAACCCACCCAACCAACCCTTATCTGACAAAGAAAATCATTATTCAATTTAATTATAACAGGCAGTACAATTAATCCCCCCCCCCCGTCCCAGCATCTCTCTCTTCCAAAGAGTGCCTTTGAGTATGTACAAATTAAAAAGAATCAATTTCATCCTAATCCATTTTTCTTTACATCCCAACAGATAAAACTTTTAACATTACAATCTCTTAACTAACTAAAACATACAAATGCATCACTAATACAATTGTTTTGATGTCAATGGACTAGTATTTAGCAAAGTAAAGAAGTCACGGCAGAAAGTAAGAAGAAAGAAGTAAGAACAGGAAAATAAATTGTGGCCAGAAAGGCTGGTTAAACCCCAGAACATCACTAAAAGGCACTGGGTGATACAATAGCTGCCTTAAGCCTTTGTAAATCTCCCACAACATTTTTAAGGTCCAATTCTACAGCCATAACTCATGTTGATTTCAGTGGGACAGGTCACATAAATGTTACTCAACCTGAACAAGGGTTTCTGAACTGAAGCATCTATTTTTTTAATGTTTATAGTGACAACCAGGGCTTTTTCCCTTCTTGAGTTTGATCCTCTCAGACTCTACTTCATCTCCTCTCTGTCACAGACCCCTTTTAACAGCATCACAGGAAGCCATCCTGCTTTCAGTGTGGATTGAAAATGAGCAAGAAGCTAGTCAGTTTCAGGTTGGCCACCCAGCCTGTGACAGAAGTGGTACCCGCTCCCAGCGCTGAGTGGGACGAGGCAGCAGGGGTAGGATGAGGGGATGAATGACAGCCTCTCATCCCAGCTCTGCTTACTCCACTGGTCTGTGGCTGTCCACAGTCTCCTGTCTCCCAGCCTGGAAAGTGCAGAGAGGCTCAGAGCCCCCCTCCTACCCCACCACCAAACACTGCACTTCTGTCACGTGCTGTAAGAGTGCTGTAACTTTATAGTGCTATAAAAATGCTCTAAATTACAGTGCTGTAAAACATGCACAGAGCACTTCTGTACACACCTCCAAGAGCAGAGTCAAATTATTCTTTACATCATAATTATAAGGAGAAACAAATGTATAGTGAGAGCAGAGACAAAAATCAGAAAGACAGTGGCAAGGACATGAGAAACAAGGCACTTAAAACATGGAAAAAAGGCATTCTGTAAACACATTAGCAGTCAGAAATCAAAGGAAAGAATTAGTCCACTAATCAGTGGGTACATCTGCACAACACACTGCGGCACCACAGTGATGTGCTACGGTGCCATAGCATCCATTTGCAAAAACCGTGATGTCACTGCTACATCACCATAGCAACAAGTTCCCTCATTATAGAACATTGCTATGGTGACATAGCAACCAAAAATAACCATGTGCAGCTGGCACAGTGCAGCATGGGTTGTTACCGCGCTCTTTTAGCACTTCCAAAAGGAAGTACTAAATGATGGCATAGTAACAAAAGTGCTGTACGGCCATGTGTAGACACGCTGAAGTATCCTAACTCAATCTTCAGTAAAAAAAAAAAAAAGTGCTAGAGGTGCAAAAACTCAGGCTAGACTAGGAAAGGAATAAATAAGAGACTACTTAGTGCAGTTAGGTGTTTCCTTGAACGTTTCACCACTCTGCTTAAGGAACTGGCTAAAGCAAAGAGAGATCTTGAAGGACAGGTAAAATTCCATGAGATAGAAAGAGAAAGCATAATGTCTATCTTTATAAAGGTGAAAAAGAAACCATGGAATTATAGACCAGTCAGTCTGAATCTAACTCTTGGAAATATATTGAAACTAGTAATTCAATGATTTTTTTCAAAAACTCCATACACTAAGGTGATAAGCAATAGCCAACATTGATCTATCAAGAATAAGTCATGTCCAAACAACCTAATTTAATTCTATGATATGATAACAGGCCTTACAAATTTAAAAAGGCAAACATGATATATCTGGACTTCAGTAAGATTTTCACACTGCCCCATATAGTATCCTTTTAAACAAACTAGAAACACATGGTTTTTAAGAAACTATTATAAGGAGGGAACACAATTGGTTGGAATATCGTACTCTTAAGTCTTATTCTTGCTGGAAGAATGTACTAATTGGAGTTCTATAAGGGTCTGTCCTTGACTAGTAACTACTGAATATTTTGATTAAATGACTTAGATGATTGTCATGGAGTCTCCCCTGAGGCAATGCTTGTGCAGGACCCTGAAGGTCTTGTCTGGTCTCTCCAAGTGCTCCCTGAAGCCAGCCTAGGCACAACTTCTTCTGTAAGGAAGAGAACCCTAAATCTATTCCACTCTAAGACCATGGCCTTTCCACCAATCCTTCATGCTCCCTGGTTTTCTGTGGCCCTGCCTCAGAGAGCTCCTTTCTGGTTCCACTCCTGAGAGAGGAACTTTGAATCTTTTGGGGAAGAACAAGTGTGCCCTGAACTTCCAAGCAGCAAGACAGACAGTTTTTCTTCAATAAAGGCATTTACTAGGGTAAAGGCCCCCCAGGAACAGTTCTCTGCTCCCTTCAGAGGGTTAAGCAGTTCCTCTTTCCCAAATCCACCTTACACAGCCTTTATCACACAAAGTTTGCTCAGCTGTTCTTTCTCCAATCAACACAAATACAAGTCCCAAAGCTGCCCAGCTACTCTCCCTCCCCTCAGACAAACCCTGACCAGCCAGACACTCTCCTTGGTCCCTGCCCTATTCACTGCAATGTTTATTCCCTTCAGCTTCCCTGGAGCCCTTGGCAATACCACATCTGTTGACATGTCAACAAAGCTGTTTGCTCTGTTGATGCTGGAAATCCATCTAGTCTTCTCCAATGCTAGACAGTTCTCAACAGCAGGGAGGTAACAGGCGCTCTATAACTCTTCTTTCCTTGTGTACTACTTTTACAGGTCACCCAAAGCACAAAACATTAAAACAACCTGAACACATCTGTAGTCCAGGTGGTACGTGGTTGGTACCCGCTCTTCAATTGAAGGGATGTTAGCAGGGTGTGACCATGCTGTGAGAGCATGACCGCCTAGCTTTAGGCCAGCTCAGCTCCCTCCCCTATGCAGCAGAGCAGAGACCAGGTACACCCAAGGATATTTAACTATTTACAGGTTAACTTGTATAGTACAATGTCTATAAACATATAGAAACATATATACATATATTCATGTATACTATTTACAAATATTAATTCACCAAACAATTACCCAGGCAATCTCAGCTGGGTATGGCAGATGAAGACACTATATCCGTATAGGCCTTGACCCTCTTCGGCCTTACCGTTGGTGTACAGCCCCTACCCTCAGCAGGCTCTCCAGGCAACAGGCAAAGGAACAGTCAACAGTAACAACACAAATTAAACAGTAGGTCAGCAGAAAAAACCCAGCAGGGATAAGTCACTAATCTAAACATATGTAACCCGGACAAAATATGAGATGCATGTACTCTGGAGGGGCAGGGAGAGGAAAAAGATGTGGAGCCAACCTCCCCAGTGTATATCTCCTCTTTCTGACAACTTACCCCTCAGTTACCTTGACCAGATCTCAGACCCAGGTCTCCAGTGTGCCAGACAAGAATTCCACCACTAAGCTAACAAAGGCTGAGTTACTGGCTGCTGCTCGGGCTTTTGTCCTTCCGGGAGCCTCCCCTGGCCAGCCGCACAGCCTGCTGACTGACGTGCTCATAAGCCACTCCCTGCCATCCCAGCTGGCTAACCCCAAGGCTGGGGTTTCCCTGCATGCCACCCAAACATGGAAGGGAGCCGCTGAGAGAAGCTGCCTCCTGCAGCCCCGAGACATTCCCTGCATGCCACCCATAAACCAAAGGGAGCCACTGAAAGGAGCTGACACCTGTGGGTTTCCAGCTGGGCTGCCTCTGGAAGCCCTGAGGCTTGGAGATTTCCTGTGTGCCACCTGCACACTGAAGGGAACCACCAAGAGCAGCCATCATCTGTGGGGTCCCAGCCGGGTGCCGCCTGCAGCCCCGAGGCCAGGGGATTCCCTGCATGCTGCCCACATGCCAAAGAGAGCTGCCACTGGCCAGTTTGCCACGTGCCACTCTGCACACTGGGCTTCCTTCAGGGCTCTTCTGAGGCAACTGGCTCCACTTCCGCAGGTCAGTTCTCACCAGCTCTTCTGCAGCCTGTCTTCATCGACCCTCATCAAAGCTACCCATGTGCTGGGTACATGGGTTTTTATTCCTTCTGAAGACTCAGCCCCAGATTGAGAATGGACCAATGGGAAAGCCTGAGAGGTTAGTTCCCTCTCAGGTCCTCTTCTTCATCTCACCCCCTAGGTCAGGATGGGGCTAGCCTCTCTCCTACCCTCTTTTGATTGGTGGGGAAGGGGAATGCCTGAGCCATCTGGCTCAAGCCATCAAGTCAGGCTGCTGCTGGCAAGCCTGCCACACATGTATAACAACAAGATTACCATAGAACCCATAGTCTGTTACACAGGGAATAGAGTACAGTTATTAAACTTGCAGTTTATACCAAACTGGGTGGGCTTACAAGCACTAAGGAGGGCAGGATTAGAATTCAAAACAATATTGACAAATGGAAGAAATGGTCTGAAATTCAATAAAGGAAAGTACAAAATAACAAACATAGGAATAATCAATTGTTCAAATACAAATGAAGAACAGCTGACTAGTCAGCAGTTCTACAAATAAGGATCTAATGACTACAGTATATCACAACAAACATGGATCAGTAAACTGTTGCAAAATATATAACATCATACTAGTATATATAAATAGGAAGAGTGTATTGAAATACATTAAATAAATCTTCCACTCTACTCAGCACTAAGTAAGTGAATACTCAGGTGAAGAACTGTCCAAGTTTGAGGCACTGTACTTCAAGAAAGATATGACCAAGTGATGATAATCTAGAAGAGAGTACCATCAGTGATCAGAAGTGAGAAAACATGATCTATGACCAAAGGAGATGGCTTTGATTAGTCTAGAGATAAGACAACAGAGGGGAAATATTTTAAAAAGACTTCAGATATGCAAAAGGTTACTGTAAGGAGAAAGATTATAAACTGTTCTTCATATGTACTAGGGAAAAGACAAGAAACAATGAGCTTAAATTGTAGACAAGGGAAATATAAGTTGAGTATTAGGAAGAAGAAGTTTTTTACCACGTGGAAAAGTTACCTAGGAAAAGCTGAATCACCATCAGGGAGGATTTTAAGAGGAGGTAAGACAATGAATGTCTAAAATGATTAAGATATTCTCTCTTTTTGCAAGAGGACTGGTAGATGATTTCTCAATGTCCCTTCATCCTGATTTTCTATAACTGACTCTCAGCTGAACTTCCCCTTCAAAGTAAACCATAAAAAAATTCTACCCTTGTATCACTCTCAGAAAGTAGAAAGTTCATCTAAAATAAGAAATACTAAAAAACCCATGGGAAGAGCTTCTTTCAGGCATAATAAAAACCTAAGTAAAGTCTGCACCCCCTGAATTAGGATATTCAAAGGATGGGTCATTAACATACACACATCACCAGAGATCATAGAATCATAGAAAATTAGGTTTGAAGGGATCTCAGGAGATCATCTAGTCCGATGCCTTGCTCAAAGCAGGTCCGTCCCCAACTAAATCATCCTACCTAAGGCTTTGTCTAGCTGAGTCTTAAAAATCTTAACCTGTTCCAGTGCTTTACTACCCCTGCTAGGCCAAGTACAGAAATCTGGGAGCATTAGGAGAGGTTAAATCAATTAAAAATCGCTTCCCATGGGTAAGTCATTATGGGGGGATAATGGGTGGGTTTTGAGTCCATCAGGCTGGAGGGGATCAGGGGTCCACCAGGGGATGGGGGTCAGACACGACACGTGGATTGTATGGGAGCGGCAGGCATGACCCACAAGGGGTGGGGGGTAGGCACAACCTATAGATAGGGTCAAATGGGGATGGGGTCCCCCCCTGCAAACCTTTACCCCCATATCTCCCACCCCTCCCTTCACCAGGACTTATTTGTTCAGTTCTGAACACTGATAAAAGTGGTTGCACCTGGAGCAGTTTGTGGGATGGGGGTTGAGAGGGATGGCTGGTTAGGGGGCAAAGGGCCAGGGAGCGCAAAAAATAGATTGGTGTAGGGGGTAGAGCATGAAAAGAGACGCCCCAGGGCTGGATCCAGTGGCTGGGTTTTGTAATGCATCATTCCACAGAAAAATACAGTGGAGAAAATATATGAAAAAACATAATAAGAAAGAAAAGCCAGTGCAAGGAGCAATATAAAAGATCAAAGGATCAAAACAAGAAGCAGTGAAGTAAGAGTCCAGTCTTACCAGCTGATGAATGCCCCCTCCAGTGCTGAACACTTCCAAATCTGGATCCAGTTAAGAGGCAATTGGAGACATTCAGTATATCATGGAAAATATACAGACCCATGCAGGTTTAGATCATAAAGTAACAAATAATATTGGAAATTAGTGATTAGTATGATAGGCCAAATTGCACAACTCTACTGATTTTTTTGCCACAGTATGGTTCAGACAGGATTATACGTGGCTACAAGAGTAAATGCTTTATTGATAACCCATAGACACTCAGCACTATTTCCTAACGTGGCAAGACTTTACACATTAACACTTTAAGTACCTAATCCAACAGCATCTTTCAACACGTATTAGTGCTAGAAGGTCCAATAAGCTATAATTATGAGATTTAACTGAAGTTGGAGAACCCACATCTCTGGCCTCTCACGAAGATGACCCTGTCTCCTATTGAATTGCATCTCTATTTGATTTTAGCCTTACCCTTTTTCTTCTCTGGCCTTAGTCTTTATCTTCAGCTCTGTGATCCTGAGTGGGCCCTCTACTTTCTTCTTTCCCTTTGCTCTTAAGCATGCCATTTTTATCTTTGAGTGCTGGTGTGACTCTGTAAAAACAACAACAAACAAAAAAATTAAAAGGGAAAAATGGTTTTAAGTAACTATTGACATACTTTTAGGCTATTTGTGCATTGGCCTAGGTAGCTGAGGAAATAAAGCCAACCAAGAAATATTTCAGACGGTGTTTTAGTGTGTTGGCTAGAATGCAACACAGCATATCAACAGACTCAAATATAGACTACAACAAAAATCAATTTTAATTTCCAATTAGAGAGGAAGAGGTACCAAAAGTATGTGTCCTTTCTTTCCATAGTCATTGATTTGCTTGGGGCAGTGCATTCACTAACCTCTCCCATCCTCCTCAAAACACACATACAATATCTATCATGTTTAACAACGGGCAATATTGCTGACAAAGCAACTGTAAAGGTAAGCTTTGATATTATGCTATTATGAGTAGGCAGCCTCCAGAAAAGCCTTTTAAATTGGTAAATATCAAGATCAGATCAAATGAAGGTCAGAATAGGTTCAATAGTATTGGAAAGTGCCTCCATACCAAGAAAGGTAATATATAGATCACGTGCATCACTGCTGTAATTTCACTGACTTCAATAGATTTCCCCCAGGGATGAATGTGGCCAAATGCCATGCTTGTTCTCCACACAGTGTTGTGATCAGGGGAAGAAAGTAAACGTGATCTATAAGGATTTTAAGTACACTTTTTAGAGTGCCAGACCAGAACGGCTACTCTTCTATTTAGGTATTATCTACTACTCCCAGAGTAAGTACACCACACTTTGAGAAAGTGATAAAATCTGGCCCTCCCTCTTTAAATTCAGATGGCTCTGGCTTAACTATATTTTAAAACTAGCAAGTAGTGTTTTTTATAAACTCGCACTCACTTGGTATTCCATTTCTTGAACAAATTTTGAAGTGTGTAATTATAATTCATAGTAGTTAAAAAAGACAAAAAGGATAATTTTCTGTGGATCAGTTCAAAGAAGACTCACTAAATTATGCTGTATGCCTTTTAAGTAACCAGCAAACAATTTTTTTTAGCAGAAAAAAAATACTTCTGAGTAAACCAACAGCATTTTTGGAAAACAAGAGGCCATTTGAATGGAATTAGGCTTCCAGAAGTTAGGCTTCCAGATTCAAAACATCAAACTGAGTTTGAGATAGACTCTCTGGTGAATTATATAGATTTTTATATTCAGGATGATTTCAAATACTAATGTCTGTTAGACCCCTACTCCATGCAGCGCCCAACAACTAGGGAGACAATGGTCCAATTACCCATGGATCCCATTACTCATTAGCCAGAGCAGAGCAGGAAGCAAACACATTGTTCGCAACAGCTTTATTCAGAATGGAGACAACTTCAGACAAGGGTCTCACTCCATAAAAGACAGGGTCCTGCCCTGAACAACAGTTCTTTCCAACATTTATACACCTTGGTTCATACATATTAACATTTACTCCACCCTCATCCCACCTTTGGTTTCACGCATTTCTCCTCCTATCTCAAGCTCCACCTCTGTTTACTGTTTGCTTCCTTAGCATATTATTGCCTATGCATTTCATTCATTTACATGCCTCTTTGCTAAGAGCGCATGCGTAAGACTTTAACCCCCCACCCTTCTCTCGATCACCTGTGGTTTCTCACTGATTCTTGCTGGTTTTCTTGCTGACTTCCCCATCTCCAAGGCTGTATTTCTGTTTTTGTCTCCTGACACTAGTTGGTGGGATATTCTATTTTTAAACACATCATGCACTTTGCACCCTACTGCCCCGTTAAGATTCCGTTTACTTAAGCATTAGCTAAGTTAGTTGCTTTTAATATATCAGCTACCCTTGTGACCACCAGCTTTTTGCTGAGGTTACCTTTTAATATATCATCCAGCCTTGTTGTGAGAGTCCAGAGGGTACTCACCTGGAGTACAACCCCGGCCAGGATCACGGACCTCACCATATCAGGACAGCCACGCTGCGACAGGAGCTCCCCATCCGCACCTGCCCTGCTTTACCTCCTCACCAGGTGAAGCGGATTGGAGCTAATCCACAGAGGGGGCAATATCCAGGGGTGGGAAACGGAGCCAGGGAGAAGAGAAGGACAGCGGGAAAGGAGAAGGAAGAAGCCTGGGAGCCGGAGACGTAGGAGGAAGGCTGCGAAAGCTGGAGCTGCGGATCGGGACCCAGCCTCCTCCACATGGAAGAGGGGATCATGTGCCCCAAAAGGGTACCATGACTGGATCGGGAGTAGGCGGAAAGCCAATGGGCTGAGACGACTGCACCTCCATACCAGCTGATTGGGGAAGAGGGAGTTCCCCTCCTCAGTGAGCAGCATGTGCCACCAATTAAGCCTGGTACAGTCACAATTAACAAAGTATCCAGAAGGAATCCCAGGCAGAGACCAAGCCATCGGCAGACTCCGAGGGGTAACAAAGCCCCAGCTATTTGGGACCAGACTTTGATGGTGCCCAAAGGAAGACAAAGACCAAGCAATAAGATTTCAGTTAACCCCAAAAAATAAAATGAGAAGAGAGTAAAGAAATTGGTTTTGAGTGGGTTCTTTCATCGGTTTTATCCTGAGGCTTTGGGCACTGGGGCAGCCCCCTCGGTCAATCCAGGTGTAGGACAGGTAGTCACCACCTCCCTTTCATAAACTTCTTCTTATCATCAAAGTCGTGGTAGGTGGGAAGAAAGGGCACCAGACCTCACCCAGATCAACCATAAGGGATGCAGCCACCCTAAGGGGACCAGTGAATGTCAGCGGGATGTAGGGGTACACACCTGTACCTGGTGACTACCCGACACTTGTGACCAGCAGCTTTTTGCTGAGACACAGAAAAAGCCTTCATTCAGCTGCACACTCAGCACCCCCATATTCCATGTCGTTACCTCAACATCCAAAATCCGTATCGTTACCCTAACAATGTCCTTCCACAACAGTCCACAATAGTCTCACCTCTCTCCTTGGAAAAGTCTTTGACAAAATTATTAAGGATCTTATTTGTGCAAGTCCAGCAGGAAAAATAATGCAGCAGGGCAATCAGCATGGATTCATAGCAGGTGGATTTCATAGATGTAAGAGCTGGAAGGGACCTCAACGATCATCAAGTCCAGCCCCCTGCCCCAGGGGCAGGAAGTCAACTAGGGTCAAAAGACCACAGCAAGATAAGCATCCAAGCATTTCTTGAATAAGTCCAGAACATCTGGAGGGAGTCTTTTCCAAGTCTTGGGGGCTCAGACAGTAAAGAAATGTTTTCTTATGTCCAGCCTAAAAGAGTCTTGTAGGAGTTTATGATGGCTGGTCCTTGTTTTTCCTTGGGGTGCTCTGGTGAACAGATGTTCTCCCAGATCTTGATGAACACCCCTTGTGTACTTATAGGCAGCCACCAGGTCCCCCCTAAGCCTGTGCTTTTCCAGACTGAAGAGTCACATGGCTTTCAGCCTCTATTCATAAGGCCTATTCTCCTGCCCTCTGATCATATGCATAGCTCTCTGCTGGACTCTCAAGCTTCTCAACATCCTTCTTGAATTGCAGAGCCCAAAATTGGATGCAGTACTCCAGCTGAGGCCTCACCAAGACCGAGTACAGTAGGAGGATGACATCCTGAGATTTACTTGAGAAGCATCTACAGATGCAAGCCAGGGTTTTGTTTGCTTTACCAGCTGCAACATTGCATTGGTGGCTCATGTTCATCTTGTGGTCAATCATGACCCCAAAGTCTCTTTCAGCAGTGGTGCTAGCAAGCATAGCACTGCCAAGTCTATAAATATGCTGCAGGTTTTCTCCCTCCCTCCCCCCCACCCCAAGGTGGAGTACCTTGCATTTATCAGTGTTGAATGTCATCAGGTTTGTGTCCGCCCACTTACTAAACTTATCCAAGTCAGCCTGAATCACTAGCCTGTCCTCAGGTGTGGACACTATGCCCCGAAATTTAGTGTCATCGGTGAACTTAGCCAGTGCACTTCTGAAACCAATGTCCACATTGTTGATAAAGATGTTGAAAAGAAGCGGTCCAAGGACAGAGCCTTGGGGGATGCCACTGGTCATGGAGCGCCATAATGACTCACTGCCATCGACCACTACTCTCTGGGTCCAGCCTCAGAGCCAATTTCCCAGTCATCGGACCGTGGTGTAGCCAAGGCCACAGTTGGCCAATTTTGTCATAAGGAGGTCATGGGACACCAGATCAAAGGCTTTTTTAAAGTCTGGGTATATGACATCAATCTCTTCTCCCTTGTCCAGGTGATACGTCACCTGGTCATAGGAGGAGATGAGATTGGTCAGGCAAGACCTACCCGGGACAAACCCATGCTGGCTATCCCTTAAGATGTTGCCCTCAGCCAGCTTATCCAGAAGGGTCTCCTTGATAATTTTCTCAATATTACCAGAGATTGAGGTCAAGCTGATTGGCCTGTAACTCCAGGGATCTACTTTCCACCCTTTCTTGAAGATGGGTACCACATTGGCCTTCTTCCAGTCTTCAGGTACTTCACCTGAGTGCCACGAATTTTTGAATATTTTTGCCAATGGTTGAGCTATGACACCTGCCAGCACCTTGAGTACCCTAGGGTGTAATCTGTCAGGACCAGCTGACTTGAAGGTATCCAGCCTCTCAAGGTGATCCTTTACTAAAACAACACCAATGCTGGGTATAAATACGCTCTCACCCTGGCCATCCCACATCTTGCTAGGCAGGGTGGTCCCATTGAACTAATGAAAGACTGATGCAAGGTATCCGTTAAGCAGGTTGGCCTTTTCCTGGGTGTCAGTTATCAGCTCTCCCGTTTGGTTCAGCAGGAGTACAATGTTACCTTTGCTTTTTTTCTAACTCCCTACATATCTAAAAAAGGACTTTTTGTTATCCTTGATATGTGAAGCCAGATGGAGCTCAGTTGCAGCCTTGGCTTTCCTGATCTGCTCCCTACAGGTATGGACGAGTGCCAAGTACTCCTCCTTGGTGGTAATTCCAACCTTTCATCCTTTATAAGTCTCTCTTCTGTGGCACAGGAGATCCTCAAGTTCCCATCTGAGCCAAGGGGATTGCTGTGCCTTTTTGCTACCCTTCATCTGAGATGAGATGGCCATCCCTTGTGCTGTCAGGATTGCTCCAATGAGGAGCAACCATTCCTCTTGGACTCCTCTTCCTGTCGAGCTGTGGTCCCTTACGGCCTCAACAATGAGCCTCCTGAGCTTGTCAAAGTCAGCTTTCCTGAAGTTGAGGACTTCTATATTGCTGACTGACTTGCCAGCTTTGCAATGGATAGTAAAAGGTGATCCACTCATGGTCACTATCACCCAGCTTTCCATCAATTCTTAGGTCACTGACTATGTTATCCCCTTTGGCCAGTGCCAGGTCCAACAACGCTTTACTTCTCATTGGCCCATATACTTCTTGAGTCAGGTAGAGCTCATCCACACGTGAGGAAACTTTGCGACCAATCGGATCTGGCCAAGTGCTCCTCCCATGAGATGTCCAGGTAGTTGAAGTCTCCCATGACAACCATGCACCAAGAGCATGCAGCCTCAGCCAGTTCCCTTGTGAATTCCTGGCCCAGCTCTTGTTTCTGGTTAGGAGGTCTGTAGTAAACTCCTACTATGATGTCCCCTGAGCCACGTTCCCCGTGTATTTTGACCCAGAGAGACTCCAGTCATCTTTCCTGAGTGCCAATGTCAATATGGAGGGATGTGTAGCTGTCCTTGACCTAGAGGGCTATACTCCCACCCCTTTTATCTGCACGATCACCCCTGTACAGGGTATAGCCATCTATACCTGTGGCCCAGTCATAGGTGGAGTCCCACCAGGTCTCCATTATCCCTATGAGGTCATAGTCATTCTTGTTTAGCAGGAGGACCAGTTCCTCCTGTTTATTCCCCAAGCCCCCAGCATTGGTGTACAGGCAGGCAAGTATCCCATTGGGGGCCCTTGCCTTCCCTACAGATCATTCCAGGGCTAGGGTAGGGGTGGGTTCCCTTAAGTGCCTTAGCCTGCTGGATTTACAAGGGTTGAACAGTGGGCTAGCAGTGGTGATAATCCCCCCAACCCCCAGCAGGCTTAGATCATGCCTGACTAATCTGGTTTCTTTTAATGACCAGGTCACAAAATGTTTAGTTGCAGGAGTAGAGGTGGATGTCATTCACTTGGATTTTAGGAAGGCCTTTGATACAGTACCTCATCCCATTCTCATAAATAAATTAAGAGGCTGTGACTTAGATGATTACACAGTCTGTTGGGTGGTAAATTGGCTTGGGGGTCACACCCAGAGAGTGGTAGTGGATGGGTCAATATTGACCTGGAAGGATGTGGGCAGTGGCATCCTGCAAGGCTCGATCCATGGACCTGTACTCTTCAATGTCTTCATCAGTGACTTGGATTTGGGCGTGAAGTGTCCTCTGTCCAAGTTTGCAGATTATACTAAATTGTGGGGTGAA
>NW_017729006.1:2869879-2870506 GCF_001723915.1 Gavialis gangeticus
CCTACAGGTATGGACGAGTGCCAAGTACTCCTCCTTGGTGGTAATTCCAACCTTTCATCCTTTATAAGTCTCTCTTCTGTGGCACAGGAGATCCTCAAGTTCCCATCTGAGCCAAGGGGATTGCTGTGCCTTTTTGCTACCCTTCATCTGAGATGAGATGGCCATCCCTTGTGCTGTCAGGATTGCTCCAATGAGGAGCAACCATTCCTCTTGGACTCCTCTTCCTGTCGAGCTGTGGTCCCTTACGGCCTCAACAATGAGCCTCCTGAGCTTGTCAAAGTCAGCTTTCCTGAAGTTGAGGACTTCTATATTGCTGACTGACTTGCCAGCTTTGCAATGGATAGTAAAAGGTGATCCACTCATGGTCACTATCACCCAGCTTTCCATCAATTCTTAGGTCACTGACTATGTTATCCCCTTTGGCCAGTGCCAGGTCCAACAACGCTTTACTTCTCATTGGCCCATATACTTCTTGAGTCAGGTAGAGCTCATCCACACGTGAGGAAACTTTGCGACCAATCGGATCTGGCCAAGTGCTCCTCCCATGAGATGTCCAGGTAGTTGAAGTCTCCCATGACAACCATGCACCAAGAGCATGCAGCCTCAGCCAGTTCCCTTGTGAATTCC
>NW_017729006.1:2880629-2880857 GCF_001723915.1 Gavialis gangeticus
AACTCCTACTATGATGTCCCCTGAGCCACGTTCCCCGTGTATTTTGACCCAGAGAGACTCCAGTCATCTTTCCTGAGTGCCAATGTCAATATGGAGGGATGTGTAGCTGTCCTTGACCTAGAGGGCTATACTCCCACCCCTTTTATCTGCACGATCACCCCTGTACAGGGTATAGCCATCTATACCTGTGGCCCAGTCATAGGTGGAGTCCCACCAGGTCTCCATTAT
>NW_017729006.1:2885857-2888525 GCF_001723915.1 Gavialis gangeticus
TATAATGCCTTAGCAGATGCATGACAAATAAAGCCATTTCTCCTCTGTGCGGCATTGGTCAGACACAGTTGGAGTACTGCATTCAGTTTTGGGCACCATACAAATTCATTAGGGGGGCACAGCAAGGAATCAGAGATACTCTGTTCACCAGGGTGCCTCTTGGGGTAACAAGGAACAATGGTCACTGTCAGCATGTCCACGCAGGGTACCCCCTAAGCCTGTTGATTCTCTCCTGCCATGACTTTGATCTTTATGAAAATAGGGAAGAAGGAGATGATACCCAAGCTGGTACCTAAGGGAAGGACCACGCAGGATCGGAGTACAGTACAGGTGCTTTTATTACTCTCTTTCTTTCTTTTGTTTACAGGAACACCTGGAGGAGGAAGCAGTCCATCAGACCAATCTCGGGGATCCCCTGGGCATCCAGGCCGATCCCCACCAACTTATGCAGTCGGTAAGTGTAGCGTAGAGTCCCGATTACCTGCCGCTAATTACCCTGTTAGCAGCTCATTAGTGGCAACGCCAAGGTTCCCTTGCCGTGTCTTGTGCCGGTTTGGGGACCACAGCATTCTATCAGTCTCTTATCCCCACCCCCTTCTCTTCGGGTGCAGATGCTGAGTCCCTGTCTCTTCAGGGGCCAGGTCAGGCGTCCCCCCACACCCCTTTGCCTCCCAGGTAGTTCTGCCGCATCCTGGTGCGGAACCATGGCTTTTCCCACGTTGCAGCTCCACTCCTCCATGACTCACTGCTGCTGGCATGGACTTCAGATACGTAGTGAGGAGGGCAGTCAGTCCCCAGACTCCATCGTCATTGCTGTGTTGACCCTTGAACCTGGGATCCTCCCTCTGGATCCTTCATAGCGCAGGTCCTCAACAGCATCTCCTTGGCTTGTGGTGCCCGAAGACGATTTCTCTCCGGCCTTCTCCCCTTCTTATACTTCGGGCCTAAGTCTCATTGGCTCTCGGCAGGCATGGTACGCCTCCTCCCCGCTGAGTAATCATTACCTCTAGCTATCAAAGTTCCTCTAGTACCAAGGTTTCAGTCGGGACCCTGTTACAGTCACAAACTCACAGAACAGATTTAGGCTGGATATCAGGAAGAACTTCTTCACGGTAAGGGTGGCCAGAATTTGGAATGGGCTTCAAAGGAAGGTGGTGATCTCCACTACCTAGGGGGTCTTTAAAAGAAGGATGGATAGGCATCTGGCTGGAATCATCTGACCCCACCACTCTTTCCTGCCTAGGGCAGGGGTTCAGACTTGATGATCTATGGAGGTCCTTTCCAACCCTAGCATCTATGAATCTATGAAACAGTAGCAATGAGAGATAGTTAACACACAAAACTATCACTTCTTTAGATAACTGCAGTTGAAGAAAGGAATAGCATAATGAAGGAGATTTCGCAGCAGTTGAACCAGAGCTACTATTTGGCAAATGTATTCAGTTAGCAAATATACTTGTTTACATATGGATGCAAGACAACTGACATAGTTGGAGTTTATTTGCAAGGGCATACTTTGTTTAAAAATAGATTAGAAGTGGCCAGTGGGTTTGACAAAGTATGGAATTTTTCAAATGTGTTTGTTATAATGGTAACCTTGGTTGAATGTAGCTATAGAATGTGACAAACTAATATGGGGCATGGTAGTTGGGTCTAACAGTTTGGAACAGCACCATTCAATCAATTAATAAAAAAATCTGTGTACACTTGCATTTTTGAAAAAATAATCATGATGCTTAATACTTTACACTCTCCAGAAACTATCAAATAATATTAACACATTCACATTATAAAGTGTCCCCCCTCAGGTATACAACTACAAAAGCAGTGGTGTAACTAGCATCATATCTGGCTCCTGATAGGCTTCTAAGAAAGCACAGCTATATACTTCCTCTTAGGTTGGGATGTAGGGTTCTAGCACAGGCTTCTGTGCATCCTTACATCTCAGCAAATTCAAGTGTTCACAGTTAGCATCCTAACATCTTGTGGAAGTTGATTGTACATGTTCATGCAGATGGTTTGCTCTGGATATCACATCACAGAGAAGACTCAAGCTGGAGAAAATTCTTCTGTGGAAAACTAATGTAAGAAAGCAATTCACAATTGAGTGAGCCAATATCAGGAAGGATACTAATGTGGACTACAGAAACTAAAAAACAATTTTAAAATGCCGTAGTGAAATGACTACCAAGCAGGGTACTTAAGGCAACTATATATATAGTTTTTAGGAATTGGAACAAATAGTTAAGGCTGTTAAGGGGGCATCATTAAAGTAACAGAATTAAGTTAATGGTAGGAAAAAATAGGCTGGGAAAAAAAAAAAAAAAATCAGAAAATGTTGGTAATAACCAGTTTTACAATTTGGTAATAATCAGTGAAAACTCATTGCTTGCTTAATCATAGTGAGGACAAAGCAACCAAAAGTACATTGTAGCATAGACATGACTAGATAACCTCCACTCCGCTACTTCATTCCTACCCCATCTCAAATTTCTGCCATGTGAGAAAGAAAAAGGGAAAAGGAAATTTCCTAATCTATAGGTGATAGCAAGGAGAACAGTTTAGAAACTGTTTCAAACTTTTGAAGACAGGCAACACTATTAATTTTTTTTTTTTTTTTTTTTTTTATCAATAAAAATGGAAAACAACCTTTTCCTTCTCGGGGGTT
>NW_017729006.1:2888580-2912875 GCF_001723915.1 Gavialis gangeticus
TTTATCAATTAAGATGGATAACCATCCTTTCATGCTCATGGGTTGAGAAGCTGAAAAGGGAACAAAGCAAAAAGGGACAGCCCATCAAATTGTAGAGCACTGGAAAGGTCACCATAATACAGTTGCTGGTTGCTGTCATTCGCTGGGTGTATGACAGATTAAAAACTTCATTCTTGTGACAAAAAGGGTAATGAGAACAGAAAATGGCACCACATGAATCCAGCCTTCTGACAGGGATTGTAATGAGAACAGGAATAGTACAAACTTAATCTAATCACATCACAGCATTAGAACCTCAGTCACAAAAGGACTCCATTACATCTAGTTTCATATACTGCATTCTCATTCTCATGTGCACACAGCTTAGATGTAAATGGTCGAGCCCTGGCATCTGGAAATCATTTGGGACTTGTAGGTCCTGCACCATCTTATAATATAGGGCTGATGGAAGATAACAATCAGACATAGCCTGCCTAGGCAAATGCTTTCCATGCTCATTCATTTCTGTGCTCTTGCAGATGTTAATTTGCACACATAAATGGCAGGCAAATAAATGCCAAACTAGCATTTGTAAATTGAGTTCACACCCACTTTTTCATATACAGTCAACCAGGAGTGAAAATGTAGGGAAAAAATTTAAGGCCATCTGAAATCCTAAAGGCCAAATCCTACCCTACTTTAATTTTATGAGACATGGAAACCTCTAAGGCGTTTGCTGGGCACCTGTTGCCTTTATAGGAGAACTTCCTTATGAGCTCCTCAGCCTGTTCTCTGAAACAATGTTCAGTTTTTAAGTAAACAGTAGGGCTGCACAAAGCTTTGGGTGCCGATTCGATTCAGAGGTGATTCGGCCCAATTCAGCAGCCAAATCTCCGAACCCAAATTGAATCAGGAGACCAATAAAAAGGTCCAAATCAATTTCTAGTCTCTGGATAGATTCAGAAAAGATTCAGAGAAAGATTTGGAGATTCAGCGATTCAGGCAGTCCCTGCTCACCACAGCAGGGAGTTGGACCTGGACTCCATGCCAGTAAGTAGGGAGTGGGGGGAGGGGGCAGAAGGAAGGGAAAGGGGACCATGGGGGGAACCCCCAGCAGGCACCATCCCCTGCCTGCTCCCCCAGTCCCCCCCCCAAGTGCCTCCCAACCCCATCAATTGCTGCCTCATCAATGGCTGCACCTTGGCACTTTAAAAAAAAATCCCTGCACTCATCAGCTGCTGCAGGAGCCATCACGGGCTCTGGGGGCTTGTGGCATAGCCCCCCAGGCAGTGGGGTGCAGCGGGGATCCCCCCCACCTGGCAGCAGCCGGTGAATGTGGGGCTTCTTTTTTTTAATGGCCAGGATGCTGGGGTCAGACAGGGCAGCCATTGATAGGGCTGGGAGAGTGGGCAGGGGATGGGGCCTGTTTGATTCAGAGATTCAGCCAATTTATCAGTGGCTGAATTTCCAAATTAGATTTGGCCGAATTGATCCAGGACAGTGATTCAAATCACCGAATCGAATCACTGTCCCCCAAATCAACCAATCCAAAGTGAATATTAGCCACTTCTCACAGGCCTAGTAAACAAGCAAACAAAAAAAAATCCTCTGTCCTGTGTGTACAGAGGTTACTTTTTTGCCATTTATAGCGCTTTGTTGCCTTAACAGAAGTGCATGGCTTTACAGCACTTTAAAAATGGATATAGCGCTTTAAATTAACCTTTGCTAAATGAGGTATTAAATTTGAAGCACTATATTTTAAAGCACTTTAGTAACCTACAGCACTTTAAATAACATCTGTACACTGGTCAATAGGGCTGTGCAAAACGGCACCATTCCATTTTGTCTTGAGTTTCGAGGTTTTGACGGAACAGTGTTTCATATCGAATTTCATTTAGATTCAAAACAGCTGTTTCATTTTGCTTTGTCGAAACAGTGAGGCTGTTTCAACATTTCATTAGATCGGGCCAGGGCTCGCTGACTTCCCATCCCCAGCACAAGATCCAGCCGGGGAGTCAGCCCAGCTGGGATCTAGTGCCAGGGATGGGAAGTCAGCCCAGCTGGACTGACTCCCTGGCCCTCGCCCGATGCTCACACCGGGGAAGGGAACTCAGCCCAGCTGAACTGAGTTCCCATCCCCAGCGCTATGGTCAAAACATTTCAACTAGCCTCGTTTTGTTTCAAGGCTGTTTTGAAGCCCTTTTTTTTCATTTCTATTTTGCTGTTTTGACTTCAAAATGAGTCGAAAGTGTCAAAACGAAACAGCTGGTGAAATTTCGAACAGTCCTAGTGGTCACATTTCTGACCAGTGGAGAAGCCCTAGGAGGCTGTGGTGCAGCCCCTCCCTCCTTTCCTGGAAAGTGTAGGGAGGCTCAGAGGTGCTACTCCCTGCCCCCCAAACACTGTACTTCTGTCATGTTTAAAAGTACTGTAACTTTATAGTGCTATATAAAGTGCTCTAAATTACAGTGCTGTAAAACATTCACACAGCACTTCTGTACACACCTCAGGAACAGAAATCCTTCCTGCTCTGACACCAGTGTAGCAGTTTGGCTTCTCCTTAAAGCAAGCTATTCCCTTCACAATTTGCTTTCTCCTCTACTCTGCTGTCCCTTCTGGGAGCTTTAGAAGCCCAGCTTTAAAAAGCTCCCAGTGGGATACTCTCTCCTTAGCCAATTGCCCTAAATCTGACCTTTCTTAGCCAGCCTGAGTGCACCTCCTTAAAGGGAAAGCCCACCCTGTTTCAGAGCCCAGTTAACCACTTAAACAACTTCAGAAGTTGTATTTTTGGTTCAAAACTCAGAAGAGCAGGTAAAAACCTCAAAGATGCTTTTTAAGTAACAGTGAAGTCAGAAAGTAAACATGAGATTTCTCCCTCAATCTCTCTCTCATTTATTTATTTATTTTTACACAGGACATTCAAAATGGTAGTCCCAAAACACTCAGTGAATCTGGGTGGTGTGGCCCAATGTGTGTTAGCATTATCTTGTATTTGAAGGAACCTGTGCATCCTGTCCCAGCTCCAAATGCCTTTAACCTTGAATAGTTGATTACAATTTCCAAGGCAGGTCTGTATGGCAGTTTTCCTTCAGTCATGCACATAATCTGTGCATTTCACATTAGAAAAGGGTACACTAGATCATTTACATTCATTTAGTAATTATTTAGTACATAAATGCACTAAGGCTACATGAGACCTTTCACACCACAGTACATTTTTTATTTAAAGGTATTACTGGCTCTTCAGTTTATTTCTCAGTACAGTATCAGAAGAACATCTCCAGAGTAACTTTTTATTCATCTATTTCCTTTCATCAATTGTCAGAAATAAAATCTTGGAATTTTCAAATATGTACACAACTTGAGTTTTAAAAGCAATGCCACCATTTTTAGTTATATAGAAGAATGGTTTATGCAAAAATATTGGGGGGAGGGAGCAGGGGGAGAAGCATTAATCAGCACACTACTCAAAGCTGCCAGTACTCCTTTTTTGCAGAAGAGCCTTAATTATAGCTGAGGAGCTCCCATCACACATACCTCCCACCCTGGGGAGTTTGAGCTTCTAAAATGTAAAAATATCAAGGACTAAACTAGTTATTTTGCCTTCCCCTCCACTCAACTGGCAAGGAAAAAATTCAAGACTATAAGTCAACATTTTGACACAATGACTCTCATGCCATATCTTTATATTATATCCTAATCCTACCAAACCAAATCTGTCAGTCTCAGTTATTAATTAGTTCATAAGCACTAGTGCTGGTACTCACTGTATGAGACTGAAATGTTTTAAATCAAGTGCGTCAAACACACAGCCTGCAGAACGGCTCCTTTTAGTGTGCTGGGCTACAGGAAGTTTGGGAGGGCATGGCCAGAAAGGGGCATTGCCTCCTGTAGACTACGAGGGCCCTTGTGCCCACTGCTGCAGCCACAGACCCCACAGATCCATCCCAAGAGGAGCCTGTGGTTTGGATCCAGCCTGGAGTGATTTTGTAAATGTGTGTATTTATAGGAAGTAAGTGAAAACCCAAAAAGTGTTTTGGTGTATTGAGCATGTTTCCATAAATAAGTGCACATCTGAAGACAAGCAAGATTTACAAGGTGAGGTAATTTTTTTTTGACCGACTTATACAGCTGGTCAATAGAGAAAAATTTTCTTGCTTCAAGCATCGTTCATCAGGGCTAAGAAAGGAGTCACAGTCCAAGCTATGTACAAATTAGAACAGCTGCTTTAGTTTAACCTAATTATGTTAATGAATTAAAAAAAGAAGTAGACCATTATCACCTATGGAGCAAAGAGGTTAGCAGTGAGACAGGTGAGAGGTAAGTTATAATGAGTTGTAGAAGCAATCTCTCAAGCACATATTTTTGTTGCCCATTAAAACTTAATTTCTGCTCCCAGGGCAATATTCTGAAGGCATTATGTAGGTTTGCTTTCAAGACATGAACTGTCAGGTCAGAAGTGAAATTGTTGTTTTCAACCACTGCTAAATGTTCTCCTATTAGTAACAGCGGTGGCAGCCAACCTTATCAAGAAGTGTGCCACAAATTGGGTGTGTCCCTATGAGTGGGAATGTGAATTTCCCCAGGGACAATTAGCAGCAGCACATAGTTGTGCCACTACTAGTTGTCCCT
Source organism: Gavialis gangeticus (assembly GCF_001723915.1). Taxonomy (NCBI): domain Eukaryota; kingdom Metazoa; phylum Chordata; order Crocodylia; family Gavialidae; genus Gavialis; species Gavialis gangeticus. The sequence continues at coordinate 2,893,192 of NW_017729006.1, forward strand.
ATACACACCCCTGCACATGTGCTCTGGCACATGGCAAATTGCCCCAAGTAGGGTAGGAGAGGCTGGGGCAAGCACCTGAGCTGGCCCCAGCAGCCTTACCTGGAGTCCTGGGAGCTTCTCAGGGCTGCAGCAGTGGCAGTCCAGGCCTGTGGAGTCTGGCTGGCAGCTGGAGTGTGGCAGGTAGGCAGTACACATCGCAGCCACATGCACCGCTCCACTTTTTTCTGCTGTGGGTTTTTTAGACAACAGGATTTCCTGGTATCTAATTTTGCCACTGTGCTGCAAATATTCAGTGCAGCGAACAAAATCATGAGTTTCACGGTGCCTCGAGGCTTTGAAGCACTGAAACCCTCACATTTCACCTATTGGGATTGCAGCCATTAAGTCCAAAGAATGAGATAGCCTTGCTTTAATAATAAGCCATAATTTTCAGCCACTGCCATTGAATCCTTTTGCCAGTGGGATGTGGCAACCCAGAATGCAGCCAAACCCTTGAGCTAACACTGACCCCCAGCTGCAAATCCTGTTGTGATCCTCTTTCCCTCCTCATGCGTTGCTCTGACTCCTGGTGCCCCTTTAACACAGTGGCCAGGGCTTACATGCCTATGACACTTGTGGCACACCTGCCAAGGATTGGCCACCACTGGGTAATAGGAGATCTGTCCCCTACCATTTTCCTGCAGGAGTTCATTCTGGAGTATAAACACTTAAGGTTTCAGCCCCATCATTTCAGTGACAACAGGAAGTGATAGGCCTGGAAAAAAAAGAGCCAGGCTTTTGGATGGTTTTTTTTGTGAGCTGTGTTGTGTGTGGTTGTGCTGCTGCTGACATGATGGCATACAGTGATATTCAGTTCTTCTAGGGCAGCTTATTTCATGTATTGGTTAGTTATTTAAAAGGCAATATGTTAAGCAGAATTGACAACATTATGCACATACTCTAATGCTTTTTGCATTTGGAAAAATCTTTAGAATTAAAAGGAAAAAAGCAAAAGCATTGCAACTCAAAAAGGTATCTAATGGTAGATCCAGCCACATATTTTATTAGAACTGGTCCAACAAGAAAAAATATTTGTGAGCAGTGTATTAACTTCTAAATAGAATTTTGCTTCATCCATACGTGTGCCCATACTTCTTAAACTTTGCACAAACAATTTACACCCAGTTTTGATCACATTAATACTGAGAGAAGTGAATGTGAGGACTTGTGAACAAATGTGTTTAAATCATATAAACACACTTTTGTTTAGTAGCAAAAGAATTCCTAAAGGTTTCATCATCCTATAAGGTAACAAAACAAGTAAGACAACATGTGAATTAGAGGATGCATCACTCAACTTGAATGTATCCACAGTGAAAAAGCTTCAAATAAGCTACAAACTCTGAAAACAAAACATCACTGAACAACTTTGGATAGTGAGGCAAACACAAATGAGTGAAAACAATCTGTTTGTTCACAGACACTCCATAACCAGGGAAAAAAGGAAAAAAAAAAAAGACACAGAAGACCGGATTCTCACACCCTTATTCATGTAGTGCAGTACCCAATTCCTTTCTTTTTACAAATCCCTACTTAGGTTTTTTGATGTTGTTTTCATTCCACTTAATGAATCCATTTTCTTTGTACCAGCTGCTATTGTTTAGTCATATTGGCTAGGAACAGACACTACACATAAATTAGTTTAAGTGATCAGAAACCGGTTTAAACCTGTAACAGAACAGATGTTCAGTGCACATAAACCAGTTTCAAAATGCCTGAAACCAGTTTGAGATAAACCTGGTTGAAAATAGTATCAGAGTTAACTGACTTGGCTCAAACCAGTTTATGTAATGTCTGTCCCAGACCCCTTGCTGGTTTAGGCTAAACCAGACACCCCCAGAACCCCAGCATGCTCTCTGGGCTGGGTGGGGTTCTCTGCTCCACATCAGGGCTAGGCCCTCCCTTCTGCATCTGCCTGGCTTCTCATAGTAAACAGGGATTATTCCCCACTGCCCCTCTGCTTTAGCAGGCACCTCTGGATTAGCTAGCAGACCACATGCTGGCTACAGTCCCTGCTGTGGGAGAGAAAAAGGCAGACAGACTTTTTGGAGCTAATCAACAGGTATCTTAATGTCCTTCCTTGGAAATGTTTGAGAAGATCTGTTTGTTCTTCTCCCTCACCACTCTCTGCTAAGCACAAATTCCCCGCCTCCCCTCTGCCTTGCTGAGGTGTCTGTGTATTAGCCAGCAGACCACGTGCTGGGTCTGTGCTGAATCAACAGATAGGTAGTAATGTCTCTCTGTTGTTTTCTTAATGTGGCAATGAACACTGAGATAAGGGTGATAAACACTTATCACCCCCCCCACCCGCCTTGCTTGCCTGTCAGTTTGCTGCAAACAGTATACAGAAGCAGGGAGGGTGAGTGAAATGCGCTGTATCATCAACAGAAGCATGCACTGCACACCCCTCCCCACCTTTGCTTCAGAGTGCTAGCCCAGGGCTGTAGGCTGCCAGCCATTGAGCAGTGAGCAGGTAAAAGCCTGGGACTGCAGGCAGGGTGGGGGTTCACACTCCTCCCTAATCAGAGCCCTGCTGGGGCCTGGCCAAGCCCCGCTCATTTTAACTTTGTGGAAGGGCAAGGAGGGCTGCTCTACTGACCCCTGGCTTCCAGCTTGGGCCACTGCAGGCATGTGCCTGAATTTCCTCTGTCCAGAGGGATTGTCTGTATGGTTGGAAACTGGTTCAGCCTAACCTGAAAAGATTTAATCAATTCAGGCTCAGGTTTTTAAATATCTGACCCTAGCCCTACTGCCACAGCAGTCCTGATTTTAAAAGAGGCAAGTTTGTTCTTCTTATATAATCCTTGTCCTTGGCCCCCTACTAGAAATTGGCAAAACTCAGAGAAGTTTAATATGGTTGTCCAAGCTATACCCTAAATATAATACATATTCCTCTTCATTGTTTGGTGTAGTAGGGGCCAACCTTTTTGCCACAAATTAAGCCTTGCACCCTTCTCTAGTGCCACTGTGGTTCACTGCCCCAGCCTGGTGTGCTGCTCTCTCTCCTGCTCCCTACCCAATCTGCTGCTCTGCTTTGTGCTCCTACTGCCACTGTGCTGCCTGCTCCCTCCCTAATCTGCCACTTTCCCACACACAGTGGCTGGCTGTGTCCTTATCCATCCCTGGTTTCATTCATCCAAGAGCAGATAGATAGAAAATATACCTACCTGCAACCTACAGGAGTTGTTGCAATCACATAATCACAAGAACCTTTAAAAAAAACAATTCTGGGGGCTGTGAAAGTAGCGTTCTTATTTGCATCATACTTACACACAGCTTGTTTGTATCACTTTCAAAAAATGGGAGATTAAAGGAAATGATGATGAGCAATAGTCTTGGTACCCCTGAAAGGCTATCACTGAGGCAAGGAGGCTGACGTTATCGAGGGACTAGTCACACAGAAATCAGTCCTATATACACACATGATTTTAATCTTATTTAATAGCTGATAAGAATAATGTTTGCTCTTCATCAACACATAACAATAGGAAATTTAAGAGTTAAATGTCAATCTCAAATTTAGAATAGGACGTGATAAATATGTATAATCTTATAAAAATCATACCCTCATTCTTAACACAAGCTAGATTATTCAGTAATTTTTTTTTAGATGTCTAGTAAAAGGTACGAATGGAACAAATACTGATAAACCTTGAACGTTATTATGCTTCTAATTGTTTTAACTTAAGTGGGATTTCTAGCCTCTCTCCAACTGCTCTTAGAGAGAAAGAAGGGTATGACCTACCTAGCCTATGATGGTACAAACAACCTCTAGGTAGAAGTAACACAAGCCAGAAAGTTAAATAGTATAACTGTTTTGAGATATTTGGCATAAAGTAGTAGAAACTTTTGTTGAGAAGTTTTCATAGAGATAGTTATGCAAACTTATTTACATTACAAGAAGTAACTTCATCCAATGCTTTCAATTTGTGTTTTGGCTGGAATTAAGATGGGGATATTTTGTAAAGGTGAAAAATGTCACATGAGAAAGAGATCAGGGAAACTGAATCCATTGCTTAATGGAGAAAATGAACTATTAATGGAAGATGCAAAGCAAGCACAGCAGCTTAATGACTACTTTGTTTCAGTCTTCACAAAGTAAAAATAAACCAAAACCAGTGTTCAGCAAAAGAAATATAAACAAAAGAAAAGTGATGCCGATCACATGAATGTGTGAAGAAAATTTTACTAATTTGAATGAATTTAAGTCCTCTAGGCCTGATGACCAGGAAGTATACATAGGCTGGCCTGACTGCAATAATTGGGGAGTTAGAGAATTTTATAAAACAATAATCTATTTGTATTGCACCTAGAGGATGCAATGTGTGATCATTAGCAGCAAATATGAATTTGAGGGGAGTGGGGAGGAGGGAAGGATAACTTTGTCATGGTAATTGGGTTTGTATATTAAAGGCAATATGGTGAACATACCCTAACAAGACTTTGGTAAGATTTTTTACACCCCCCTATATAACATTCTAGTAAATAATCTGGAGAAGTAAGGACTGGATAAAAGTTACTATTGCAATCACAATTCCAATGAAAAAGTAATGATCAACAGATCAATGTCTCATACTAGAAGTTGGTATCAGTGATGTACCACAAGGAGCTCATCTAAGTTTGGTATTAGATTAGCAGTGTTATTAATCTCATCGATCCTACAGAAGCTTTTTCCCACCATGTGTAATTAACTTGTGGAACTCATGGCCCCAGAGATACTGCAGAGACTGATCATTTATACTTGGTTCAAAGGAGACTGGACAAATTCTTGACGGACAGGTCCACCAGTGGGTATTAAACATGGTAATTAAAAAGTCAATCCTCAAGTTAGGACTTTCTAGGCCTCTGAATGCTGCAACCAGCACTCCAGGGAAGGGTCTGGGGCTTATGGTAGATCACAAACTCAATGTAGACAAGCATTGTGACACCGGGGGGTAATAAAAAAGGAAAATGCAATGTTGTATTGCATTTACAGAAGCACGATACACAAGATACAGGAGTGAAAATATGCTGGTTAGGTTTCATCTGGAGCATGGGGTCCAGTTTTGGTCACCACATTATAAAAAGAATGTAATAACAGAATAGGATCCAGAACAGTGTGACAAAGATGATAAAGGGGACTGAATGAAGGCACATAGGGAAAGTGCGAAATAACTAGATCAAGGGGGGAAGTTGAAATGACTATTTGAAAACTCCCAAAAAGTGACCAGAAAAAATTGCTTGCCACGTGGCAGGAAAGAGGCAAGGGGTTTAAGCTAAACTACAACACAGTTTTAGAGCAAGTCCCAGGAAAAAAACTTCCTAACTATACAAGTTGGAGTATAATGGAACCAGCTGCCTAAAGATGTTGTGAAATCTTTTACTGAAGGTTTTCAAGAAGTTGCTGGTTAGGCATGGTTTAGGAAAAGGAAATCCTGAATCTGTGCACAGGTTTGGATAGGATGGCCCCTGAGACCTCTTCCAAATATATGATTTTATGAACATGATTTTTGTCCCGTCCTAATTGTTGCAACTTAATTAAAAAATCTGTATTTCCACTGTTCATGGTTTGATAAAGAGCAAACAAAACTCACAGAAAGCAATGTGATTTCTGAATGTACTTAGTTTGAAAAAATATATATAAAATGAATAATTCATTCATTTCTTCTGTTTAATGCATCTTTTGTTGCTACTATAAAAATCATTGTGACACCCCACATGTTAGCACACCATGCAATGTTGACCAATTTTTAAATACAATACAATTAAATGGTATTCAAACAAAACTGATTCTTTAGATTCTTCAGTTTAAGATAAAATAATTTCCAGAGGAGAAACTACAAAGTATCAACTGTTAACAAGATTCGTAGTTTAAATTGCTTCTTACTTCTGCTGTGTGTCATGGTATTTATGAAGATTTATATTTACTGACCATAATATCTAGACAAATTAAATGTAAAATCATGAAATGTAAAAGTGTTATAAAAGCATAAGTCATAAATAACCAAATATGAAATATTGCACCTATTATGCTGTAGATATGATATATGCTTTTCTTTGAATTACAGTGCTCAAATAGGAGTCCACATAAAAGACATTCAAGTAAGTATGCCTACTACATAGTTTTACAGGCATTCTTATACAGCAGTACCTATGAGAAAGTTCTATGTTACATATATTGTAGTACAGAAGGTTTTGCTTAACTAAGCTTTGTTTTATCCCAGTGTTTCTTTGATTTTTTTCATATTTTGTTCATAACATTTTCTATTATGGTTTTTGCCTTTTTGAAGTCAGAGGAACTTTCTTAGATGCATCATTCAGATCTATAAAAAAAAGTTTTTTCAAAGCACAGGAAGCAAATGATAGATTCTGGCATTTTAATAAACATATATGTTGTAAAACAATGTAATTGCAATATTCCTATGTTTTACTACATGACATTAAAGTGCAGCAATAATATTTATAGAAGGATCAACATACAATAAACAAATCAACATTACTATATGTTTTAGAAGGAGAGGAGTTTTATTGCAAGGGAAAAGGAAAAATAATCAATAAATATATGTTTAAATAAACCAATACATAAATTGCGCTGCAATTTCTAAATGTGCAAAAGGAAACAGTAATGATTCACAGAGGAATTTACCACTTTTGTAAAATGTTAAATATTCAGAAACTCATACACTTATTCCTATTCCGCCTACGAGATGACTCAGGTTAATTTGCTTGCCTAAAAATATGCATCTTTCATCAAGAAAACAATTATATTCTACCCAGGAAGCTATACAGCTCTCCTATTCTCTCAACAGACAGCCTTATGCACCTCCAGCAGATATAAGCAATGAGTAGAGAGTTGCCTTCAAGCACTGCTAGGAAATGGTATACGTGGTTGGACACAGGGGTGGAAACAAACTCCTGTCCTTCCAGTTGACTCAGGCCTGTATATTATACAGCATCATGTTCATACATCATCATCTCAAAATCCAAATTGCCCAGAAAGGAGATGCTTACCATGAGGATGCCACCTCTTTGCCCATGGCCTATGGTTAAGGCACTTTTCCAGGAAATAGAAAATAGAATACAAACTCTTTCAGTCTGAGTGGGCCTATAACTCGGGACTTCTACTTCCTGAGCAAGTGCCTTAACCATTAGTTCCATTAGGCAATAATGGGCAAAAGGTATGCCAGATTCCTCTCTCCGCTTTAGAAACATAACTTGCCAGAGTCTAATCCCAAAACAGTGTAAATAAACCTCGTCAAAATACCCTGTGCAATCACTCCAGTTGCTTTTCTTGATATTTCTTTGTAATCTGAATAAACCAGCAATTTGAATGGAATAGAAAGCAATGACATCTCAATGGTTATGTGCCATCATCATCAGTAGTCCTTCAATATGAGTACAAGTCCTCCAGTGCTAGGAAAGTCATCAGTGAGTCCAGAGATGACTGAAGAAGTTAATTTGTGGTCTAAATGTTTTGACTGAACACATGGCAAACAGTTCCAGGAGGAAGTGGATCTTAGTGATGTCATCTATCAGACAGCAGAGTAAGGACAATTTTCTTGAAATGCTCAATGCCTTTTCATACATCACAGCACCTTTGGGGATAGTTCAGAGTTCAGGTCTCCCAGGCATTTATGTAATATCACATTTCTTTAAAACATTTCTTCTTCCCTATTGCATGCTATACATCTAGCATGACCACAAGGAGCTAATGCACAGACTTTAACTTTACCACCTCTTATTGTGACTGATCAATTTGAAAACAAGTTCCCCGACTGCTGTAAAAACAAAGGAGATTTTTGCATTACCATCACCTCTGCTTGTTGGACAAGGAAGACCAAAGGGTCTTAAAGACATTGCCCTTTATGGTCTGTAGCAGAAACACTCCCTTTGCTACTCTCTATTAAACTAAGTGTTCATTTACCAAACTTCATGTCAATTTCAAAACATATTTTGAGATGAATAGCCAATGTGCATATTAAAAGGGATTAACATGCAAACACAAGTGTCCATAATTAATTAAAGCCAAAGGAAAATAATCCTTGCTGAAAATATTCTGTTTCTTTATCACAAAATACATTTGTAAAGGAGCAGTTAGAACATCATAACAGCACCACAGACCCAGAAGAGTAAACTTCAACTAGATATAAAAAGGCTTCAAAGAGCAGCTGGCCATTTAACTCAGTTGATTAGGAGTGTGGGGCTTACACCAAGGTCACAGGTTTGATATCTGGTTAGACTTAATGATATTTTAAGGTCCCTTCCAGACATTTCTCTATGAAATGCCACCCCACTTCTACCTCAACAAGAGGAAGCATTTGGTTGGACAACAGGGAGAATGTATTATCACTGGAATAGGAGGAGAAGCTCCAGCACAAACCAATCATTACAAGGGATTGTTGCTAATCAGGACAAGAAAAGGAATGCCTTTTCCCAGGAGTGAAGGGTAAAAGAAGAACCCATGATGAAACGTCAGGTTTTGCTGCAGCCCTTTGATCAGCTAAGGCAGGGGCAGGCAGTTATTTTGGGCGGAGGGCTGCTTACCTAGTTTTGGCAAGCTGTCGAGGACAATATAGGTAGCCCTGCCCATTGGCAGGTGCCCCACCCCCTGATCACCATCTTGGGACCAATGTCCCAGGGCCAGTGGCAGTGGGGTCCAGAGTGAAGCACAGGCTGGCCAGGAGTCTGTGGAGCTGGGCTGGGCTGAACTAGCAGGGAGAGTGAGGAGTTGGCCTGGCTCCATAGAGCCCTTGCCAGCCAGGACCATGTCCTCCTGCTGCCCTGCTCTGAGCCCCACCAGCACTGGCCCCAGGACACCAGTGTGCGCGCCATGCTCCTACTCACTCCCAGTGCCCCCCAACCCCATGGTACAGGTAGGGGGCAGCACACAGCCCTGACACCCCACTCACTGGCAGGGAACATACTGGTGCTGAGCGTGGGGGAAAAGTGGCCCCTCCTCCGCCCCATGGCCAGGGGCTGTCCTGTACTGGGACAGGCAGCCCCACATGGGCTGTAAGTGGCTGCAGCATGATGTGCCAGCAGGGCCACTTTTCCCCATGCTCAGAAGTAGCTTGTAACCCATGGCCGCTGACAGCCTGGGCCCCATGCCAGCTCTGGGCTCACAGGGCTGTGCAGGGCAGCAGCAGCTGCTTGGCGTGGAGGAAAGTGCTCCCCCGCCACCCCCCGTTTGCCACGCCAGGCAGTTTTTTCTACTGCTGCCCACCCAGAGCTTGCACAGTGGGCAGCACAGAGACAGCAGTGGCAGCCACACTGCAGCCTACCACAGCACATGGTGGGGCCTCTTTCCTCCACACCAAACAGCTGCTGCCACCGCACACAACCCCAGTGGGTGAGCCCGGAGCTGGCGCAGGGCCCAGGCTGGCAGCAGTGGTGCTGAACACAGGGAAAAGTGGCCCCTTCCCTGCCCCATGGCCAGAGCCCCATGCTGCAGCCACTCGAAGCCCACATGGGGCTGCCTCTGTCTGCTCAGGACAGCCCCACGCAGGCTGTGAGCAGCTGCAGCACAGGGCAGAGGAGGGGATGCTTTTCCCTGGTGCTCAGCACCAGCTCATTCCCTGCTGACGAGTGGGGGGTCAGGGCTGTGTGCTGCCCCCTATCTGTACTGTGGGGCCAGGGGGGCACTGGGAGTGAGTGGGCACAGGAGCTTGGGGCCTGCACCGGTGTCCCAGGGTCAGCGCCAGTGGGACCCAGAGCAGGGCAGCAGGAGCGCCGGATGCCAGCAGGCAGGGGCTCTATGGAGCCAGGTTAGCTCCCCCCTCTCCCTTCTGGTGCAGCCCTGGGGGACAGGAGCTGAGCTGGCCCAACCCTGAGGACTGGGGTGATACCCACAGTCCTCCCCTGCCCCCCGGTGCAGCCACAAGGAGACGCATGGTCCCAGGCCAGAAGCCCCTGCTAGGCAGGGGCTTCTGGATTGTGGGGGAAGGGCCAGGTGGGCCCTGCTCTTGCAGGAGCCTGCTGGAGCTTCCCCTGGGTCCTACTGCCCCTGGCTCCTGTCATTTTGACAGGAGCCAGGGACAGATAAATATTCATTTTCTAAATTTTTTTATGGACCTTTCAGGCTGGATAGAATGGCCCAGCAGGCCGAATCTGGCCCATGGGTTGTATTTTGCCCACCCCTGAGCTAAGGGGCAAGAGTAGTAGCCAATTTGCCCTCATGCTCCTCTCATTCAGCAATTTCAACCTTTTCCTGTGACCAGCATTCTTTATTAACCTAACTGCCAGCACTGCCATGGATCATTGCCAATAAAGATAAAAGCTAAATCATCTAGGTTCCAGAAGTAAACATGCATAAGACCCACCAGCTAAAGGAAATGAGGGGACCTGAAGTGTAGAGGACCTTGAGCATAGGCAGTGGAAAGGGTGGGCTAATGGGGATTAGCCCCCCAAATGCAGGGCAGTGGTAGGGCCTCAAGGCAGCCCTGCCGAGGGCTTCTGGTAGCCGTAACAGGGGTGGGGAGGGAGTAGGGCATGGGACTGAGCTGTGAGCAGCTCATCTGGGGGACATGGCTCCTGCTGCTACGCACACCCTGGGAGGCATAGGGGGCATGTGCCCCCAAATCTGGGTAGGGCAGGGCAGGCTGCCATTGCAGGTTCAGGCCAGGGCTGTGCCAAGCTGTTCTGACTCAGGGCAATGTCGGGCAGGCACTGGGATTCCAGGGGCTCCACCCCTCTGGCCCAGTGGCACAGGCGAGGCTGGCCCCACACCAGCCCCTGGCTCTGGGCCCCCCAGAAACTGCACAGCCAGGGCCAGGGCCGGTACAAGGAGGCAGCTGAGACTGGTGCAGGGCTGGTGGAGGGCTGGAGGGTGGCAGATTCATTGGCAAGGGGGGCATCAGCACTGGGCAATTGCCTTGGGCATGGGGGAAGGGGTGGCCACATGGGCGCACCAGGCCCCAGCCCCAATTCTGGGCCCAGCCCGGCTCAGCTCTGTTCCCTCTTGATCCCTGCCTGGTCCCAGCCCAACCCTAGCCCCACTCTCTTCCCCTGCCCCTTTCCCCCGCAGACTTTCCCACCGGTGTGGGGCATTTATGCACATGCACGCACATACTCAACTGCCCCCCCAAAAGAATATTCTCCCTCTGCTTACGATCTTGAGTTCAGGATCCTGAGGAAAGGAAGGAAGGACAGTAGCAGAGTAAGGATCCTGGACTTCAGAAAAGCAGACTTCAACTCACTCAAGGAACTCATGGGCAGGATCCCCTGGGAACCCAGTCTGAGGGGGAAAGGAGTCCAAGAGAGCTGACTGTACTCTAAAGAATCCTTACTGAGAGTGCAGGAACAAATCATCCCAATGTGCAGGAAGACTACTAGGTATGGTGGAAAACCAGCTTGGATTATCAGGGAACTCTTCAATAAGCAAAAAAAAAAAAAAATCACAAAAAGGAAGCTTATAAGAGGGGAAACTTGGGCCATGTGTAGACAAGAGGCCTGTGTGGACAACACTTTACCGTGGGCTAAATGCTTTTGCATTACTTTAATGGTGTTGGTGTTTGCCCGCTTCAGTAGTATATTTCACATTAATTCCAGTTGCTGCAGGAAATTTGGTGGCGTAATGCACCTTAGATGACTAGGGGCACAGCAAACAAACTCCTTCTAGGTGTTTTAGTTTGCTGCCCCTACAGCTGTGGAGCAAAGCACCAGGCTCTGTGCAGCTCAGGAGTTCTGCAAGAAGCCCTCCAGGCAGCCTGGCAGCAGCCTGGGAAAGCAGGCTCCACCCAAGAAAAGTGGTGAACCTGATTTCCATGCCCCCCCCTCCCCTTGGAGCCTGCCTGCCTGAGCTGTGCAGGGGCCTTGTGCTTCTCCCCATGGCTGCAGTGCCCCCCAGGACTGCCCAAGCCAGGTGCCTGCAAGCGGGTGCCACCTGGGGTGGGGTCTGCTGCTGCCACAGGGGGAAGCACCAGGCCCCACCCCCCCCCAGCCCAGGGACCACTCCACCTGCCAACAGCTTGCCCTCCCCACCAGAGAGGCAGGTAAGTCAGCAGGGTGTGTGCATGACACAGGGGTTTAACCAACCCTAAATTGAAGCGGTGTTTTTTAAAACCCACTACTTCGATTTAGGGCCCCCATTTCATCTCCACATACCCTTAAACAAACAACTAGGGAAGAATATAAAAGAGTATTGCTTGGGAATGCAGGGATGAGATCAGAAAGGCCAAAGAGCAATTGGAGTTGCACCTAGCAAGGGGCATGAATGGTAACAAGAAAGTTTTCTCCCAGTATGTTAGCAACAGCAAGAAGACCAGGGAAAGCGTGGGTCCCTTACTAAATGGGTGAGGCAACCTAGCGACAGAAGATGCAGAAAAGGCTGAAGTACTCGATGCCTTTTTCACCTCAATTTTCAGGCAAGGTCATCTCCCAGACTACTACACCTAGCAGCACAGTTTGGGGAGGTGACCATCCAGCTGTGCCAAAGAACAGGTTAGGGACTATTTAGAAAACCTGAACTTATACATGTCCATGGAGCCAGGTAGGATGCACCCAAGAGTGATGAAGGAGTTGGCTAATGTGACTGCGAAGCCACTAACCATCATCTTTGAAAACTCATGGCAATCAGGAGAGGTTCTAGACAACTGGAAAAGGGCAAATATAATGCCCACATTTAAGAAAGGGAAAAAGGAGGATCCAGGGAACTACAGACTGGTCAGCCTCACCTTTGTCACTGGAAAATCATGGACCAGATCCTCAAGGAATCCATTTCTAAGCACTTGGAAGAGGAGAAGAAAGCAATTAGGAGCAGTCAGCATGGATTCACCAAGGGCAAGTCATGCCTTACCAACCTGACTGCCTTCTAGGATGACATAACTGGCTCTTGTAGATGTGGAGAAAGCACTGGATGTAGTATACCCTGACTTTAGCAAGACTTTTGATACCGTCTCCCACAACATTCTTGCAGGCAAGCTAAGGAAGTACAGGCTGGGTGAATGGACTGTAAAATGAATAGAAAACTGGCTGGAGCATCAGCTCAGAGAGTAGTAATCAACGGCTCAATGTCTACTTGGCAGCCAGTATCAAATGGAGTGCCTCAGGGAGTGGTCTTGGGGCCAGTTTTGTTCAATATCTTCATCTATGACCTGGAAGATAACATAGAGTGCACCATCAGCAGGTCTGCAGATGACATTAAGCTGTGGGGAGTAACAGATACACTGGAGGGTAGGGCAAGATTCAGAATTCGAGGATTGGGCCAAAAGGAATCTCATGAGGTTCAACAAAGACAAGTGCAAAGTCTTGCACTTAGGATGGAACACCATGCACCAGCACAGGCTGGGGGCTGACTGGCTAAGGAGCAGCTCTACAGAAAAGGACCTGGAGTTACAGTGGACAATAAGGTGGATACAAATCAGTAGTGTGCCCTTATTGCCAAGAAAGCTAACAGTGTACAGGGCAGCATTAGTAGGAGCATTGCCAGCAGATCAAGAGAAGTAATTATTTGGCTCTATTCTGCACTGGTGCGGCCATATCTGAAGTACTGTATCCAGTTTTGACCCCCCCCCCCCACTATAGATAGGACATGGACAAGTTGGAGAGAATCCAGCTGAGAGCAATGAAAATGGTTAGGGGGCTTGGCACATGTCTTCTGAAGACAGGGTGAGGGAACTGGGTTTATTTATTCTGGAGAAGAGACAACTGGGGGAGGATTTGATAGCAGCCTTTAACTACTTGAAGGCTCCAAAGAGGATGGAGTTAGACTGTTCTCATTGGTGACATACGATAGAACAAGGAGCAATGGTCTCAAGTTGCAGCAAGAGGTTTATGTTGCATATTAGGAAAAACTGTCTCACTAGGATCAAGAGAAGCACTGGAACAGGTTACCTAGAGCAGTGGTCTCCAAAATGGGGTGAGCGCACCCCAGGGAGTGCGCAAGACAATCCATTGGGGTGCGGGAAGAAAATATTAGAACTTCTATTTATATGTATATTTATATAAATATACATATATTGGGGGTGCGTGCTCAAAAATATTTTATTGATGGGGTGCACAATCAAAAGTGTTTGGAGACCACTGACCTAGAGAGATGGTGGAATCTCCATCCTTGAAGGTTTTTAAGATCTGGCTAGACAAAGCCTTTGCTGGGATAATCTAGTTGAGGATGTTCCTGCTTTGAACAGCAGGTTGGACTACATGACCTCCCGGGGTCCCTTCCAACCATAATTTTCTACGATTCTGTGATTCTATGTTCACAGACAGAAGTCTCCCTGACTCGAAGGGATGAGGTTGGAGGTCTTAGAAACAAACCAGTTTGGTAGGGAGACTTAATCCAAGTTACTGATCATATGGCAGGACTCTAATAAAACACTAGCATGAAGGACTGGGTTGGTGAATACTGCCATATGTTATGGCCTGCCATTTAAAACTCATATCCAAGACTGTTTTTTTCCCTTCTGAATGTGTTAAGTAAAGCTTTTGTTTAGAAGAGGATATAGAAACTTCAGAAAGTTTAGCTTAGAACTAAAAGTCCTCATGAACACAATTTCAGGAGAAAATACAAACAGAAATGTAAATTATAGCATTACAAATAGTAAACAAATGCAAATAAAATACTCATACTAAACAGAAAATTTACTTCAGTTAGGCAGTATTAAAAAGTCTTTATCAATAGCTTTGAAATATTCATAAATCATGGAAACTTCCTTAAAAGCTTAGGAGGTGACATACATGACTGAAAACATAGGATAATATACTAGGTTGAAGGTATTATAAAGAGTAGTAATGAATGAGAACAAAACCATGTGAAAAAGGAAAAGTAATCATTTCATCATTAACCTTTAAAAAACTCCTTAATTATCTGAGAATATGACAATCTAGACCTGAAGGTTTTTAGAAAGCTGGAACATTTTAGAAATATATAATGATAGAGGGTTTCCTAATGGTTCTAGTGAAACCAAAGTTTTACTCAAGAATAATATCCCAATTTGAGATGTAGGTTTTAAATTATAATATAAATTGTAGGAGTGAAATATCCATCAGTACCACTAGATATTTCTATATCATCTTTTTAGTCCCTATGGGGGCTTCCATCACAATTGGCATGGCTTGTGTCAGAGAAGCAGCACAATGACAGTAGCATAACAAGCAATGGGTGACTGGGGCACCAGCCCCAGGCCCTCACTTCATAGGGGCACAAGAACAGCAGCTGCCACAGCCAGCCTAGCCCCTTCCACCATTGTTGCCACCAAAGGTACAGATCCTGGCTGTCACACCTCTGTACAATGACATCAGTTGGTTTGGGTATGCATTAGTGATCTCAACATGCAAGTCAGCAAATGACTGCTAACACACATATGACACATACCCAATACCTGCAAGGAAGAGATTGGAATATGCTTTCCTATAACTGATAAAATAAGAAAAGGTACAATGTACAAGTAAAACAGCTCATTGCAGCTGCTGTCTACTTCTCAGAGACAAGCTCTCTTCTTGCTCAGTCATCAGAGTCTCAAGTGCTCAAGCATTTGCTGGATTGGCTGGCAGCGGTAGTTTTATGTGAAACCTGCAATGGGGCAAGTTTACTCACTCCCATTCGATTAATAAAGGCATGAACCTTTCTCATGTGCTCTTCATAGTCTAGTTGGTTTACTACAGAGAAATGTGGCTTAAAAAGGATAGAATGTTTATGATGTGCACCTGCTGTCCAGAGCACCACCCTAGCAAAATGGTACATGCAGAAAAGTTCCAAAAAACAAGCCACCTCCAATATTAATAACTTTTCTGTTTCTGAATAAATATAATTAGCATTAAAACTGCAATTTTAATACTCTATAACTGGCAGTCAAGTAACATGGACATGGCACTGTATCTCTGAGAGGTTCTGCTGTGAATTAGACTGTTCTTTATTTATCCTGGCCTCTTGGAACCATTTTAATCATCAGGAACTACTGAAGTACAGTGGCTTCAGCTTTATTCCTTTGTATGTCTTTGGTATGCCCCCTATGTTAATGGTAACCAAACAAGTGGCTTACAGATGCTTTGTTATAGTTTCAGCCAGAAAAAAAAAACTTAAGCGCATCAGCCTTCTAGCTGCTTTCCCAGTGCCTAAATGGTGCAAAAAACAGCTGGAAACAAGGCCAACAAAGCCTAGCGCTTCTATCTATACCTCCAGCTTCCCCTCTCCCCCCGCCCCAAATATTACAAATACTTGAAACTGGTCAAACCTATGCTCCCAAAGTACTTCAGATGGACACAGGAAAAGCCGCTCCATTGCAAGATGGTCAACATTTCATTATTCATTTCTTCTCATTTCAAATGCCACCATACATTTTGTGGTTATGATAATATACTGTAGTATGTGCTAGACTGGAATACTGAGGATAAGCTTTGTCCCTTTGACTCCCTAATTTCTAGATTTTCTAAATATTTGAATTATTACTATACTTGTTGCATCTTCTCTCATTTGGTCTCATTTCTTCCTCCTTCTGCCTACCATTAGTTTGTTCTTTTTCCACTCAGTCCATGTGAGTATGCTGTATTCTTCACTCAGAATGTTAGCTTTTACGGCATCTACAAATTTAAGCGGTCCATTTTCTCCTGTATATCCAACTAACGCATTACTACTAAACCCATTTATCAGCCATATGATGCTCAAGACAACGACTGAAAGCGTGAATAATAGTAACCTGGCCTATCTCAAACCATTCTGCCAAATTACTAAATGCACTGTGCTTTTCTTTCACATGAAAGATTACATGGGTGACTGAACACAGAAAATTACTGCTGGTGAGACAGCTCAGCTGCAGCAGTAACATTTGCCTATAGTGCAACAGTCCCACTCATTAATCCTATAGTATGTCACTTAATTTAAAAATTTGTTTAAAATGTTCATCACCCTATACAGTACATTAACCTCTCCCTAGTAATCCACTTAGACTTGATTTCCATTTAAGAGCCCAGCAGTGTTTAAGAAATCTTTTAATGTATCTTTTTGAAAACTGAATTTATAAGAAAACAACTGACTTTCATTGTCAAGGATGTGTTTCACCCATAACTCCAAAAATATGCTCTTCAAACCTCACTAGAATTATAATGCAAACAAGGCTGAAGCAGCCACAAGTGTCTCTCTATATTTATTTCTCTCCTCCGATGATCTCCTCTCTTTACAAATTATGACACATGCACAGAATATAAAATCAAGCACTGAAGTACAAAGCCAAAGAAGGAAAAAAGAACTTTGTTAAATTTAATGTGCTGCAGGCTTCCATGTATTTATTATTTTATTTCCCTTCTTTATGTAAGTTCATTACAAAAGGAGAAAGGGAAGGAAGCAAAATGCTTAAACTACTCTCAGGCTGCTATCAATTACAGCTAGCTCAGGTGTCTCTACCTTACACTGTAGTCTGTAACATAGCCACATTCTCAAAAAGAAAAAAACTATTACAACACCATTAGTTCTAAGTAAATCAGCTCATAGTATGAACAGTCAGTTCAAATGAGCACCATATCGTGCTGCTGCTACCAAACCAAGTAAGGTGATGCATGTCCTAGAAATTAATATAAATAGTACATAAAGAAACATTGGTACATATTTTTTTTAATTTCTCTTCTTACTCAGTTGAGCAAAGCTTTTGGTTTGGCATGAGTTTAATCTTTGCTTTAAATCAATGGATCTCCCATCCTGCCTGTCAAAAGCAGATACACCCTTTTGCAATTTAAAAAATTGTCCTTTTTGAAAGAAAAATCACACTTACAAGTATCAGAGACTCAATGACTTATCTGTTAATACAGTGTTGTTTTACAGTTCAGAGCAACTTAAGTAGTAAGATGTAGGGCCATGTGACACTTCGGTCACTGATTCAGTTCAGCAGAGATTCGACCCCATTCAGTGGCCAAATCTCTGAATTGAATTGGGAGACCCTTGAATCTCTCCAAATCAAACTGGAACCCTCCAAATCGATTCAGAGATTTGTCAATTCAGACACAGACACAGTTTCAACTACATACCTCTAGGTACCAAGCAGTTTATGAATGTTGTGATGCTGGGGCGGATGGAGCATCCCACAGGAACGTGTCGGGGGGCGGGGGGGGTCTCCAGCGCACTCAGCAGCAGACCCAGAAGTGGACCAGAAGCACTTCTGGTCCACTTCTGGGTCTGCTGCTGAGTGTGCTAGGGGGCCCTCCTGCACCCCCCCGGCTTGGTGACTGGTACCTCCTGGGTCGGGGGGGGCACTTGGGGTCCCCCCGTGGCTTATCGCTGAGCTGGGGACGGGGCATGGAGAAGCCCCCAATGGACCTGGCAGTTCACTGCTGAGCATGCAGGGGGGCTGCCTCCATGCTCCTTTGGGATACTCCATCTGCCCCAGCATCGTAGCATTCATGAGCCATGCCTGGCACCTCAAGGCATGTAGAAAAAAACATTTAAAGTTGTATCTATGGGTGGATCACTGATTTGCCAAATCAGCATCAAATCTTCAGATTCAGATTTGGCCAAATCAAATCTGGAACAGTGATCTGAATCAATGAATCGAATCACCATCCCTGATTCAGGCTGAATTCAAATCTGAATCGAATGGGACCCGTTTTGCACACCCCTAGTAAGCAGGCATTTTTCCTCATGAAACAACTACTGGTCTTCTATGCTACCCTCTCTTGAGGGGAGATCCCTTAATGCCCTTATTTCCCTATATATTTGTAATGTAACCTCATCAATATCAGTGAAGAAAAATATGGAACTGCCTCCTGGAAACAAAGCAATCTTAAGTGCTGTCTTATGGCCTTGTCACGTGGGAGACTCAGTACCTGTAAAATCTGTGGGATGTGATGCAACATTAAAGTTAGAACATGTTGTGGGCAGTCTTAACATAATATTTACCCTACATGCACCGTTTGCATTCCATAGCTAAAGGGCTGGAGAGTGGCAGAGGAGAGGACAGCCCTGCTACTACTGCTGGCATAAGGGGAAAGAAGTTTGACAAATTACCATGGAAGGAAGGAGGCAAAGTCCCCCTAAGAGATGTGTGAGCAGAAGAGCTGAGGCAAACCTGCAGTTCCCCTCATCCTGCTCCACACCCTCTGTGCTCATTCAACCCCACCATGTTTCTCTTCCTAGGTCAGACTCTACTGCTACTGCTGCTGCCTCCTCCATGCTGACCAGCAGTCCAGGCTGAGCAGCAGCTGTTCATTCCCTAAGTGCCACCTATGCCAGGAGAGGCTGGTATTGGAGCTCTTCCTCTGTCTCTTCCCCTCTGTTTCACTCCACACCTGCCTTTCTTACTGCCTGTAACAACCTGCATGTTCCCCGGAGATGTAAGAAGGGAGGACTTTGATGGCATCTGGCTGGGTTTGGAGACCATAGCATAAAGAAGCGGGGTTTCAACAATGTCCTCACCAAAAGCTTTTAAAAACATTGTGTTGTCATGGGAAGGTTTGTTTGTGGATTGAAAGCTAGTTAAAAGATAGTAAGCAAAGGGTAGAACTAAAAGGTCATTTTTCAGGATGGAGGGCAGTCAAAAGTGGAATCCTGCAGCAATCTGTGTTGAACCCTATTTTGTTCAACATTTTCATCAGTGTCCTGGAAATGAGGGTGCACAGTAAAATCTCCAGGTTTGCAGATGATACCAAATTATTCCAGGTAGTCAAGTCCCAAGCTGATTGACAGGAGTGGCAGAAAGATCTCACCAAGCTAAGTGAGCAGGCAAAAAAAAAAAAAAAAAAAAGG
>NW_017729006.1:2912897-2925696 GCF_001723915.1 Gavialis gangeticus
GGGGGGAAAAAAAACCCCCCAAAAAAAAGAGGGGAGAAAAAAAAAAAAAAAAAAAAAGGCAGATGACCTTCAGTGTCAATACGTGCATGGTAATGCACCTGGGGGAATATAACTTCAACTATACATACACAATGCTAGGTTATGAAGTAGCTGCTAAGATTCAGGAAAGAGACCTTGGAGCCACTATAGACCTCTAAAAACACTGGCTCAATATGCATCAACAACAAAACAGCCAATAAAACATTGGGCATCATTATGAAGGGAACTGAAAACAAAATGGAGAACACCATACCATCACGCCATTATTCAAATCCATGGTAAATCCTCATCTTGAATACTGTGTGCAGTTCTGCTCCCCACATCTCAAAACAGGTGTAGAATTAGAAAAGGGCAACCAGAAAGATCAGGGGCATGAAGCAGTTGCCATATCAAGAGAGATATAAAAAAGCTAGGATTCTTCAGTTGGGAAAGGAGAAGGCTGAGGGGGTATGATAGAGGTCTATAAAATCATGCAAGGTATGGACTACGTGAACAGGGAACTGTTGCTCACAAAATACCAGGACTGGAGCCACCCACTGAAATTAGTAAGTGACAGGTTTGAAACTAACGAGCAAAAGTACTTTTTTATGCAACATGTAGCGAACTTGTGGAATTCATTGCCATAGGATGCAGTGGAGGTACACAGCAGAGCCAGATTCAAAAGGGTCTGGATAAATCCATGGATAATAGATTTATTAATGGCTATTGTATAGAAAGAATATAGGCTTTTTCTCTGGAATCTACCAAGGTGGATGCCACTTGAATAGGGGATAGATCACTCTAGAGATCCAGTTCAGTTGTCTCCCTGTATAGCCTCTACTTCTGCCAGTGCCAAAGACAAGATACTGAGCTGGATGGATCATTTGTCTGACCCAGTGTGTCACTTCTTATGTTCTTGCCAGGGTTTAGCTGGGAGTACTACATCCTGGGATGCTGGAAGACCGCCAATTGCTCATCTTCTCTCTGTGGTGCAGGCTGACATTAGTTCAACCACATGTTATTTAATATGATCTGTAGATACTCCGAGCCCAAAAAGTCATAAATTTGCTATGATATGACTGCACTTGGCACATGTTTTCCTGTTCGGTTGCTTTTTAATGGCATGTATCATGTACTAAGTGTAATGCATGACATGGCTCCTAGTCCTCCTTTGGTATATAGTATACCTTACCTATTATTGGGGTCAGGTGAGAAAAATTCTATTTAACAGTTTCTCCTTCCCCACCCCTTTAAGGTCTTCCAACCAGGCACTTCAGCCACAATCTTGCACAGCTCATGCCCTTTGATATGCTAGCAGCGTACTCACTGAAGACAAAGTAGAAACCAGCTTAACTTTCTGTTGACTTACCAGTCCTAGAAGTAACTGAGGGACTATTCAGCTACAAGCATGAATAAAGGCAAATTTCAGAGACCATGACACTGGAATGAAGATTATATTCCTTTTGTGTCAAGTAACATCTATTTCACATGCAGTGGCTGGAAGAGGGAGTTGGCATAGAGACTACTCTGTTGCTTCTATGCCAGTCAAGGTTCAAGATTAAAAGAACAATTGATCCATGACTGAACTTACAAAAAGGTGCCCGCAAAAATTTTCCGTTACCCCATTTCCCCTTAATTGCCTCACATCCAAAATTACTATAGCTGAGATTGTGACTGTTACCCGTGTCTTCTACCTATAGACTTTTTATATATATAAGTGCCTTATCTTTTCTGAATCTTGCTAAAGCTCTTTGCCTTAATAGTGTCTTGCGGTACTGAACAACACTAATTGTATATTTTGTGTAAAAGTTTGTTAGCTTTACATTTTTGTGCTGGATTATAATACTTCTGCTGGGGCAGTAAGTGTGGAGTAACACTGTTGAAACTAATACATATATACCATGCTTACAACATTAAAACTAGGAATAAGTTTTCCTTTTACTGTATTTGGTAGTTTCAACAATTCTGCTCCTATGAATCAAGGCAGATTGTGTCGGTTTGTGTCAAGCGATGAATTCATTTTCATTCAACATCCAATTATGAAGTACAAGAGAGAAACTCATATATTTGCCCAATGGGATGGTCAGAGTATACGTTTTTTAGATGCCAGATTATGCCTATAGGGAGTATTTTTCTATACATGCATTTTTCCAAAAATATACTACACAACAATGTTTACAAAAGGATCAGGCAAATCCATGGAGAACATGTCCATTGTTGGCTATTTACAGTCAGAAATGCATTCTCCGACACCTATAAACCAATGATGGAGGATGTCAGGAAGGATATCACAAGGCATAAATTTCACTAGACAAGCATTGTACACACACACTTCTTCTAAATCATCCAATGTTTGCCACTGTTAAGACAGCATACTGGGCTAGATGGATCACTGTTCTGAACCAGTATCTGATAAGAACATAAGAAGTGCTATCTTACATTCTTATCAGATACATCATCTTTTTCCCCATTGCTTTTCTTCATATCTTAATTTTTTCATCATCTAATCTTTTCAGTAAAACAGATCAGTTGTATTTAGTGTTCTGCTCAAACATTTTCCACTATTTTCCATTAATAATGCAATATTTTATTTTTTTAAACATGAGTCCTATATACCACTGAGATGTACGTGCCATATATAAGCTCTTCAGTCATTGAGCACAGATTTTCCAACAGAAATTTTAATGGCATTAAAAGCTTTTCCGATTTGAAATAGGACAAAACTACACAGTGCCCCCAGAAAAGGGGAGAGAGAGAGAAAAAAAAAAAAAAAGAGAGATAGAGAAATGCACATTAAAATATTTAGCAATTTTATTCCTGAGATTTTTCTCCCCATATTTAATATATCTGTAGAGAGTTTAAAATCAGCCCTGAAAAGCTCCCAAGTATATTAATTCACATACTAATTTATTCATTGCAAGAGCAATGCAAGGTTCTCCAGCTGCCAATCATCCTATTATACAGTAAAAAAAATCATTTTTGGTTTGTTCTCAGTCTTCACACAAGTCATTAAAAAAAATTCCATAGTATTATTCTTATGTGGCAATTCTGTAATTATACAATACACTGTCAAAACTGTTATACCCTTTTTTATTTGAATGGTAAGAAAAATCTAGGGCGTTGTATGTTATTTCAGGTAGGAGAAGAAACTGGTGATGAAGAAAGAAATCTTTAAAAAGGAATCATTTTAGAATTACAGACAGACGGGGCTGGTGGTGACCTCAGGAAATCGCCTAGTCTAATGCAAGCACATCCCTGTCTAAACTATTTGAGACATATGTATGCCAAACCTGTTCTTAAAAACTTTCAGAGATGCAGATTCCATAACCTCCCTGGGTAATCTGTTCCAGTGCTTAACGATCTTCAGAGTTAAAAAGAACTTCCTAAAATACAACCTAAAATTCCCCTTGCTGCAATTTAAGACCTTTTCCCCATTTCCTGCAACCACAAAGGCTAGTCCCATGGTGGCCAAATTGCGGCTCGCGAGCCACATGCAGCTCACCATCATGGTTCTTGCAGCTCTCACCCTGCTTCTTCAAGCCCTGCCCATTTCTCCCGGGACTGCCAGCTCAGGTGCCAGGCTGCCAGGGCAGGGGCTGTAGGCACGCTGCTTACCCCAGGGCGTGCTCCCTGCTCTCTGCCTCTTGAACTTCAGTGGAGTTGGATGTGGCTCCCAGGGTGAGTAACTCCAGCCACCCCAGGACAGTCCGCCACAATTCTATTTAAACCCACCTATTTAAAGACTTAAAAATACCCCCTCCATCTTCTCTTCTCTTAATTAAATACTCCCAGGTCTTCCAACGTTTCCTCATAAGTCATTTTTCCTAGGACTTCTCATCATTTTTGTTGTTCTCCGCTGGCCTCTTTCCAATTCATTTATGTCGTTCTTGCAGTACAGCACTCAAAACTAGACACAGGACTAAACAGAGACCTTAGCTGTGCTGAAGAGAAGAAGAATCACTCCTTTCGACATGCAGAAGACACTCTTGTTGATGCAGCCCAGTAGGCTATTGGCTTTATTTACTTTGTGCAATGACAGCATCTTGTTGACTCATATTACATTTTCAGTCCAGTACAACCCCCGGGTCTTTTTCTGAAGTACTGCAGCCTAGCCAGTTTTCCATAATTTGTATTAGTGCACTTGATTGTTTTGGCCTAAATGTAGGACTTGACCTTATTGAATTTATTTGATTAATTTAAGACTATTTTTCCTATGTTTCAAGGTCACACTGAATCATAATCATTTTCTCCAGAGTGTCTGCAACTCCACCCAGCTTGGTACCTTCTGTAAATTTGCTAATTATGCATTCAATCGCATCTTTCAAATCTGGTGTTGGCAACATACAGCCTACAGGCCAAATCTGCCCTGTAAAAAGGTTTTATCCAGCCTGCCAAGCACACCAAAACAGAAGTTATATCAGTAAGTTTTGCATGAGAATGTGCCACCTAGTGGCAGAAAAAAAAAATCTTTTGGAAAAAGTCCAAAAGCAGGCAATGGCATGTGTTAAAATACATGTATTAACACACAGGTGTTAAAAAAACAGCTGTAGGGCTGCTCTAATTTATACCAACGATGCCATTGGCCCAAGGCTGAATACTATATAGCAGGGGTCAGCAATCTATTCAAGCCAAGGGGCCAGAACAACCTGACTTCAATCCAGTGCAGGACATATGGCTTTAGTGGTGGGTCAACTAGGGGATTTTACCTCTGTCCACACTGGGTCCAAGCAGCTCAGAGCTGCACTGATGCCACTTTTCCCAGCACCCACTCCCCAGCAGGGGCACGGATGCAGCTTCCAACTGGAGAGGAGCTGCACTGAGGCCAGGCAGCTAGAAATTGTATCCAGACTCCTGCCACTTCTCCTCAAGTCCTCCCCAGGGCTGCAGCACAGGGACAGCTGGAGGCTGCCCAGCTACCACTTAGTTCCCCACTGGCTGGAAGCTGCTCCTGTGCTACAGCTGGGGAGCACGGCATGGGGAGAAGCAGCAGTCATGAGGGCACAGCTTCTAGCTGCCCAGTCCTAACAAAGCCCTTTGCTACCCAGCCTCAGCACATGTAGGCTAAGTACAGACATTCAAAAAGCACAAGATAGAATTGTTTCTTTCTTTGCAGGTTTTTCTAAGCTGCATGGATTGAACCAACAAGAAACTGAACAGAAGGTCAATGTTCCAGTGGCCAAGATGGACAGAAGCCTGCACTGGCCCAGGCCAAGAGCCTGGGGGCACTCATGGGCAACACTTCTCATGGTGACACTAAAGCTGCTGAATTGAACCCTGTGCAGCAGCAGCTCACACTGTGCAGACCCTGGCTGGGGGGCTGGTGCTGGGCCAGGGGAGTCCATTCTCCTGCCTCCCATCCCACCAGGCTGACAGGCATGGGCAGGAAACTGGGTTTGCCCATTTTGAAACCAGTTCGTGTGTGGAGAACTTCTGTTCTGTTACAGGTTTAAACCAGTTTCCAACCACTTAAACTGGTTTATGTGTAACTTCTGTCCCTAGCCACAGAGGCAAGGCCTTCCAGCTCTTCAGGCCAGATGCAGTCAACCCATAGGCCAGATGCTACCCACAGGCTACATGTTGCCCTGCTATTTAGTATTAAATATTCAATTGTCCAGAATACTGCAAGACAATCTGATAAGCAGGCTCAAGCAAACAGGCTCTGATAAGCAGGCAAACAATCTGATAAGCAGGCTTATGAATATGCTTTGCTTCCTGGGCTCTGCCATCTATTACAAAGCTAAATTCATATTTCTTTTACGGATCTTGAAGACCCATGGCACATGGGCACTATCTTACTGAGACTGGGGCCTCAACAGTTGTGCTTATCTGGAACTCCCATTGGATTATAAACCAGATGAATAAAGTTAATGGCAGCGGAGGACATTTTCTTCTCTACAAGTATTCCATAGTCTTGGAACCCCTTCCCCACACAGTTTAATGTCATTATGAATACTACTGATTTTAGCAACACAACACAGGTCTTTCTGATACAGTTTCCATAGTGTTCTTGGAATGATTCAGAAAGTCAGGAAAATAAGTTCTCCTGTAAGAAAAAACACCAAAGCTTTTCCCAAAAAGTAGCCAAGCAATGTCGAGTTATTATTGCTTTTGCATTTTCCCCACTCTTTCCAATGAATACAGTGATGGTGCCAAGATGACAGATTAGATAGGTAAGAAAAACAAACAAAAAAAAACCCTACATAGATTCTTAAACTCCACTCCTAAAGCTTCTTCCTGGCCCATTCTTCAAATACCATTTTCCAGTGAACCATGCTAAAAAGAGAGATTGGCAGTTTTTCCTTACTGAAGTCACTGAAGACAGCAGAAAGAGCAATATTATGCAGCCCATTGGGAGCCTAGACACCAATCTGTCTTCTGTATACACAGTCTCACTGAACAAAGTGCCAAGGAGATGAAAGCACTCCAAGCAAATGCCTGATAAGGCCCTGCTCCTCACTGCCTCCTGGACTTATTGAACTGCCCAGCTGTGCACCTTACAAAAAGATTCAGAAAACAGATTTTGACTTTACCTTCTAGCAAAGTCTGCCTGTAAAGTCACAGATCTTCCATCTTTTTTTTTTTTTAATTTATTCTTAATGTTCTCTAAATGGCATATGAAGATGAATTTCAAAGATGCATGATTTATTTAAGCTTTCATTTACCAAGCAAACATTTTTAAAAAGATTGTATCTAAAAAACAGCTGCACTGTTTCCCATCCTACACGTAACAGAGAAATATAAAAACAATTTGCAGCACCTTACATAAAGTTGAGTTCTTTGCTATCAAAAAAACCGCTCAAGAGCCTTATCTAACTCGCCAATTGAAATCAGGATTCTTATACTATATAGTCATCCGATTTGAATATATCTATAACACAAAAACTTGCCACTGGAAAACTTAACTGTTTAAAATGTAAAAATAAAGTCAATACAAAAGAAATATCATGCATGTACTTTATATGTTGTGCTGTTTACAGCCATGCGCAGTTGCATAAATGTTTTATATAAAGGGTTTCCGGTGTAGTGGAAACAAAAGAGCACTGAAGTGCTGTGTATACTAGCCGTGTTATAGTAGGGTACCACAACTTCCATGTAGCTCTTCAATAATAAAATATTATACATACTGTTACATCTCAGTATATAGTGTAAAACTCTTGAGCCACTTTCTCCACTGTCTTATCAAATTACACAGCCAGTTGAAATATTTTACTCTACAGGTATATTATTAGCCTGTGAGAGTTTAAAGATATCAGGAATCCATAAAACACCTAATCCGAGATTTGCCCACTGAAAATAATTCTAGCTGTGGATGAGCTATGATAATCATTTGATAATAAATAACTTGCCTCCCTCCCTTATTTCCATCCTTTCTTTATTTTGACTTCTCAAGACAAGGGGGTGCCTGTATTTTTTTAATCCAGATTGCATTATCTGAACAATGATGCCTTTATGCGTCTCCAGTTTTGTCAGCTATGGGAGTGTCAAATGCAATACTTGC
This sequence comes from Gavialis gangeticus, assembly GCF_001723915.1. NCBI lineage: Eukaryota > Metazoa > Chordata > Crocodylia > Gavialidae > Gavialis > Gavialis gangeticus. The sequence goes on from NW_017729006.1 coordinate 2,920,414, forward strand.
AGTTGCGGTCAAGGGATCAGAATCCCCTTACACCCCAAAGGTCTTGGATTACATCAGATAGTGTCAGCTGCCCATGTCCCAGGTAACCACACTAACTGTATATTGAAACAACAAGCTGATCCAACAATAGGAATTAAAGATAGCACCAAACTTTGAGTAAGTTAGTGATGTTTCAGCTTGTTGGCCAAATCAGGATGAAGGCCCTTAGCTATGCATAACCAATATACATTTTATTGTGGTATTTGTGGGGTGGCCCAAATCTTCACTATGCTCTACCTACAACTTGATCAGTAGAGTTCTACTACTCTCTTCCAGACCTGCACAGAGCATTCTTGCCAACAACAAAAGTAATATTATAAGAGAGGATGATCAGGGTGAATAATTCAACTGCTAGACCATCCAAAATACAAAGATCATATAGAGATTGCACCCTTCTCATATAGGTTCAGTCCAAGAACATTCTTCTGCAAACCTTTTGGCAAAGGTCTGTTCTCTCTCTAGGTACTGGGGTGGTGGTGTGGGTGAAATGAGATTTGTTGAGGACATTTTCATCCTGTGCTCCCACAGTCTTACAAGAGCTTTTCCCTCAGAACAGTCAAATAAAATGTGACCCATAATGCTTCATCCAAAAACCATCCTGCTGTTAGTAATGTTCCTCCAGTAAAATTGAGCTCACTCCCCTGATCACTTATGCATCCAAGTAGCTCATAGAAATCAAAAGCAAAAAACAAGAAATGGGAACCAGTTGTCTGATTATTCATATCACAGGAACTACTGATTTATACCACTGGAATAAAAATCTTGGTGCAACAGGGGGCCGTCCCGAAGCTGGTCACAACAATCAGCCTGCCTACCCATCTAGGGCAGTCCGCCCACCTGACTCACTTGCCATGCCTTTGTTGCAACTAAAATGTTGTTCCTAGGTGGGAGGCTGCCCATTTAATGCCCTGATGCCAAGGGCATAATTCATGGTTCCAACTTCCCCTTTACCATGTCCCATGCCTCACAGATGGCATCCAAAAATTACTTCCAACTCCCCCAGCCCCATTGCTGGACCACACTCAGCCACTGGCCCAAACATTGCCTGGGGCGTCTCCAAACATACCTTGGCCAGGCCTCTGGCACAAACTTGGCCTCAGGTGTCCTTAGACATGCCTGGGACACATCCCCTTTCTCTGGGGCCTCTACCCTGATTCTTTCTGAGGCCTCTACTCCCATACATACTCTGGGCTCCTGGCTTCTCACTAGGCTCCTTGCCCCTCACCCTCTGCTCCCTCACTGGGGTCACTATTCTGCCGCCTCACTGGGGCTTCTGGGCCCTACGCCCCTTAGGCCTCAGGTGTCTGTCGACATGCCCAGACCCCATTCTCTGCCTACAGCCCACTCAGGGCTCAGGTGACTGTAACATGCCTGGGCCTCACACATATTCATGCCTCCCACTGGGCCTCACTCTCTCAGGCCTTGGGCCTCAGGCCCTCCTGGCCCCTGTGCTGTCACCCAAACCTGGTGCTTTTCTCTTAGTGTGCACTCCCCTAGACTTTCCCCTCCACAGGGTTACCCACAAGGCAATGGAGGCTGAGGCTTTCTGGAGTCCCATACTCACTTTTCACTAGGGAGGCACACGTGTGGCATCTCCTGCAGACTGGACTTTGAACCAGGACTCTGGACCCCCTTGGGTCCCTAGGAACCTCCTCCTTCCCCATAGTGACTACCCTAACCTCCAGACGTTCTGGGAGCAGATGCCTCCAGCCAGGTGATCTTCATCCTTCAGCTCCCCAGTTGCAACTGGCCGGCTCTGCTCTCAGGGCCTGCTCTTATACCCAGGCTGCCCAGACCTCCACCAATCAGGCAGCCTCCTGGGTGCCAGGTGACCACCCGATTGGGTCTGATCCCACCTGCAGGCTGGTCTGCAGTCTGCTCAAGCCCCTAAAGAGGCAGGCACCCAAAAGGTGCTCTGCCACACTTGGCTAATCATTTGACCTCTAAATCTCTAACTAAAAAATGGCCTTCCTAGATGAAAAGGGGACCTGTACCAGAAGCAAGAGGCTTCATTTCAAGGTTTTTTTTCCTTTGGTATTTTAAAAATTAGGATAAGTTAATTCAGAGACTGGCAACCTTTCAGGGAGAGGTCAGAACAACCTAGCTCCAGTCCAAGGGAGTCAACTGCTAGGACCTGGCCACTACTACTCCTCCCCACCCCATAGCTGGGCACAGGTGCAGCTCCCAGCCATCCAGCTCCAGTGCAGATGTGGGCTAAGCCCCTTACTTCCAGAAGGCCATATACCAGATGTTGACAATGCCTGTGTTATTCAAACCCACCAACATACCCAATAGTGTTTCTAGACAGACTTAGTTAAAACTTTGTCCTATATGAAAGATGAAAAAGCAAGAAGTATCATTTATACAGTTCCCCCACCACTGGTATTTAAGTTAGGTAGAACTCTCTCTTTGGCTTTTTTTTTTTTTTTGTCAGCTGTCAGTTCCTTATAGTGTGACTAGCATCTGTAAATGATTCTCTTTACCCAAGCCCAAGATATACTACCTCCAGAGCAACTAAAGTTGTTAAAGCCCTTTTGGCAAATTCATAGTCAAGGAATAAGTAAACTGACTACCAAATCATTTAGTATACACTTATATACTTTCAAAATGCTTCCTAATGACATTATGGACACCATTATACAAGGGCTAAAGGCCATTATATACATTCCTTTACACTAGACTTCTTAGAACTAGATACTGCAAAGTTGCTTCGTGTTTATACAGTACAACACTTAGTAATGCGTCTCTGTACTCACCTCTCTTCTGCATCCATCAAAGGAAAACAAAAGAAGTTTACTATGTTCCTTCAAGCACACCACCCCAGCTTCAATGATTGGTGTACTTAAGGAACCCAACGCCTGCCTACCAAAGCTGGTATAGCAGTGCATTGGCTATGTACATCTGCTCTCCTCCCCTGCATTTCTAATACAGGCTTAGAAGTCACACAAGACAGTGAGGATGCAGGAGTAGGGGGGGTGGGGAACAGGATGGGACACAGACAATTTCCTGTTAAGCAGGTGCTAAGAGCTAGATACCTCAGGAACCATTTGTCACTCCTGAAATTGTTTCTTAGAAAAAAAATACCAATTTTTTGCTTGTTGTTCAGTACAGCAGGCTCATGTTTTTTTTTCTTTAATGTTAATTATGTCTATGAAAGGACAACATATGTACTTTGCTGGACATGATTTTTAAACTGTGTTGACTTAAGTAAAAAAAATCCCAGTGCTTGAGATGAATGAGTCTCATCCCTTCCAATGAAAATTTTGTTTGCTCTCTATCTTGCATAGCTGAATCTCAAAAGATTAATATTCTGGAATATGCACATATACATAATCAACTTGAGCTTCATATAATTTCAAAAGATGACAGTATCTTGTTTCTTATTCACTGCAGTAATCCAAACAAATTTGAATGCACAAACCAGGTAGCAGAAGATTATACATTTAACAGGGATTGTGATTTCTTCCCTAAAACTCCTTAATATTTTAAATAAAGGAAATCCAAGTGGATCCTTTGTGAAACTTCAGTTCACAATATTTTAATCCCACCACAGCTCCCTTGGGTTGCTCAAAGCAGAATATATATTTTTAAAGGAAAGCAAATAATCTAGTTTTACAAATTTTGTTACACTTTTTCCTTGTTTGTTTCAATTATTAAACAATTAGAAAATTTTTAGGCCTTATGAGTTAGACACTAAAATTGTGTGGGTGGTTCTGATACCTTAACAGTTTCTGCTGGTCAGCTGCTCAACCTCTCAGAGAAGATGCTGTTGTAGCAATGAAAAATGACTGGGTTCTAGGGATTATGAAAACATTCATAGAGTCAATAAAAAGGTACTGTGTAAGTCGTTCTGAAATCATTTAAGCCAACACAACATTTATAATACTGCCAAACCACAGAAAGAAGAGTCCTTAGCAATCTTTTTGCAAAGGAGTCTATATTTTCTCAATGCTTTATGCTGTATTTGAGTTATCTTCACTCCTCCTCCTCCCCATCTCTGGTAATCTGCTCCTAGCACATTTTCCATCTTGAAGTGCTATTATCATAAACGAAAAAGAAAAGGACATTTAGATGAGTTCCATCCCCAGTTTTATTTTTGGCTTTCTCGACCTCCTGGCAAGTTGTTTTACTACAAAAATTTCATTAAAATCTCTATTAAATTCAGAGTAGAATAGAGCAAGGAGGATACAATCCATTTTATAGATGTCAGTAATTATAGAAAAGGTAATGGTGTGACTAGCTCCTGTATCAAAAACAGCAAAGACAGTAATAATTTTCTATATTATAGGATCTGCCTTCCCCCCTTGGTTAAGAAAGGGCTACCCATTGCATTATTAGTCATTTCTTAAAATATAAAAACAAACTGTCTGAAGAATCCAATGAATCAAACAGAGGCAGCATCACTATCATCATGGAAATTAGTTTTTGACAGAGATCTGAAGTTACAAGAAGCCTATCAAAAAGTCAGTATACAGGCATAATCTACTTACAGGCAAAACTCTAAGCATTTTCAGTTTAGATGTCTTATTTTCCAACAGCAATATTTTATCTTCAGGGGGCCTCTGAACAGACTTCCTTTACTTTCTAAATGAAAAAAAAATGAAAGAATCATTAGGACTTACTTGGCATAGTAATATTTTTTAAATCAATCTGTCCATAGTGTTTTATACCACCACCCATCACCCAAGTACTGAGTGCCTTGCATATAAAGGAAACAGCAACACTGAAATCACAAAGGACCTCTGGTACTTATTTTTCTAATCACAATTCTGTTTGCAGTAGGGATTTTGGTGTTTGTTTGGTTTAGGGTATGGACAGTTGCTAGAGAATTAAGATCATAAGGGGGTGGGTGTGTGTGTGTGTGTGTGTGTGTGTGTGTGTGTGTGTGTGTCTTGTAGCAGAAAAGCATTATCAGAAGTGTTGACTGGACCTAAAATATGCTTTACAAAAATGTACGTAATTCAAAATAATTTTCATAAGAATTCTGCCTACTGACCTGTTAGGACTAGACACAAGTCATTCACATGCATACATGCACATCTCCCGCCCCCACCCCCCCACCCATTTTGCTGGTGCCCACATTGTAAAGTCTATTGTATGCATCAGGAAAAATCTTAAATCAATGTCAGGGTGGCTGAACACACAGAAGGACCAACAAGAGGTAAAGCACTGCTCCACCTCATACTGGCAACCGGAGGTGACCTAATTGGCAACCTAACAATCAAAGGGAAGCTGGGTGACAGC
>NW_017729006.1:2930696-2931908 GCF_001723915.1 Gavialis gangeticus
AGCAGAAAAGCATTATCAGAAGTGTTGACTGGACCTAAAATATGCTTTACAAAAATGTACGTAATTCAAAATAATTTTCATAAGAATTCTGCCTACTGACCTGTTAGGACTAGACACAAGTCATTCACATGCATACATGCACATCTCCCGCCCCCACCCCCCCACCCATTTTGCTGGTGCCCACATTGTAAAGTCTATTGTATGCATCAGGAAAAATCTTAAATCAATGTCAGGGTGGCTGAACACACAGAAGGACCAACAAGAGGTAAAGCACTGCTCCACCTCATACTGGCAACCGGAGGTGACCTAATTGGCAACCTAACAATCAAAGGGAAGCTGGGTGACAGCGATCACGAACTGATCACCTTCACCATCTACCATAAAGCTGGCAAGTTAGTCAGTTGTACAGAAGTCCTCGACTTCAGGAAAGCTGACTTTGACAAGCAAAGGAGGCTTGGCAGAGAGGCCCTAAAAGGCCACAACCCAATGGAGAGGGGAGTCCAAGAGGCATGGTTGCTCCTCAAGGGAGCAATTCTGGATGCACAAGCAAAGTCCATCCCATCTCAGAGGAAAGGCAGCAAAAGGGCACAGCAGCCCCCTTGGCTCTCCAGGGAACTGGCGGACCTCCTGTGTCTTAAAAGGAAGACCTATAAAAGTTGGAGGACTGGAACCGCCACCAAGGAAGAATACTCTGTTTTAGTCTGAACTTGCAGAGAGCAAATCAGGAAAGCCAAGGCTGTCATGGAACTCCAGCTAGCTACAAATATCAAGGAAAATAAAAAGTCCTTTTTTAGATATGTGGGGAGCCGGAGGAAAAGCAAGGGCAACATTGGACCCCTGCTAAACCAGATGGGGCAACTGACAACCGACGACCAGGAAAAAGCAAACTTGCTAAATGGGTGCTTTACGTCAGTTTTTCATCAGCCCCATGGAATGGCCCTGCCCACTATGGGTCAGGGAGGCCCAAGCGAGGGAGATTTCTTGCCCACCACCAAAGCTAAACTCATGAAGGAACACCTTGACAGGCTGGATACCTTCAAGTCAGCCAGCCCTGATGGGTTGCACCCAAGAGTACTCAGGGAGCTGGCGAGCCTCATAGCTCAGCCCCTGGCAGGGATCTTTGAGAGTTCTTGGCATTCTGGTGAAGTGCCTGATGATTGAAAGAGGGCCAATGTCGTGCCTATCTTCAAGAAAGGGAGAAAAGTAGATCCA
>NW_017729006.1:2936908-2937339 GCF_001723915.1 Gavialis gangeticus
AGGCCGCAGCTGGAGCACTGCGTCCATTTTTGGGCTCCGCAATTCAAAAAGGATGTGGAGAAGCTTGAGAGGGTGCAGAGGAGAGCCACACGCATGATCAGAGGTCAGGAAAACAGACCTTGTGATGAGAGGCTGAGAGCAATGGGGCTATTCAGCCTGGAAAAGCTCAGGGGTGATCTGGTGGCCACCTGTAAGTTGATCAGGGGTGCTCATCTGGATCTGGGGGAACGACTGTTCACCAGGGCCCCCCATCGGATGACAAGATCAAACGGTCACAAACTCCACTGTGACCGATTCAGGCTGGACATAAGAAAAACTTCTTCACTGTCCGAGCTCCCAAGATCTGGAACAGACTGCCGCCGGAAGCGGTTCAAGCACCCACTTTGAACCCCTTCAAAACACATTTGGATGCTTATCTTGCTGGGATCCTA
>NW_017729006.1:2947506-2956064 GCF_001723915.1 Gavialis gangeticus
CAGGGTCCCTTCCAGCCCAAATGTCTATGAAATCTATGAAGCTCCATTTGAAATAAATAGAGGACATCACCAATGGAAAATATTGGAATGAAAATGGTATAGAAAAGCTGTAAATTCTTTAACTTTTTTAATGGGATCTGCCAAATTGATTTTTAATCAGTTATTGAAAAGGCTTGATTATCAGTAGCTATTTACATATTTCTAACTAGGTATTTGGAACAGGCCAACAGGAGCCATCATAGGCTGAATGATCTTAGTTCAAAGAGAAAGCTGATGCTTTATAAGAAACTTCCCAATACAAAGAGAGAGGAAGAAACTAGATGAAAGAACTCTTCTAACTAATTGGTGGAACTGGAACTAAGGCAATGTAATAATGATCAAAGGTTATTTAAATGGAACACCTGTGAGGCACATATGGTGAAGATTTATTTTTGATTAGGAATTTGTAAATCAAGTAAAAAATTCACAAAGTCACATCTGTATGCAGTACAAGAGCTGCTTGTACAGTCAATAAAATGGCATTTGTTATACATGTAGTAATTCCGTGATAGGATTCCATATTTGCACGGGACTGGCAAACAGAGCTCCATTATGCCCTTGTAGCCCAAGCCACAGGATCTGGCATCAGGCTCTCAGATTCCAAAGATTTTGTTCACTCTGCATCTGTTTGTGGCACAGAGTCTGGCTCAATTTACAGCAGGAACTAGACATTTCTATATGATGTTACAATAATAATACATAGTTGCAAAAAGTATGTGCGAGTGAGTGAGTGAGTGAGAAGCAGAGCTGGCAAAAATCCAAAAGGTCATCTGAGGTAGGAACATCCCTATCCAAACCATCCTATACAAATCCATTGTCTAACCTCTTCGCAACACTACGCAGTCAAACCTGACACAATAACACCCCAATCTGCCAGAGGTAAAGTAGGGGGCCAAGGTCCTGCTGCTTTAAAGGTTGTTAATATATGCTTGAGAGAACCTATGAAGAGGGCTAGGAATAATAATGAATGCAGGTAGGAAGAGTCCTATTTTGAAACCTGTACAATTGCATATCTGTAGGCCTTTGGATAGAGCTGGATCTCTCCTTATCCCCGTCCTTTAACAAAAACTTGTTAATTAAATGGCTAAGTAGGCAATGTACAGACTGAAAAGAGAAGTAAAAATGCCTAGCTGCACCACACCAAGTATCATGAGACACTCAGGAGAGCCTGGAAATGGGTCAGAATGAATTAAAACTGCTCCAGACTAATTTTCAAATATTCAAACTAAGGCAAAGCGGGGAAATAAAAATTTTCTCATTTAGTGAGAGAGAGAGAGAGAACAATATTATATGGGTCAGAGATAAAGCTATGCATATTACTGAAGTGCTACAGAGAGAAACTTAGCAAAACATCAAATGCTTTAAAAAGAAAGAAAATAAAAGTTAAGGGATAAAAGAAAATTAAAATTGGTTCCTAAAATCAAATTCAGAGTTTGAGGAGGACTTGGACAGAAGCATAGAAAAGTTTTGAAAGACAATTTCTACAAGAGGGTGAGTGTTAGAAAAGAATCTGCCTTTAGAGGGACCAGATAGGGAAATGAGAGCATTCAAAATATTCTACATGTATAAATTGGACTTTCCTATTTTGCCGTCTTCCTCTGAAGTGTCACCTGTCATGAAGCTTCATACTAAGAAGAAAATCTTGCTTGATAGAGAAACCCCTGGGATGTTTCCATGGACAAGGATGGTTTCTGTGAACCAGTCTACAGGGACCAGTTCTTCTGTAAATTCTTTTTATAAGAATCATCCACTTCAGAACAAAAAGACAAAGGCCCCAGGTTTCAGCGAGTGCACTCTAGTTCCTGAGATCCATCAAAACAAGACTTGACAGAGATCCAATTCAAAGGGACAAGGATTCTTTCATTTTCTTCATCTTTCTCCAGTTTACTGAAGAACTTCTAGACACTTTGTTTATGTATCACTTTTCCTTCCAAGCTGCAATATGTATGCTAAGACAAGATGGGTAAAACCTGGTAAGATATTCAACCACCCTGGTATCATGTGCTTCAATCCTAAAAATGTGCAAGTCACAAGAAAGCAGGAAGGCAACTTACATTTGAAGATTAGAATAGAACTGAACAACAAACATATGCAAAAAAGAATCTGTCATTTTTGTGGCACGAGAACCCCAGTGGGGCGACTAATTATGTATCTAAAAGCTCAGGGCAGAACTCCTACCTTAGTTAAAAAGCAAGTAAACTTCTAGCCTAGGGACAGAAATTACACATAAACCAGTTTAAGTGATTAGAAACTGGTTTAAAACCTGTAACAGAACAGAAGTTCAGTGCACATAAACCAGTTTCAAAATGGCCAAAACTGGTACAAGATAAATATGGTTGAATGTAGTATCAGGCTTAACTGATTGAGGTCAAACTGGTTGCTGGAACTTCTGTTCCAGATCCTACAGTTAAAGGGAGCGAGGTCCTCCCCTCCCCCACACTGTTTTTGAGAAATCTGTGCAAAAGCTTAGCAGATTTTCAGTCTTAACATCCAGTGGATAACAGGATCTTTTTTTTATTCTTTGGGGATCATGTAAAAATGCAGAGATAGGCAGAGCCATGACACCATCCTCTCCTCCTGCGTGTGATTAGCTACACTGAGGAAGCATGTTGTAATTTCCCTGCTTCAGTATATTCCAAGAAAGCAGAATGCCTGCAGTGCTGCCTGTGAAGCAGTACAAATGCACACTGCCCCAAAGCAGGTCTGGGTAAAAATAACACTGTCTTTTATCATTGAGCACATTACCACAAAAACAGAAGAAAGAAACGTAACTAAATTAAAAGTGAAGTTAATGGAAAGAGTGAGTGATAGAACTTGAATGGTCACACACACCATATTCGGATTGTTAAACGTAAACTGGAGAATGCATTTGAAACCCCGGATCGAGTTATACAGTCCCTATCTAAGCCAACATCCCTACTGAGTCCCTTTGGACTTTTCTCTGAATAAAATCCAAATACATGTGCTTCATATTTAAGATAAAGTATATTTTAAAAAATTAAAACAAAGTCCAGGTTTGAGACACTTGAAATATTAGTGGCAGGCCTGTGTGAAGTGGCAGGAATTCTCTTCAGATTCTGATTTGGCCAATTTGGAGGGACAGTGGTTCGATTTGGTGATTTGAATCACTGTCCCAATTCAATCTGGCTGAATCAGATCCAAAGATTTGGTTCCACTTTGGAGATTTGGGCAAAAAATAAACGAGCAGCAGTCCTCACTATGCTGGACACAGCTGCTGCCACCTGGTAAGTCTGCTGTGGTGGGCAGAAGGGAGAGGGAAGGGGCACTGGGGAGGCAGATCAACATCCCCACAGCAAGGGAGGGATTGGGGCTGGAACAAGCTGCCCAGCTGAGGTGCGGGGGCACAGGACTTGGGAAGAGGGGCTTGTGCCACCATGCACCGCCAGTCCAGGAGGGCATGGGAGCAGGCATGTGCCCCTGGATCTGCAGGGGAGTGGGGGGCAGACTGGGCTGGGCTGCGCTCAGGGAGGCTAGCCCCAGCTCCCCATCACTGGGCTGCGCTCCATAAAGGTGGGTGGAGCCAGGGCTGTGTATCAGGCAGCTAGCCCCAGCACCAGCCCCAGCCCTGCCAGTCCCACTGAGCGCGGTGGAGTGGGGGCTTTGGGGTGGGGGAGGGGGGCTGCAGCCACCTTAAAATTCCCCATAGCCCCTGCCACCAGCCCTGCTCTGATCCAGGTGCATGTGCCCGTTGCTATGCCCTGCTACTGCTTGCCCAGCCAGAGTGAAGCTGTGGCTTTTCCAGGAGGTGCAGGGAGGCTGAGTGAGGGGCACAAAGGCATAGACCCTGCTCCCAGTGCCTTCCACCACCTGTCTGGAGCAAAGCCTGGCCCAGCACACCCCACACAGATCCAGGGCCACATGCCAGCTCCCATGCCCTCCCAGAACAGCGGCACGTGGTGGCACACAGTGGTGGGAGCCCCCCTCCCTGAGTCCCGTATCCCCCCTCCTCCCACCTCAGCTGGGCAGCTTGCCCCAACTCCAATTCTTCCCTCACTGTGAGGATGTTGATCTGCCCCACCCGATTCCTCTCCCCTCCCCACTCCACCCACCACAACAGACTTACCAGCTTGAGGCAGCTGTGTCCAGCGTGGTGGGGTTTGCTGCCTGTTTAGTCTATGGCCGAATCTCCAAAGCGATGCTGAAACTTCCAAATATATTCAGAGGCTTCCAATTTTATTCAGACCTTTTAATTGGTCTCCCTATTCAAGCTGGATTTGGAGGTTTGGCTGCCAAATTGGGCCGAATCTCCTCCAAATCAAGTCGGCTACCAAAGCTTCGCACAGCCTTAATTAATGGGTATGGCAACACTGGCAAAATGAAGCTCACACAGTATCAAATGCCATTGTATTAAGGACTAGATGCAATCTGTCCACTTGGGGGAGGGGGGAATCAATAGAGGAGATTGGTAGATCAAAAATTACTAGATACGCTATAGTTTCAGAATGAGGCTTGACAAAGAATCTGAGAGGGAGAGGCAGAGAAGAAGGAAGTTAGTTCTCAAAGGAGACTGAATTTGGCCTAGTTGTAGAAGTAGGAGTAAATTTTAGAGAGACTGACTGGGGTCTGGATTTTCCTATTTATTATCCATGATGGCCAATTCGCTTTATGATAGCATCTCAAGCTCTCTAAAATTAAATGTATATAGAGATTAAAATTCCTTCTAAAATTGTTTTAGGGGAAATCAGTTGCTTAAAATATTCCCTTTTCCAAAAGGTAATACTTCAAAGTAACTTTGCAAGTACAATTCAGATTAATAAAATAGTTAAAACAGACTGAATTCCCTACCAGAACCCATGACATTCATGAGACTTATTTTAAAAGGGGGTAACTTAAAATGGTGAATCAGTTGCAGGGACTTGCACAGCGGCTTTTACCTCTTGATTAATCCTACTGTGTTTAATCCTGACATGCAAGTTATTATGTTATTTGGTTAAATCCAAAGCCTGGACATAAGAGGTCCCTCAGACTGATGCTCAACTTGTATGCAATGTCTTTCTTTGACAGTATTCAGGGAATAATTAATATCTATGGAAATGGTAGAACCAATAAAACTCAAACGTTAGATCATTTCTCAACCATGAAGTGGTATCCCACAGAATAGAACATTATTAGAAAAAGACTGCGAGCATAAAGAAGTTAGAATGAAGGTCAAGATATTGAGCCATATGCACAGCAAATTCAATAAATAACCTAGACAGAATTTTAAATTAAATAAATAACCAATATCTAGGTTATTTATTATTTGGTTAGCTGGTTATTTATTAAAGGGCAATTACTATAATGTAGTTATTGGTTATTTAATAAATAAATTATAGTAGTTTCCCTTTACTTAGGGAATAATTAATATATTAATTTTCTTTTAATGTTCTGAGTCTCGTCCTAATTAAAGTGCTTAGACCGTCTCATATATCAGTATCCCTGTGCTTCAAAATGGCGGTGGGGTGCACTGTATCTGTGCATCCCCACTGCCATTTTGAAGAGTGGGGACACTGATACATGAGACACAGAGACTGGCTGGAGTGCAGTAATTACCATGCTACAGCAGACTCAATTCACCAAGTGCTCTGACACAATGTGATTACAGTGCATCAGAGCAACCTCCCAGCTCATGTATTTGGATTTCCCCTTCCACCCCCTGGATTGCCCCCTGCCTCTCACTGGGCCCTGCATCTCCCCCTGCTTCCAAAATTAGCTCCTTCACCCCGGGATTGCCCCACTGCTGCCCTGATTGTCCCAAGAGCAACAGCAGTGGCTGTGGCCATGCAGAGAACTTACTGGACTTCCTGTAGCTTATGAAATAGCTGTGTGCACAGATCCAGCCCTGCTGGGCCTCTTCAACCCCCACAATCCCTGCCCCCCTTCAGCCATGAAGCCCATCCCACCCCCTCCCGGCCACTGCTGAAACTGACAGCTCTTGGGCTGATTGGGGTACATGGTCAGGGTGGAAAGAAGGAAACCTGGGGGCAGAAAAGCCAATCTGGAGGCCAGCGGGGGATGGAGGCCTTGATTAGAACAGCAATCTGGGCAGTAGGGAGGGATCTGGGGCTAGAGTGGGCAATACAGCAGCTCCCCACCCACCTGTGCCACTAGCCCCACTTTATGCCTTTCCCCTCCTTCCCCACTCACCCCCTCCCTACTCACCTGCTGCCTGGCTGTACCCAGCTGTGAATCCAGGTCCATAAAAATTCATGAATGACAGCTAGTCCACCTGGAAACAGTGCCTCATAGGATACTGGAGGACCACAAATTGATGGTTTTATCTTAGGTGAACAGCCAGAATTTAACTTAATACGAGCTTGGTAGCACAACTGAAAAATAATCCATATCTAAAGTGTCATAATTTAAGACACCTAGACAACACATAGTACTTGTTAATAACCCATGCTATCCTTTAAGTTAAATGTTCCTAACACGAACTGTAAAGTGTAATCTCACCCTAACTTTTGGGGCATCCCATCAATACCTTAGAAGTTCAGTAAAGCTGATAGTTTTTCTGGAATCAGCTATTACCTTCACTTGCCCAGTCAGAATCATGTCAAAATTCATTTTAAATTCTTAGGCCATAGAAATCCAGAGCTTTATTCAATTTTAAAAGACTGAAGCTGGCCCAACACAAACTAATAGCCCTATTTCTAATTTATCCTAGGATATCAGCAATTGCCAAAGCAAAGGAATGTTGTAGACCAGACCAAACAGCAAGAGTTTATTATTTTCTACGCTAAGTTCCTACTAAGATGCAAAATTTTGAAGGAGATATTGGGGGAGGGAATTTCCTGAGTAAATCTTCACTTGAAAACTCCTAGACACTATCTACATGAGCATTCTGTATATGGGACACCAAAATTCTTCAGTTACTAACAGTGAAAGAAGATAAAGTGACAAATTGATAAGGGTGCTGGTGAAATAAAGCAGATAAGTTGCTGCATCTGGAGGACTATAAACACTTATCTCCGATGTGGAAAATTTAGAAAAATTGCTCATGATTTGAATTCTGATGATCTAGAGAGAACTCAGAGATGTAGCCCAGATGCAAATGTTTTATTGAATGTAAACTGAAAGGAGGTCATCCATTACAAAAATGCAATTTTCTTTTTAGGTCTCATCAATAAAGCATATTGGAGACAGTGTGATTTTCTGGCATTTAAGTACAAAGCAGTCTACCACTTACTGGAAAGCTGGTTTGTTGAAGATGCAAATATCAGTATATTGTAAGTATCAGTATGCTGTATATTTACAAAAGGGAAAATCTTTAGGAATGTTTTACTAATCTTATGCAATAACAACTAAACCAATTCTGAAATGGACTAAAATACCACACTGATACGTTTCTGGGATCCAAAGATTCTGGATGCCATTGTTAAGTAAATACAGTGAATAATCTGAAAGTAAGTTTCACTAGGAAGATAAGGAACTAAAACAAAGTATATTTCATCCTAACTGTATTAGACAAAACTGAATCCTTCCATCCATCCTACTATAATTCCACTCTCAAATAAGGGCCAATCCTCCTGTATAGCCCTTTGAAAAGCAATGGGACTAATAGGTTTTCCCTCCTATTGCTTGTACATTTGATATTGGTCTTTGTTACAAAAGCCACATAACAGGAGACCCATTTTTCAATACTGTCAGTAGTTGTTATTCTAGGTGGTGCATACTGAGGGTCATTATCCAGAGGAACAAAGGGAAAAGTGAGATGTGTAACAGGGAGCCAGAGGCTCATGTTACTTTAAGGGATGCTGCAGCAGGTTAAGCTGGCTGTATGGGAGCCAGCAGCTAGGAAGCAACCTATCTGCTAAAGGGCTAGCTGCCAGAAAGAAGACCTCCAGGGAACACAGAAAGAGCTACAAACAGCTCATCTAAGCCACCACAGAGAAAGGCAGGGCAGCCATCCAGCCTAAATGGAAACCCCCTGTGGGTGGCTGGAAAGCCACCTGAAAGGAAGGGGTGGGACTGTAGAGGTACACAAGCCTACTGCCTGAGAACAAGCAGTCAGTCTGACCCTACAGGTAATGGGGAGAGGAGATCAGGAGCAGGATGGCTGCAGAAAGGGACTGACAGGCACCCAGGCTGTCCCCAGGAGATGCAAATCGAGAGCTAGAGGCAGACTTGTAGCCTGCAGGCAAGTTACTGGCCCAGGAGGTGGAGTTTGAGTTTAAAGCAGCTGCTTGAATTTTTGTTCTAGTTTATACCAGTAGACTAGGTGCGACTATAATGGGTGAAAAAGAGGCCACAGCAGGGTGCTTAAAGGGCACACCAAAGTTTAAACCACAGCAGGGTGTTTGAAAGGCATGCTAGCTTGTGGGCCCTGTCAGGAGCAGAGGTGCAAGGCACAGGCAGGCCTGAAGCCAAGAGGGCTAGAGCCTGAGCCTGGAAGGGGCAACAGGAGCAGCCTAAGGCCAAAAAGGCTAAATCCTGAGCCAGGAAGGGCAATAAAGGTGGCCTGAAGTGGGGAAGGCTGGGGCCAAAGCCAAAAGAGGGCAACTAGCGCCAAGAATACA
>NW_017729006.1:2961064-2966483 GCF_001723915.1 Gavialis gangeticus
AGGCACAGGCAGGCCTGAAGCCAAGAGGGCTAGAGCCTGAGCCTGGAAGGGGCAACAGGAGCAGCCTAAGGCCAAAAAGGCTAAATCCTGAGCCAGGAAGGGCAATAAAGGTGGCCTGAAGTGGGGAAGGCTGGGGCCAAAGCCCAAAGAGGGCAACTAGCGCCAAGAATCCAGGAAGGGCGAGATAGGGGCTGATGCAGAAAAGCAGAGGTCCAGCATAGCAGACGTGGGCCATGGGGAAGTCCAGCCAGAAAAAGGGGCCAAAGTTCAGAAGATCAAGGCCCCGACAAAGGCTTTGAAGCCTGACGAGTTAAACATTGCACTGCGGGCAAGTTGTCCCAGTGAAGTGATAACCTGTAACACCTGCAAGACAGGGGAATGGCTGTAGGTGCAGAAGGAGGCCACAAGCTACACCTAAGAAAATGGGTGCCTGGGGTGTGGATGGGGCCAGGAAGGCCCCACTTAGTGCTTGAGGGGCAGGACTGGGATCAGTTGAATCTGGGAGGGATCTGCTGTCTGAAGCACATAGGAGGACTCATTCTGAGACCCTGAGGCAGCCTCACTTTTTACAATAAAATAACTCCATAAAAGGCATGGCAAGAAAGAGAAAAGGGAGGGTACCCAAAGATCTAGAGCCAGGGTGTTGGCTTAGAAATGGTATTTAAAGGTCTGTTTTTTGGGAATTGGCTTATAGGTATAGATGCATACTTTATAAGGGTTTAAAATGGACAGCAGGTATTAATTGATTTCTAAAGAGCTTGGGTCTTGCTGTCTCTCAGTCTCTCATAAACCTGAAAGCAGACAGGCTGTCTAACATAACAAGGCCAAAAAGGACACAGTCTAGAAAACAGCCTGGGAACCAAGGGAGTATGTATCACACAGCCCATAACACAAAATAAAGTGACACCAGCTAACAAGTCTTCAGAGCAGGGCAGCCTGAGTCCCAGTTTTGGGGGAACAGACTAAATTAGGGAAAGGCCTGGAAGGCTACATGAACATGTGACCACACAGAGGAACCAACCAGAGATAGCCATGGAGTCATCAGGAGGGAAGGAGAATACAAAAGCAGAGATTTTAGAGTAAAAAAGGGTCCCTCCTTCTCTTCCTTTCCATCCTTCCCTTTGTCCTGTCTTTCCTCCCTCCCTCCCTGTTCCTTCCTCACCCCCATCCCCCAGGAAGGGTCCCCAAGGCCACCATGGACATAAGGTATACCAGCAGCCTGTCTCATACACCCCACTGGAGGGGGGAGGTGGGTTGTGGACTATGACATGCCATCTCCAGAATGCCGACATGCTGACACCTAAAAGAAAGAGCCTCAGAGTGGAGACTGCATCCTGACCAGATGTATTTTAACTCTGATGACAGCCCTAGGATTTGGTAGATATATAGATTTGCTTGATTGTTTGTGTTGCTTTGTTTCCTGTTATCACTCTGTATCAATAAATTTGCCTATTATTGAATGGAAAGGTTGTAGTCAGTCTGAGGGTGGGTCCTCCCCCACACAACCCTGGAACAAAGTATCTGAATCCTAAATGCAGAGCCAACACAGGACAGGAGCCGCATGGCCCCAGGGGCTGCACTGCCATAGATGGCTAATTTTGCGTTCTTGGCCTCTTCCCCAATTATTTGTTCTACTGCATGTCACTGAAGAAGCAAAAAGGGCATAGGGAAGCAAGTACAGAGTAAAAAGCAAATACAGAAATGAAATCTTACAGCTACCATTTTGGAGCCTCTAGGAAGTAGTAGGAGAAACGTTAGGATAAACTGTTTTTGCTCCTTTGGTTTTGAAGGATGTTCCTGCTAAGATGAGCAGCAGCAGGGCCATATGAATGACCCTCTCATCGTATTAGTAAACTTCCACAAAGGTTCCTTGTATCTTTAAGGTGCCGCAAAGATGCCACAGAAATCTTTAAGGTGGCTAATCAGAAAATTAGGCATGAAGTCTTTTAAGTAGGTCCAAACCACCCTTCAAATGCTGTTTGTATTCACACACACACTCAGGTTGTACGACAGCAGTGCCTACTAGCTCTTTCCTCAGAGATTAATCTTGCTTCTCCTCATCATCATCCTTCCCACACCATCAAGTGTATAAGGCACACACCAGTTTTTTTCCTTCTGCACTCATTTTCCAGGCCTTTTATATTCAGATATAATAATGGTGCTTTAGTCTTTACTGTACTATAACACATGCCTTTACATCAGCCCATCCAAGTCTTAGCCATGAGGTCTCCAAAAGATTACTTGTTTACATAGCCTGTAATCAATCAATCTTGTCAATTCCTATTGACCTAAACAAGACCCTGAGCAGCCGCACTCAGATTTTCTAAGGTTAACAGTTTAATACTGCTGAATTTTAATAGGACTAAGTGCCTATCTCCCTTTGAAAATTCAAGCTCTGAGACTCGCACACTAAGCAGTCTTTAATATTCTTAAGTTGAATATTTTAAATACTTTTCAAATCACTGCCAGCTCCTGTTAGTGTTGCCAAGTAAATTAACTAAGAATTAATTTGAAAAGATTTGGTATGTGAGAAAGTGGTTTCCAATGAGAATTGGCTTTTTTCAGAAACAGACTTTAACAAGGACAGTGCCTTCAATTTGAGAAGAAACATATTCATGTTTGCCTCGTTGAGTGTTTAGAACAAACCTGAGCATTATCTTTTCTTGGGAAATTAAATGTTTGCAAATGCTAAACCTATTAAAGAGGGCCTATTTACCTCAAACAGTACAGCTTTATAACAACATGCACATAGACAAGGCTGAGAGGGACAAATTATAATTAGGATTAAAGATAGTTTGCCAGGACATATGTCAACTGAGGGATAATTGGTATAGCCTCTGAAAAGGCAACAAGCAGCAAGTTTATTCAGCATTTTTTTAATATATTGAGGTAGACTGTACTGTTGATACAAGAATCTTTCCTTAGTCTCTTAAAATATTAGTTTCCCTGCATTGGCCTTGAGGAACCAGCCTCCAAGTACCTCTTACCAAAGTAGAAGCCACAGGTGATCCCCAGGCTGAAAACAATAGATATTTTTCACATACCTTAAATCCTATGTATTCAGGTTTTGAAAGAAATCTCAGTCCTGCTCTCTTACTAGCAAAGTTTAACTTAAGTGTTTACTGGAAATGCAACACTAATAAATTAAAATACATTGTCTCTCTCCATCTGCTTTTTCTTTAATTTACCCAAATCCTCCATTAACTGAACATGTGGCGTAAATCTTCAAGTTATGGATGCATCCCTTGAGAGAATGTAGAGAGTCCCGAGACAAAAAACTGAAATCATGAGTATGATAACTGCCAAAGACCCCTAATTCAGTTGCTTAAGACCCTATCAATGTAGGGTCCTGAGCATGGCAGTGCTTAGCATTGCTATACTCAACTTTTAGGTGCCCAGTCTGGGGAGTGGAAACCTGAGTTACTCAATTTCGTTCTACAGTGGATGGGGAATAGGATTCACAAGGTAGGGTGGTGAGAGAGGGAAGGGGGAGGGGACATTGAGCAAGTCTTGTTTACTGGGAGCACCAAAGAACAATCAGCAACTTACTGAAGATCTCAAATGGCTACATAAGTTATTCTGCTTTTGGCAATGAGTTAAATATGCTTCCATACAGGAAGTACTCAACAGAAATGTTGTTCCTGAAACTCTGGTCTGCACAGTATACAAAAAGCAGTGAGACAGCACAAAGAAGATATAAAATTAGAATATATCCCTGTATAACAGGAAGCCAGGGACTCTATATTAATATTGAGAAGTAGGTAGCAGTGGAGAGAACTCCAGGACAGGCCAGACTGCTTGCTAAGAGTATCAGGAGAACAGGCTACCTGAGCACCTTAGGCTGGGACAGTGCTTAATGTAGAGCCTACAATGGTTGAGGCTGAGGAACTGTGGGAGACCCCACAATGGACTGATTACTAGAAAGGAACTCAGAGCTGACTATGAGAGGGACTTTCTTATGCAACCTGACTTTTCTGTTACAGCTGTAACTGGAGGACCATGATTGGACTGATAAGGGAGAGGGAGGTCTCAGAGGCATCTGAGGGGTGCATGAGGATTACTAGACCTGCAGGGACTGGACTTAAAACTCAGATAGATCATAGCTGAAGAAGGCTGCAACCCAAGGGTGAGGCATAGCCAGAGGCCCTAACAGGTACAGTCAGGGCCCTACAGAGTCACTATCCAGGCCCTAGGGGTGAGACTAGAATCCTTGAGGGGTGAAGAGGGAACCCAGGAAGAATGAGTCCCTTGAAGGGTGACAGCTGTTCCCTTAAAAGGGGAAGCCAGATTCAAGAGGGAGCAGATCCAATCCCTAGGAGGCAAGACCAGAAGCTAGACAAGATGAGATACCAGCCCAAGGGATCCTCCCCCAGGGTAATGAACTGTTAACACTGGCGAGGTTTGGATATGGCTAGAGGGTGGTCGGAGGCCACGGGTAGCCATAAGGAGGCACCTATACACGTTATACCTGTTCCAAAACGTTCTGGGACCGAGTTTGTCCTAGCCCCACCACCTATCCACTTCCAGCTACATCCTTCACCTTCCTCTTCCTCTCAAAACTCAAAATTTAATCCTAGGATTTTTAAATATACCTCAAGGGGAGCGGATGTGTCAATGAAAAGATCTGATTTTCAGAATGCTCATTCATTCTTTAAGAGTGAGTTTGTCTTCATTCTTCCTCCCCAGTAAAAAACAGAATACCACACTGGAGTATAGTCTATAGACCAATCAGAAAGATACCAGTACCAGGAAACAATGTAACAAGGTATACTCACCAGCAGTCCGGAGCGCAGCACACAAGAGGCAGAAGGAAGAACCCGCGTGGCTCATCAGCCGCCTGTTGATCCAGCTGCAGCCGGCCGGTGACGTCAGCATCAAATGCCGGCCAGTGAAAATAAAAATGGTGGCACACACCATGGATACGGCGGAGGGTCAGGGAGGAGAACTGCTGCCAACACTGGCTGCAGAGAAGCTGTTCCCCATGGGACCCAGGGGTCAGAGCCAGCCAGGGCAAGTGCAGGGAGAACAAGGCGGAGCATCTCAATGCCAGCTCGCACAGGACGGTGAAGGAACGTCTGGAACGCTGTCTGGGGATATAGCCAGAGTGACCTGGGGACACAGAGCGGACTGCAGGTGGGAGTGCGAGGATGACAGAATGCCAAAGAAGTCCTGCCAGGGAGAAGAGGACCCTGGGAGAACCCTGGAGGGGTTGCTGTCAAGGGGGGTATCGCCGCCGGATCTGGATGGGTCATTGAGCAGGCTAGAGAACAGATGCTGAGGCGACAGGGAGGGAGAAGTCAACCCATTCCCTTAGAGACCCAGGAAAGGCAGAAGGGGAAATCAAAGGGGCAGGTTGCCCAGTGATTCTGTTGAGGCTTTTTTTTTTTTTTTTTTTTTTTTTTTTTTTTTTTTTTTTTTT
>NW_017729006.1:2971483-2990083 GCF_001723915.1 Gavialis gangeticus
TTTTTTTTTTTTTTTTGTATTAATTGTTTTCCCAGACTACAGGTAAACAGGAAGGGAGTGGGTCCCTGAGTAGTGAGGCCAAGAAGGAAGCTCAGAGGTTTTCGTCCGGTCGCTAGGTATTCCCTCGAGGGAAGGATGGCGGCTAGGCGAGCCTAGGGGCATGAGCACGAGACTGAAGTCATGGGTGCCCCCTCACAGAAGGAGGCCGTTAGATGGACACTGCTCCATAGGAGGCACGAGGCCGGGGTGTAGGGGTGGCAGAGCCTCGTGAGTAACTGCTGGGTGAACCACGGGCCAATGAGTGCGCTCGAAGAACAACCCCACATACTGAGGTCCAACAAGTCATGGCAGGTAAGCATGGGGTTGAAGACTCGGGCAGAAGAAATGAGCTCAGATGAGAATATGAACCCGTGAGGCATTTGACACCTACTACTCGAGCGAAAGCTGCCCAGGAGCGACTGTTCAAGGCCCAGCAGCTACAATATCCTTTTAATAATAGTCTAAAAATGATACAACAGACTGTTTGCTATCATACTTTAATGATCTCCTAGTAGGCAACTATTGATTAAATCTCCTCAGTGAACATGATCACAAATCAACACTATATAGTAGGAGGTCCAAGAGCACACAAATTTCAGATGAAAATCACTTCCTCTTACATGATGCCTCATTTATTATCTTAGTTATAGACCACTGATTTTGGTCACTGAAAATAAAAGAACACGTAACAGAAGCTGCACAGTTCATTACTCCCCTTCAAGGGGAAATTGTGGTAAACAGTAAGTTCACAGATAGTTTGTAGGCCACTTTTTCAGGAAGGCCAAGCTCTGACAGTTCTTTGCAAATTGATGGTCAAAAAAATATTAGTAAGACCCAGATCTGGCTGGTCTCTTTCTTCCTTCATCTAACAGTCACTTCCCATTTAGAGTCTTGAAGTCAATCCCTCTGATTGCAAAAATTCTTATATAATATTGAGTACAGTTCCCTTCCTATAAATTTACTTAAAGGCATGTTACAGAATTCTATAGAGGTACAATACTATAGTGAAGTCTATAACATGGTTTAGAAATTCTAAAACTGTAAAGGAGGTTATAGAGCTCATTAGAAACTTGAATTTCTGTTCAGAGAAAAAGCTAACATTTCCAAGTAAAGAAAATTCTGAAAAAAGTAATATTTGGAGTCTTGTTCCTTTTTAATAATGCAGAAAGTATATAAAAGCCTAAAATTAAATACTAATAATGTATTATGAACAATTATATAAATACAAAAGAATGTTTCATTATTGTCAAAATGAACTAAAAAAGTTAAAGCCACTTGTTTTGTTTCATTTAGATTATTTTCCATTGAAAATGTACTACTCAAAATATTTAAATTTCATCAAAACTACCTGTTGTCATATAAACCATAAATAGGGTTACCAACTTTCAGGAATCGTGATATAGTAGGACTGGAATGTTCTTATAGCCATGATGGTCTAGCAAATGCCTGAGAGGCAAGGCTTTTTGTGAGGTATCTTTTATTAGACCAATTATAAAGTTGGAAGAGCTGTTGGACAAGCTTTTGGCCATCAAATGCCGTTCTTCAGGTCTTGCATGATGTAAGCTGGCTGTTTTAACTTAAGGGATTTCAGCAAACAACATATTTATTTGAACCACTCACACATAAGAGGTACCAAGTTAGACAGCATGGATATGACAGTATACTTATTTTAGTGTGTGCTTATGATTTTATTGAATACTGTGGAAGCCAGTGCAAAATCTATATTAATGGAAAAAATAAGGATGAGAATTTAACATAAAATTTAAGCTATACAAAAATCATGATTGCTTCAGCTACCACTAGAATCCAGCTACATATAATAAATGATAGAAATTTAACAAAGAGAATAAATAAAAACACTATTGTAGCATACATAAGTGAAACAGGGAACTTTTGAATGTATTCAGACTTGTGCATTTGTATTGGATATTACATTGATATCAAAAGACAGATCTAATCATCATTAGAAAAAAAAGCATGTTCAGTCACAGCAGGAAAAAATTAAGGTTGCAGACTGAAGCATTCAAAAAAATCAGCAAATGTTAAGAGTTAAGCTTTGTGTACTATGTGTTACAATTCAGCCATTAACTATATGAGCACATCATGTCCTGGAGAATCAGAAATTTGCTTTATTAAATTTCCTTCGTTACTTTAAAAAGTAAAAGTAAATGAAGTAAAATCGTTCCTTACACAGGCTTAAACTGTTCTATTTAGTTATGGGCCTTCCCTGAGGGTGCTGTGCACCAAGTATGGTTTTTCATTTATGCATCAAATCAACCCAGCTATCCAAGTGGGGGCTCTGTACAGCCCTCAACTACATGAGGTAATTTGACATTCTTTCCTTTAACTTGTGCAACATTAGTATAATTCACTATCTCCTTTATCACTGGGATTGCTTCAGTATTTAACCTTCCCCTGCTCCCCTCTTTTCTGGCAAGTATAATCTATTTTTCCAACTTTTCAGCATACATTAGCCCTCTAAGGATTTTCCCATTATTCTTGATGCTTTCTGTCTCGTTTGGAAAAAGGACAATGTTCTTCTTCATAGTTTAGTATTACACCCCAAATCCACCACAGCAAAACCACAAATGGGCCAGGACTGATGGAAGAGGCAACCAAAAGAAGGCTGTTGTGCTTCCGCTGCTTCAGCATATTTCAGTGTCAAACCAGCTGTCTCCCCAGAAAACCTCATAGAATCAAGTTGTCCAGTGTGCTGGCCCTGAAACTCCTCTGGAAGATGACAGTAGGGAAATCAGTAGGGCTATCAGTAGGGCTGAGTGAAACAACACCGTTCCATTATGACATCCGTTTTGATGGGACAGTGTTTCATTTAGAGTTTCATTTCATTTCAAAGCACTGTTCCAATTTGTTTTGTCAAAACTGGTTCACTGTTTCAACATTTCATCTATAGGCTATAATGGGGAAGCACAAAACTGCCTCTAACGCTGTCATTTCTTGCCTGATTCAGATGAAACTTGCAGAGATGGTAGCCCCTTCTGAGGCCACAAAGTCTGCCAAGTTTCAAGGAAATAGGTACAGAGGTTTCTGGGAAATTGTACCTCAGGCTGCTGACAAGCAAAACTCGTGACATGGGTGACACTGTGTGTATGTTAAGGTGTGCCCTCACTGGTGCTGGGGCCTCTACACAACATGGTAGTGTGCCCCAATGAAGTCTTCTCCTCCCCTACAGCCTCAGCCTGGTCCACCACTTTAAATGACAACAAGTAAAATAATAACTTAGTAAGCAGCAGCACAGTAGCACCAGCAGCATCTCAGGCAGCCAAACTGCCAGGGCCCCTCTTCCCCCTCCCTCTGCTTACTTTCTGTTTCCCTGCAGGCAAGCCCAGCTTGGACTTCGAAACTCAAAATGTTTTGAAATTTTCAAAACATTTCAACTGCCCTCATTTCATTTTGTTCTGAGGCTGTTTCGAAGCCCTTTGTTTCATTTCTATTTTGCTCTTTCAAGCTTGAAACAGCATTGAAACAAAACAGCCGGCCAAATTTCACACAGCCCTGGAAGTCAGTTGGCTAGTAACCCCTAAATAAAATGTGGTTGAGGCACCAGAAACCCTCTGTGAAGATATGTCATAGAAAATAAAATTGAAATAGTCAAGAGAACCCAATGCTGAGTGACCGGGATGGTAGAAGCAGAGAATTAGGTAAACTAGAAAGTAAGATGAGATGAGAAAAAAAGTTCCATAACGTGGTTGGCAGGAGGACAAAGGAGGCAGAGCAACTTCCAAACCTGAGTTTGAATCTACCACACAGTATTTGGTTTCAAAATCCAAAATATAAGGAGACAAGGGTTTAGATACCCCTAAAGTTAGAGATACTTTTCCAACCCAAGTTTACTGGAAACTAAAAAACAACATGCAGAGGTAAAGTCTGGATTTTATATAGTGTAACAGCAAATAATAAGTTCAGCAAAATCTGAATGATTTTCCATATGCTCGTGTATTTTGCTTGTTCAGGTCAACAATTTTTGGTCTTTCATTCACATAGTAGAAGACTTTCATACTGAACTATGTGATATTTTACCATGTGGAGCAATAACATTGTTTTGGAAGAACTGGGATCAAAAAGATTTTGATTAGTTTACCTTACAATTCCATGATAAATCATTTGCTCAGTACAGTTAGCTAAAATGTAATAGAAAACCAAGGATTTATGTTGAATAGCAACAGAATGAACAAGTTCCGTAATATTAAACCAATATAATATTTTTTATGCCCTGACTTGCAAGACCTTCAAGTGATGTGAATCACTATAATTTTATGGCCAATTATTACTCTGTGCCATAAGTATTTCAAATCTACAATGAACAATGATTAAAAGCAAAAAGATAATTTTTTATTATTATTATTTGTATTTCAGCAGTGTACAGAAGCCTCAGCAGTAATTGGGAGTCTGCTGAGATGGAGGTGATTATTACCTTCATAAGGAGACTTAAGTTCTGGTATTGCTGGAAGATTTCCATTTAACCATTCACTAATAAACATCAAGGTAAACTCTCAGGATTCTAATGGTGGGATGGAAAGGGCATGCCCATCTATTTCTCATGCAGGCATGAATCCTTATTCTTTTCCAAAAGGAATTAATTTCCTTGCTAATTTTCTCATTAAGGTACCTGAAGTTTGAAGTCTCTTTGAGAAACTCTCTCAGCTTCCCTCTTCCTTTCATTTCTAAACTCTCAAGTCTTCTACCATTTAAAAAACACAATAAACTTATTAAATCATTAAGTTCGCCATTAAAATTGCTAATCTAATTTCCGTAGAAGCACTGCTTACAAGTAAAGGCATACTTTTTTGTCATCCTTGTCTTCATCCCAGTTTAGAAGGTTTAATCAGACAAACACAATACCACACTGCTTCGCAGCCCACCAAGGAGACAGTTGCTCTGTCCCCCTGCATCCACCACTCAGCTTCACAAATCCACATACCTACCCACTCAGAAACATGTCTGCTCCCATATGCCATACAACACCAGGGGAAGGAGGAGTTCAGAAGCCCGTTGCAGAACTTGCTGCAGTAAGGACCTCTACAAAAGCCCAAATCACAACAGGTAAAGATCACGGAAAGCAGCCACCAGGAGGACAGAAAGCAGCATATGGTGAATGGCAAGGAGCTGAAACATTGCTCCAAGAGTGAGCAGGATGCCAACTATAATTTAAATATCAACTGGGCCATGTTCCAATTCTACTGACACCTGTTGAAAGTCTTTTCCTACTGCAAAATTATCAAGCTGTGTTTCATTGTGGACCCTGGGCAAGACTTAGAGAACATAGACACAAGTGGGTTGAAGGTAGACAAGGACAAGAAGGTACTGGAAGCTTGGTCCTTTTTGGCACTCTGTAGCACAAGGTGGTCTCGCTATATGGCAAAGGGAACTATAATGAGACTCACTTCATCCCACAGGCACCTGTACCTTCCTCAGAAATATCAAAGGAATTTATGTTAAGGAAATTAATTATATGAATATATAAAATATTCTGAAGCAGTTCCCACATATCTAGTGAGATAACGAAATATTGAAGAGAAATCACCTCATGGGCACCATTTATTTTAAAAACCCTATATAAATCATATATTTTCCCTTTCTCCAAAGGGTTGTTTGTGTTTATTTTTTAACCTTAGAAAAATTTTTCCAAGGTTAAAAAAAAAAAGTAAAAGTGTCCTTGTGTTAAAAACTTGACTAGATATTCTCAAGCTTTGGTAATTTTCAGTTTGAGGAAGTCTTTTTCAGGCGATAGCAAATTCAGCAAAAATGTAGTTTTAGGAAGCCTGACACTATTCACGAGTTCAAGCCTCTTTTTTTTTTTTTTTTTTTTTTTTTAACCAGCTTCAATTGGAGAAAAACAAAATGTTTCATTTTAATTTTTTTTTTAACCAGATTTTTGGCTCTGCGTTTTATATTATTTTCATTTAAAAATGATCTCAACCTTATAAGAAGCAGTATAAAATGGTTAAATACCCCAAAACAGAAAGGAATGGTAGTTTTGGAATAACCCAATGATTTTCAGTTTCATTTTTCAGATTCATAGATTTCTAGGGTCAGAAGGGATCTTGTAGATCATCAAGTCCAACCCCCTGCTCTAGGCAGGAAACAGCGCTGGGGTTAAATAACCCCAGCTAGGTGGCTGTCTAATCTCTTCTTGAACACCGCCAAAAGGTAGGGGAAAGCACCACCTCCCTTGAAAGCCCATTCCATATTTTGGCAACCCTTACCATAAAGAATTTCTTCCTGATATCCAATCTAAATCTACTCTCCTTTAGTTTGTGGTCATTATTTCTAGTAACCCTGAGGGGTGCCCTGGTAAACAGAGTATCGCCTGTTCCCTACTGACTTACCCTGATGAGTTTGTAGATAACCACAAGATCACCTCTCAGCCTTCTTCTCTTGCGTAGGCTGAGGTGATTCAGGTTCCTCAGTCTGTCTTCACAGGATCTTACCCGCAGGCCCTCAACCATACAAGTAGCCCTTCTCTGAACTTTCTCAAGGTTATCCACATCCCTCTTGAAGTATGGCACCCAAAACTGGATGCAGCACTCCAACTGCGGCCTGACCAATGCCGCATAGAGAGGAATGATCACCCCCCCCAGACCAGCTCATGATGCGCCTACTAATGCAGGAAAGAGTGCAGTTAGCCTTACTTATTACATCATCAGATTGATGACTCATGTTCATTTTTCCATCAACTAAGACTCCGAGATCCCTTTACACTGCTATGGTACTCAGAATGTTACATCCCAGTCTATAGATGTATTGGAGATTCTCTCTCCCCGGATGCAGCACCTTGCACTTATCCTTCTTAAATTCCATCCTAATGTGAGCCACCCACTTCCCCAGTTTATCCAAAGCTGCCTGGATTCGCTCCCTGCCCTTCAGTGTGTTAAATGTACCCCATAGTTTGGTGTCATCTGCAAATTTGGACAGAGTGCCTTCCACCCCCTCATCCAAATCACTGATGAAGATATTGAACAGCACTGATCCAAGGACACACCCCAGAGGACACCACTGCCCACATCTCTCCAGGGAGAAACCACCTCATCCACCACCACTCTCTAGGTGCATCCCACAAGCCAGTTTTTCACCCACCTTACTGTGAAAAAATCCACATCACAGCTATTCAGTTTGCTTGGGTGCAACACTGTGTCAAAAGCCTTATTAAAGTCCAAGTAAATAGCATCCATCTCCACCCCTACATCTAAGCAATTTGTGACCTGGTCACAAGAAGAGACCAGGTTAGTCAGGCAGGATCTGCCTGCTATAAACCCATGCTGGTTTCCCCTTAACATTGTATTAGGTGCTGGCCCCCCACAAATGTGATCCTTTATGATTTTTTCTAAGGTCTTGCCAAGAATAGAGGTGAGGCTAGCTGGCCTATAATTATCCAGGTCCTCCTTCCTCCCCTTCTTGAAAATAGGGACCACATTGGCTCTTTTCTAGTCTTCTGGGACCTGTCCTCAGTGCCATAAGTACTCAAACAATTGTACCAGTGGTTGGGCTATGACACCAGCCAATTCCTTTAGTACCCTTGGGTGAAGATCATTGGGGCTCGCTGACTTAAATATGTCCAACCCCTCCAAGTGTCCCTTCACTAGGTCAGTGCTAACCATAGGTGGATTGGTATTTCTCTCACGCCATGCTAAAGTCTTCCAAAATAAAGTTTTCATGTCAGCTTCCAAAGAATCCAATATCTCTGTTCATATAGTGAAATTAATGTAGTATCCAAGCTTACCATAACTACTTAAAAAATAGAAATCACAGTGTGGCAGGGACACCACCATGAACCAAAACCTACTTCCACCGCTGGAGTGGAGACAGAAGTAGCAGCCGCAGAATGCCGCCAAAGATCAAAGACACAGCAGCGGAGATGCCACCACCAGAAAGCAAGCCATGCCAGTGCCAGAGAAAGGAGAGAAGCAGCAACAGCAGAATACTGCTGGGGATCAGGCACACTCCCCAAAACCAGCATGGGCACATTTTGTCAGCTGACCCATGGAAAGCCCCTCAGACCCACATTCGAGGAGGATCAAAAGTGAGGCTTCCTGAGAGCCCAAAGTGGCATGAAACAAATGAATGCCCCAGCAGGGGTGAGTGGTGGCAATCCTAAAAGGTGGGATGCCCTGCTAAGACTGGCTTGGAGGAGTCAGGGTACTTACCTCACTCAAAGCCATGGATCCTGGACAATGCTGGCAGAGACTAGGACAGCGGTAAACCTGTAGAGAGAGGAACAGAGAAAGGATACTGAAGCTGTGAGTAGCCCCCTGAGGGGGAGTGGGGAGAGAGAGAGCGAGAGAGGCCCTGAGGGAGATTCCTCAAAGTGAGCACAGTAACAAGTCAGGCCAGTGTGAGGCCTAAAGAAGGATGGTACACCATCCAAAGTGGGACTAAACTTAGATAAGGGCCAAAAGCCCAGCTGTGGCTGATTGACTTTGCTTTAGCCTTGGCCAAGGACTAACATCAACACTGGTTGGTGCAAGGTGGGGTGTAGGGGAGGCGGAGTCCTGAGATGAAAACCAAAGCGAGAAACCAGAGGGAATCAGGAGAGGATGCATTAAAGGATTTCTTCCCAGCAATAATCCATAACAAAGACGTGACAGGAAAGAACCCCTGGGGAACCTTTAAGGAATCTCACTGGAGGGCAAGCTGTCAACCTGAAAGGAGGCAGCTGCGTCCAATTGGCTCAAAACATGACAGAGCATTCAAATGAGCATCACAGGAAATTATACACAGAATGAATGGGGATGAAGATTTCTTGGGCAGGCAGAGTAGCCTCCATTAAAATGAATATACTCCCTAGACTTCTTAAACATATGTCAGAGGCAGGAGAGGTATTAAGCCATCTGTAATAACCCTACTGGAATAAGGGCACTAGTACACATGACAAAAATTGGCTGATTTTGCAGTTTAATTGCATCACGCTGCACACGTGCGGGGGATTTTTTACAATTTAAATGAGTTTGCTACATTGCAAACTAAATCACATCTGTATGTAATTTAGTTTGCAATGTAGTTATTTGTCATGTTGCAGCCTTTGACAGCTCACCACCCCCCCCACACACACACAGACAGAGCAGGAGAGTTGGGATGAAGGCAGAAACAGTGAGGGGCCCGATCCCTTTTTTCCCCCCTATGGAGCCTGCCCATGTCTCCTGCAGCCAGGGGGCAAGCTGCCAGTAGGTGGCCCCTGAGCTGTTGAGAGCCCCAGTCCTTCCTTCCATGGTGGTGGTGTCCCCTGGGGCCACCTGGGCAGACTGCTAGTGCGTGGGTTCTACCCCAGCTCAGGCTCAGAGAATGGTTGGATCAGGCAGGTGCTGCCTGCAAGCTGAGGCAGCACCTTCCCAGTAGCCACCCACCCGACAGCAGCCCCAGGAAGTGTTGCTGCTATTGAAGGAAGGTCTAGGGCCCCCCATAGCTCAGGGCCTGCCAGCAGCTCACTCCGCAGCCATGGGAGAGGTGGGCAGGCTCTGTGGAAATAAGAAGGATCAGAACCCTTGCAACTTTTTTTTTTCCCCCCTCAGCAGAGCCTGCTTGCACAAGCTGCCACCAGGCGGCACAGCCCCTGAGCTGGGGGGGGGGCAGTCCTTCCCTCTGCAGTGGAAGCACCCCCTGGGGCCACCCAGTTGGGGTGCTAGCTATGTGGGTGCTGCCCCAGCTTGCAGGCAGCACCCACTGGATCCAGCTCTTCCCAGAGACCACTCTGTGTGCTTCCAGTGGGAAGAGTTGGACCTGGCAGGTGCTGCCTGCAAGCTGGAGCAGCACTCATATAGGTAGCACTCTGCCTGGGCAGCCCCAAGGGTCATTGGCACTGTAGAGGGAAGGGCCGGCCCCCCACTGCAGTTCAGAGGCTATACAACCTGGTGGCAACTCATGTGGGCAGGCTCTGCTGAGGGGAAAAAGAAAAAAAGCAGCAAAGGGCCTGATCCTTTTTTTTCCCCCTGCAGAACCTGCCCACCTCTCCCATGGCTGGGGGGGGCAAACTGCTGGTGGGCTCTGAGTTCCAGGGGTCCCCAGACCTTCCTTCCATAGCAGCAGCACCCTCTGGGTGGCACCCAACCACCCAGGCAGACCTGGGGGGCACTGCTGCCACAGAGGGAAGGACTGGGGTCCCCCCACAGCTCAAGAGCCATTTGGCTTGCCAGCAACTCACCCTTCCCCACCCCCAGCTGTGGGAGAGTCTGGCAGAGTCCACAGAAAGGGGAAGGGAAAGGATTGGGCCCCTCACCTTAACTGTGATACATGTAGATGTAGCTAAGTGTCTATTTTTTCCCCTCAATAATTTCAGACTACAAATTTTATAATAAAAAAAAAAATATATAGAAACACTCTCATTATCTTTGAGCAATTGAGATATGCAGACTCCAATGAAAAAGAATTAATCTCTAAAATACATGCAATTTTAATACAGAAAGGGAAAGCTAGGAAGATTAAGTACACGAAGGCTTGGAAACGAGACCTGGAGAAAGAAACTGAGCCTGAGCAATAGAAAGAAATATAGGAATAGGATAATTAATCTTTCACATGTGTTTTACGCAAAGAATTTAAAAAAAAAATACTCCACAGAGGGTACCCTTCTCCCACTAGGAACTGACTCATTTTCTAGTTGTAATGCCTCACGCTAGAGGAACTATATATGGTGGTTGTACTCAGAGGTCCAAATATGCTGGGAGGAAATGACCAGAATAATAACTATTGTGATGAGTAATATCCCTTTGGAAACACTAACTTGGTCTTTTGAATGCCTCAGTAAAGGAAGTTTACTTCTTGCTACTAGATTGTTTGTTGCTTAAATGTGGAAGGAATCCTTACTCCCTCCCCTCCAACCCTCCCCACCACTTACAATTTAGTATGCTACAATATGTCACCTAGTGGTGGAAAACTGTCCCATCAGTTTAGTAAGGGATATGAAACACACCCTGGCCTCTGGGCCAGATCCAAACCGGGGGGGGGGGGTGGCTTATGGGCTGGATCCATGGAACCAGCAGCAGCTTCAGTGGATTTAGGTCCAGAATCAGTGACACAGGGGCTGTGCACAAGTGGGCATGTGGGCTGGGAAGCAGAGATCCAGGAACAGTAGTGGCATAGGTCATGGATCAGGCAGCAGCGCAGATGGCAAGAAATAAGTGGCAGTTGGGCAAGCAAGGTCTGTATCTGCATAGTCATCATTCATACACACATGCCCCTCCAACAATAACAGCATCCACTGTGGTCCAGCAACTCCAAATTCTCTAGCAGGCCATGCCCCCTGTCCATTCCCCCTGCGACTTCAAGTAGCCTGCTGATTACCAGCAGGCCAGAAGGAACACTTCTGCAAGCCATTTGATACCTCTAAAACATTACTATAGACTATTAGAAACGAAACAAGAGAGGGATAGACATTTAGAAATATGGATTTCACTCCTGACGTACATTGAGAAGAAAAAGCTAAGCTTTCAGTGAGCCAGGCTCTACCAGATTCTTCAACTATTACTTAATAATAAAAATGTAACGTAACATACTCTACTATTAATATATTGATTATATGTTAATATACAAATAAATAAATAAATACATATAGAGTATAATAATAGTAGAGGCAATAAAGAATTGTTGCATATAATTTCCTTCCTAGATGTAATAATTTCAGCCTTATGACATTTCTGTTCGGCCTGTGCAAAGCAGCTAGTATTTGCTTCGGATTCAGATGATTCGAGGGACAGCAGTTCCATTCAGTGATTCAAATAACTGTCCCAAATCAGATTCGGCAGAATTGATTCAGAGATGCCACCGCTGCCAAAATCGGCTGAATCTCCAAATAGGCCCTATCCCCCACCCACTCTCGCAGCCCCATCAATGGCTGCCCGGTCTGGCCCCAGCTCCCAGCTCTTTGGGGAAAAAAACCAGCACTCAGGCTGCTGCCAGGCAGGAAGGGGGCAATCCCCACTGCCCCCCATTGCCCCATGCTACATGGGGGGCTATGCCACAAGCCCCCCAACCCCCACCCAGGCCCAGCTCCTGGCTTTAAAAAAATAAAAATAAAATTAAGTAAATAACCCCACACTTACCAGCTGCTGCCTGGTGGGGGGGGGCATCCCCACTGCCCCACACTGCGTGGGGGGGGCTCTGCCATGAGCCCCCAGAAGTCCCAAGGCCACTGCAGCAGCTGGTGAGTGGGGGCTTTTTTTTTCCTCCTTTTAAGAGCTGGGAGTGGCGGTCGGGCAGTGCTCAGGGTCTCCTGATTCAATTCGCATTCGGAGATTTGGCCACTGAATCAGGCTGAATCTCCTCCAAACTGAACCAGCACCCACAGCTTCGCACAGCCTTAATTTCTGTGTATTCCTCCTGTGTTAGTTTGCCTCTATAGCTGCCTGAATAAAGATAAAATCTGAAGTGACCCAAGCAATTCCTGCCACTATTTTCACTATTCTATTATTATTATCATCATTGTTTCAGTACCACAACTGCTAGCATTTTACCTACAGTATCATCTAATTTTGTCCAGACACAGACAGTATGTGCAAAGGAGAAGGAGAGAACAAGTTTTCTGGAATGTGTAATTCATGGCAGAAGTGAATCAAGAGGTCTGGCAGTTCATAGAGGTAATATGGGAGAAGGCTAGGGAACAAAGAACAAGTCAAGTACTACTTGTATAAGAAATGTAAGAGAAGAGGATACAAAGGAGAAGAAAGGAAGCACAGAAGGATAAAATGCTTGTTGCATTAGACACAAAAATGCATGTCCAAATCCCCTCCTGATTATAGAACTAAATTGTGGTTTTGCAATAAGCTTTGTGCATGGGAAAGCACAATTCTGCCTCCAAGTTTTCCCTTTGCTTCAGGTCAGAGTGAGGGTGACATGGACATACCCAGCAACAGCTCTACACCTGACAGCAGAGGGGACTGAGGCCTCACTCAGCCCAAAACATGAGAAAGCATTCTTCACAGAACTGCTCTCCCCATGACATCTCCTTCTGCCCCCAAACATTCACAATGCTAGTAGCCAGCAAAGGGCAGTAAGGGCCACATTCTGACCCAGAAGTCTGACTTCTGCCTCCCTTACTCAAACAGAGGACCAACATTTTGCTCTGCCAGGGTTCCCACTAAAAATCAATACTCAGGGAGTAAGTTACTACACAACCAGAGTGACAGTATCCAACCCACAACTGGTCCATCTAATCAATCATAGCTTTGCAAGGTCATGACACAATGACAAATCTGTTCATTATTATAAGGAAAGGTGATCTTCCATAGTAAGATGTGGCCCACATTCTGGGATACCAGTTATTTACAGTCCTTAGTCCTCCACAGCAGTAGATTTGAAGAAAGTTGTCTGGAATACAAACTGGTCAATAAAATCTATTCAGGAATGGTCACTCCAGTATAGCCCTGTTTTAGCTTTAAAGAAAGAATATACTTAGCATCCCAATAAATGAGAAAGAATTCAGGCTGATGACCCTATGCATAGTTCATATTTTTTAGCTCAAATTCACATCAACATTAAAAGGGAGCAAGCAACTGTCGTGCTAACCTCAAATCTCCTGTCAAACATTCAATTTTGAGCAAATCCTTATCAAGTGACTGGAGCTGATAAAGTATCACAGACACAAGGGTAAGAGTCATGCCAGGAAAGTATTTTATTAATGCAAATATATTTACACTGGGAAAATGTAATTATCAAGCAGCATTCAATGTCAAAATTCCTTTAACAAAAGCCTTATTTTTTTGTAATTTATTCAATTCAATGTTTAAAAAGCAGGGAAAAGTATTTTTTTAAACTTGTTTGAAAGGGGATATAAATCATATTTGTTGCAGAGGGAGGGAAAGCGTTGTATTTCCCAAAGTCAGGTTTATTGATTAGACTTCTAAGTACATTATAAAGCTAAAAGGTATATTCACCAACTGCTATATATTTGCTGACTGTGTAGGTTACCCTAGACAGGGTGGATTATATTTTCACCTTAAAAAGGGACATTTTCAAGGTCACTGGGACTATTTCTGTTGAGCTTTAATACTGTATCTGTAGGTGCTAAATCCTGGATATTACACTAATGACGTACAAAAGAATGACTTTTTTCAGCTTGACTACATTCTATTCACAGAAATTTATATTCTTTGTTTCAATTCCTTTATTGGAACCTCTCGGCAAGAGGAAAGCTACCCAATGAATTTTGTAGATGTTGACTTCTACAATTAAATGCAACTTCTCGCGGGTACCCGTCTCTCAGCCTTTTGCTACAAAGCAGAAATTATGCTCCTAGGGCCGCTTGAACATGAAATCTTCCCCCTGCTGCATTGAAGAAGGCGGGGAGAAGGCCAGGAAGTCTGGCTCTGTAACATCACCATCTTTTTGTCCTGGATTCATGAAGGATCCTCCATGGTATAACATGATGAAGGCAGTCAGCAAGATAGGACAGGAGGGGACAGAGAGAACACAACACTCCACAGACACTGAATAACTTACTGAAGGATTTAATGTACTTGCATTCTTTAATGTATTTAACTGGAGTTAAATGTAGAATCTCCTTCATTGGCGGTTTTCAAGAAGACACTAGATAAGCATTGGTCAGGCATGATTTAGGAGAAGCAGATTGAGGAAAGTAATTATTCCCCTCTATTCTGCACTGGTGAGGCCACATCTGGAGTACTGTGTCCAGTTTTGGACCCCTCACTATAAAAAAGGATGTAGACAAGTTGGAGAGAGTCCAGCAGAGGGCAATGAAAATGGTTAGAGGGCCAGGGCACGTGACTTCTGCAGAGAAGCTGAGGGAACTGTGCTTATTTAGTCTGCAGAAGAGCAGATTGAGGGGGTGGGGGTTGATAAAAGTCTTTGACTACCTGAAGGATGCTTCCAAGGAGGATGGAGCTAGACTGTTCTCAGTGGTGGCAGATGACAACAAGGAGCAATGGTCTCAGGTTGCCGCAAGGGAAGTTTAGGTTGAATATTAGGAAAAGTTCTCACTAGGAGGGTGGTGAAGCACTGGAATGGGTTACCTAGAGACGTGGTCTGATCTCCATCCTTGGAAATTTTTAAAGCCTGGCTCAACAAAGCCTGGGCTGGGGTGATCTAGTTGGGAATAGTCCTGCTTTGAACAGGGGCCTAGATGACATCGTGAGATCCCTTCCAATCCTGATTTTGTACAATTCTAAGCATCCCCCCATTCATGCAGGCAGCTGAACTGGCAGGCGGGGGGGTGGTGAGCGCCAACAGTCAGTGACCACATGGAGATGCCACTGGCAGCATCAGCAGAGGCCAGCAGCAATTGGGGACCACCCACAGATGCCACCAGCAGTGTTGGTAGCGAGGGGAGGTGGCAAGCAGTGACCGCCCGCAGGCGCCGCTGGCAGCATCAGCAACACTTTTCGCAGGGTGTGTACCGCCAATCTCAGGAGATCATGTGCACCTGTATGCACCCCCTACACACCACCAATGCTTGAAGTCCCTTTCAACCTATGATTCTACAAGTATCCTTGATGAACTATGAAGGTACTATACTATCCCTAAATTGCACATGGTGAATTAAAGCCCAGAGAATGGCTGAATTGGCTCAGTTTCAGTGCTGCCAATTGTCCACGAATTTATGGAGAGTCAGTAAAAAAAAAAATAAACAGGTTTAAATGCCTGTCTGTAAATGCATTAAATTTAAACTTTCTGTTAAAACTACTTATCAACCAGAGCTTGACTGAAACTCCATAGTCAGAAAAAACTGGAGATGGACAGACAAAGCAGAGCAACATCACCGGGTGTATCAATGGAAGTGTGAGTCTTCCCTCCCTAAAAGGAGTCTTCTCTCAGGGCTCTCCCCTTTCTCTCCCAGCTATGTGGTGCTGCTGCTATTGAGTCCTGTAATGCCCAAGGTGGCAGGTAAGCTTCTTTGGAGGTGCATGCTGGAAAGGATGCATGGTGTGGGGTGCTGTTGAGTGTGGGAGTAAGCAGCAGACCTCTGGCAGGGGGACACCATGGTATAATACCACTGCTGCAGTCAAGCAATGTTTCCAACCAAAGAAATCAAAAGAAAGCAACATTTTACTACAAGCTTTTTACTGACAACCACACTATTTTTAGTTTTAGTTTTTTTAATATGGTTGGTGTTAAATCCCTAAATTTGAACCAAACCCTTCTAAAATGGGCCTGGCAGAAGTGTTATATTTACAGTATGTCAGTAAAAAGTTAGCAGATTAGCAGGGAAAAAAAACACCTCTAGTTTGGAAACCCTGCTCCAGTTCCACATAAAAGTATGGCAGATCAGGAGACAGACTTATAATTTGCTTGCAAAGACCTGTCATAGCTAGATAGTGACCATCTTCAGGAGGTCTTCACAGTTGATTGATCCCTAAAAGAAATCTTACTGAAGACATGCTTCAAAAGGAAGCTGGAGTACAACCACAAGGCACCATGTGTACGTCAAAACTTAAGAATCTGCTACAGACCTAAAGATATTTCAAGGTCAGAATATTTATCTATCCCAAGATCCTGTACAGCAGAGTCCACTGGCTTTTCCAAAATTAATTCTGGTTTCAGTTAGGTTGTTTCTTTAAAAATCAAGATTGGCTGTTTTTCTAAATTTTCAGTGATGAAGAATCTACCATAATACTTGGTAAGGTGCTTCAGTGCTTAATTACTTTCACTAATAAAAATTGTCCCCTTATTTCTAGTCTCAATTTGTCCAGTTTCCAGTGTCTAGAGGCTGATCTTGTTGTATCTTGATCAACTAGTTTGAAGCTACCTCTGTCATCAAATTTGCGTTCCATGTGTCAGCACTGCATAGACTGCGATCAAATCACTACTTCATTTTCTCTTTAATAAAATAGATTAAGCTCCTGGAGTCTTTTTATTATAAAATATTTTCATACTACTTAATCATTCTACATAGATCACCAGAGGATGGGCAGACTTTGAGTTCTGGGGGGCAGAATACGAAATATTCTCCTGGAATGTGTGTCAAGCCCAGCCACCAGGAAAGAAATGGGAGAAAACATCACAAGGCTTTTCCTCCACCACTGTCTATGCTCCATAGGTTTTCCCTTTAGGGAGTTATAATCAGAATTTTTCCTTCTCAATTTGCCCTCATGTTAATCCAGCATTACAGTGCAACAAGCCAAGAAGTTTAGGCATTAGTAGCAAGTAATGTTGGTCAAATATCCAGCGCTTAATTATCGGGCCTGAGGCAAGTAGGTTAGAAGACATAACCTGCTTCAGACAATTCTTTACATGCTGATATGCCATCTCATTTTATCCTGTTCACATTAAAGCTAATCCAGTCACATTAAATGCTCATTAAGTGTTAGGAAAGCAGGCCAGATGTCCCACAGATTTCTATGTTTCTAAAATTACTTAAGCCTGTTCAAGGTCCAATCTTTCTCTCTTGTACTTGTCAACTAATCCACTTTGGTCAATTAAGTCAGAGATATGACCAATATTTTCAATAAGCTTATTAAACAGGTGGGTTCACCCACCTGAGAGAGAAATTACAGCAATGCATACTTTAAAAAAAAGCATCTCTTTGAAAATAAAGGGAATAATATTAGATGGTACTAAGTTGTCACAGATGTCCCCAGTGTTCCAGCCTAAGAGATTGGAAGCCAGTCACAGAGGTCATCACTAAAGTGCGTCTGCAATCTGGTGGTTAGGCACTTCATTAAAATAGGCAGTAACAGAATCCACTAATCCCATAGCTCAACTGATCATGTGTACAATGTGAATGTTATAACCCTTGTCAGTACTAAAGAGGTCATCAGGTATATAAACACATGTTGCCAAATGAAGTAAATAAGCTGCGATAGGATGTGTCCCAACAAAGCTGATCTGCTTCTTTGGGTAAAAAAAAAAAAAAAAAGCACTTCACCCCGTCCCACATTGGGAAAGGGCTCAACCCCATGGGACAGAAGTTAATGTACTCCAGGGTGCATGGGGAACATCTGGGGCATGCATCTCTAATCAGGAAAAGCCAAAATTTCCATGTTTACAAAGGCACATCCCAGAGCTTGCCTGGGGTGCATCTCTGTGAGAGGAGTGCTCAGGGCTTGAGAGAACTAATCCTGTGAGGAAATTGCAAGGGTACCTTCAAGCCACAAGGACTGACTTTGTGGGGTGGGTGGAGACCACAGGCGGGTGTGGGCTGCCCATGCTCTCCTGCCTAAAGCTAATAAATGTCCTCTGCAATAAAGCAACAGACACTATTACCACCTTCGTTGCGGGCACAAATTGTGCACATTTGTAGTATGGCAAGGGGTATGGATGTATGCTTGCTTGGCCTTAAAGCTGCCCTAAATCTTTTTTTATGGAGAAGTGAGTAGTGAAGGGGAAGTGGGACATTCTAGTTAATGAGCTGCCATCAAAAAGGGCTTGTTGTGTGCAGAGATATTCCTCCAGGGCAGCAAGTGCATCCGCAGGGAAGACAACTTTCGCTTCAGCCAAGACAAAGAGAGAAAAAGAGAGACAGAGAGGGGTGTGAAAGTAGAAGCCTAAAAAACTCCATTAGATACAAGCAGCAAGGAGCATGCTACCTTTTAAATACTGTACCATGATTTTTAAACCAAGTTTTATGATTTTTTTAAGCTACTTTTTTTTTTTTTTTTTTTT
>NW_017729006.1:2990139-3013720 GCF_001723915.1 Gavialis gangeticus
TTTTTTTTTTTTTTTTTTTAAAGGAACTGGCCACCTATAAAATGCTTAATCAGTATTGGATTATTAAAAATTCCACAAAAGCAAGAATTCCATAAGAAAAGCACTTTTAGGCTTTTTACATATAGCAGTTGCAAATAATTCTATGAATATTAATAGAGCTTAAATCGTACTTGCATATTTTCTTTCCAAAAGTATTTTCGCCTGCTAGCAGACAATTACCTACATAATCAATTACACACATAATTGCTTTTTCAAAGTCTAAATCTGTGTAAACACAACTATCTTTCCAAACAGTATTCAAACACAAAACTTGCTAAACATGCAGCATTCAGCAGATTAATGTTCCAGAGTCTTAACTCCAGAGGAAAGCCGTTTAAGTCCCAAACCAGCTAATCAGACAGCACTCTGTCTGGTGTCAAATGACAAGGTTCTGGATTTTAGCTATGCTGGCATTTGCTCATGAAAGCTTACTGGAGGGCAGAGAGAACAGAAGAAAAGGATGAAAAAGTTCCCTCTAGGCTAAACAGTAGAAGCATCTGCTGAAGTAGTAACAGCTTATAATTGTAACAATAATTGTTGTCTGCATTTAACAGCTAGAGAGCCTGTAGTTAATCAGCTTGCTCTTGCCAGTAAGAGCCTTTGCAGCAGCAGAAACCCAAGACAGACATAGGGCCAAATTCTGCTCCTAGTTAGATCAACAAAAATCCAAAGTAACCCAAAGTTACTGGATACCAGGAGAGGTCATTCGGATGTATTCCAGTTGAAGAGAAGAAAACATGGCTCCATGGTATAGAAAGCACAAATAAGGACACTCATTTTAGTTCAAGTCACAGGGGTAGCAGTAGAATTACAGAGAAAAATTTGGTCCAGGATAATTCATTTGAACACACTTTGGTTTAAAATTATTACCTGGTGTCATATACAAGTGGGCAGAGAGAGAGAGAGAGATTAAAAAACAAGATAGCCATTTGTCATATATTTCCACTGATGGTGCCAGGCACTGATCTGTAGCAAGGATTCCCTGCAAATGGTTGCTGACAGGTTACTCTGCAGCAAGCTGTTCTGGTTCAAAAGCACAAGGTCAGACCAAATGCCTTTCTGTTGCTGTTTTTCCCTTCTGTCAGGGAGGAATTGCTTAGAAAAAATAACCCTTTGGCTGACAAGGCTGTAAGCCAAACAAAAAAATTATCCTAGTTGGGTTATCAGACTGATTGCTTAGGAATGAAATGCCTACTCCCAACAGCAGAACACTAATAGTCTCATAGGCACTGAGCCACCAACTGTACCAATGCAGAAAAATATGAGCATACAGAATGGTTGGCTGCCTAGGTAATAGCCTAAACCAGCAAAGAGCTGGAGCAGTGGTTGGTTTAAGAGCTCAAATGGTGATTGACAGAGGGTTTGCCACTCACTGTGATGTATAATACTTCCAGAAAATAAATACCTCTGGCAAAAGCAATCAGTTATGCTCACCTTGATATAGAACTGGCAGTCACTACAAAATAAAATCTAAAATAAAAGTAGTGGGGCAGGAAACAATTGCATATAGGCAGTGCTGGATTAAGATGTATTGGGGCCCTGGGCAAAAAGAAAATTGAAGGCTCCCACCAGGTAAGAGCAGGTTTCCTCTGTGCCCACCAGGGGGCTGCAGCTGGGCCCGCCTGGCCTCCTCAGCACATCCAGGGTGAGCTGGGGCGTTATCACCACTGGTTAGAAGGAGGCTACGGCCCCAACCCGTCAGCCCCTTCCACAGCCTGGGCTATGGTCCCTCAGTGCTGTGGGATGGGCAGGGAGGCACAGGCTCTATGCTGCCGCTGGCTGCTCACTTGCCCTCCCCTGTCCCATCCCATCCTGTTCCAGTGGTACTGGTGCCAGCAACTGCCCCAGATGGCAGAGAAAAGGAGTGGGAGCAGAGTTGCACATGGGCCTCTTGGCAAAAAAGACAGCCCCAGGAAACTGCCGCTGCCTACACGGAGTCCCACACCCGCCCCTAGCCTCTGACCCTGGACCAGCCAGAGGGGAAAAGGAGCACGCTGCCTGCCCTGGATGCCCACAGCCAGGATGCCTACCTGGGCTGTGCTGCCCCTGGCACCCCAGTGGGACCCTGATTGGCAGGGGCCCCTGAGCCCAGTCCCTGCAGACCTGTGCATTAAATCAATCCATCCCTGCTCAAAGATTACAAAGCTGATGACAGATAAACAGCTATATAGACTCTTATTATAGGCATTGTTAAAGACCTTTGACATTTTCACATATGAATATAATAAAAAACAGAGCATATAATGTGTGATATACTGACACATGGAAAGTTAGAGATTAGGTCCAGATATTCAAAAAGCTCAAGGCAGAATCAATCTAAATTGCACAGTTTTCTGTAAGTGGCATAGTTTAGTTTGGTAGCGAAGAGAAAACACATTTGGTCTTTGGTGGGAAAGGCAAATCTTAGACCAGGTTATGCCATTTTTAAACCAGTGTGTGTGCGCGCCAAATTTCTGTTCTGTTATGGGTATAGACCAGTTTCTGATCACTTATACCGATAAAAGTGTAATGTCTGTAGCTGGCCTAAAAGAAGAGGGCATTAATGGCTTTACATCAGAATAGCTTCTACAGTCACTGCAATGCTCTTGGGACAAATCAGAAAAATACAAGTGAGAATGTTTCCTTAGTCAAAATCAATCTGTCAGACAGACAGATCTCAGGAAAAGGCTTCCCCTCATATACCTGTTGTAGATCAATTCTACTAGCAGGGGGATTCAAAAAATTCAAAATATTATGGCCCTGATTTAGAGCCACTTTCAACCCCTTTTACACTGAAAAGAACCCCTTTTACACTGAAAAGTGTGACTATTTTAAGTCCTATGTTGGTGCATATCCGGACTTCGATGCTTATAGGGAAATTTGCTTCCATCTAGCTGGACTCAAATTGCATGCATCAATGCAAACTTAAGTCGCTTTTATTTATGCAGATCTACCTTAATCACCATTGAATACATCAATATGCTTGTTATTACTGATTACACACACACAGTGCCAGAGTAGCATTTATCCTTCATTTCATTTTATAAAAAGACTGTGATGATTGCTCAAAACCTGGAAAGATTTGTCTTCTGAACAAAGACAGCGGCCAAGAGGCCAAAGTACAAAATCCACCTTTGGACACAGAGCCTCTATAAGCAATTAATGTCACCGAGTTCTACGAAACTCCTTTGGACAATGATCTAACAAAGATAGCCTCATTGTACTGATGAAGGTTTCCATAGCCACAGTAAGTGCATCTACACATGCATTTGATCTGAAATCAGTTTATTTGTGAATGAACAATCCTGGGCAGGTGACTATACATTCAGGGATGTAGGAGCAAATTTGCTGCACTTAGCAACAAGCTGATGCCACTTCCTGTGGCCCTGCAATGAGCCCCTGCCATCACCAGGGGGAGCTCGAGGCTCCAGCTGTAGCAGCAGCCACCTTGAAAAGCCAGCCCCACTCTCTGTTCCCTGGCTAGCAGCAGTATGCACAGCACAGGGGCAGCACAGGTAAGCAGTCTCCTCGCTGCCTCTGCTTTATTGCACTATGGCTGCTCCAGCCCCTGCCAGCAACCCAGGCTCCTGCTCACTTGCCGCACAGACCACCAGCTAGGCCACAGCTTTCTGGGACCTCCCAGCTCCCCCACATGCAGCGACTGCCTACCCAACTGCAGCAGTCCGTCCCAGGGCTGCTGCCACTGTGCAGTTGCCACCTAGACCCCATCCAGCTGTCCGGACCCCAGCAGGGCTGCTGACAATGGGCTGCTGGACACCACTGCCAGGGCTGCCCTCGCCCTCCTGGCCAGCCAGGACTGCTGGCTGCACATCCTCCAGCACACCTGGGATGATGAGCAGTGGCTGGAGGCCTTCTGGATGACCCAGGC
Source organism: Gavialis gangeticus (assembly GCF_001723915.1). Taxonomy (NCBI): domain Eukaryota; kingdom Metazoa; phylum Chordata; order Crocodylia; family Gavialidae; genus Gavialis; species Gavialis gangeticus. Next base: position 2,994,047 of record NW_017729006.1, read on the forward strand.
CACTTTCCTGTACAGAGGGTGGCACAAGGGCTATGGTAATTACATGGGCAGAGACTTGTTAGGCCTCTACAGTGCCAGGGGTCTATGATTTGATTGCACCTGACAGGGTTAATCCCTCAGAGTATTGGCCTGCAGCCTCACCCCACCCTGAGGCCCACTACTGTTCATGAAGACAAACACGGAACTAAGGGTTGGTAAGCAAATCTGTATTATAAGCCAAAGGTATCAACAATCATAACAACATGAATTAAAAATCAACAGCCATTTAACATAACACTATATACAAATATGTACAGAGAGCAATACTGGCCTGTCACCAGCAGTGGCGGCAAACAGCAGCAGGGCCTACTGTGAGGATTTCTATCCTTGCCTCCACAAGTGAAGTACTCCGAGACCTCCGAGGGGAAGAGCAATGCTCTACCTGTCCTGTGGGGGGAACGAAGGTAAGCGTCTCAGGTGGAATTCAGGTGTACCTTGGCAGACTTGTCCTTATCCCTCCACACACCATTCAGCACCCGCACTCCCAATCTTCCCCAGCTGCTCACACATGGGCACCACTCGCTTCTACCACAGCCCAGGAGATTCAGCACCATGCCAATCTTTCAGGCTTTCCGCCAGGACACACAACACATGCCAACATCCAGGCATATAGCCAGTCATGAACCGTCAGTTGCATCTACCTACATATACACAGCTCCCACAGCCTCTCGACGCACACATTCCCCACCGCATACATGCATGCACTGAGGCAACGGTCAAAACCTATTTTATGGTGGCCACCTCACGCCACCTGTCAATCATGCCAGTGGTCCACTCACAACTCATTCATTCCAATCAATCAATAACATCACTTTCTTGGACCAATAGTATTAATTATTACCACACAAACTTATTAACATAATTTTCCCACTCTGTTGTTATATAACAAGGTTGCAACTGTGAATACCTCCGTTTCTGAAGTAGGTCCTAGCATCATCAAGTTCAGCAGTTTAGATGTTCCAGAGACTTCTAACCTGACTTCTAGCCATCCTACACATGTGCAATCAATACTATGACTGGGCCAGGACCCACACTGTTTACAGCCCTGCTCAAGCTGCCAGACTCTGCTATGTGGGCCATCTCTTTGGGGTGGGCAAGGCCACCACTGGGGAGGCGGTCCTGGAGGTGTGTGGCACCCTCAAGGACATGCTAGGGCACACGGTACTCTGGGTGCATAACCCATGGCGTGTTACTGCACAGTTACTATTTGCAAGTAAATTTGCTACTTGCATTTGCAGGTACAAAATTTACTTGCAAGTAGCATCATTTACTGTGCAGTAGGCATGCGTATGTATAGATATGTGCAGTTACTGCACAGTTAACTACGCTACTGCACAGTAAAGCATCTTGTGTAGATGTACCCAGTGTGTCAGAAGTGTAAGAATTGCACTGGGTCTAAATAGATTGACATAGAAAGAATGTGTGTCCCCTTTAAGAACAGTTTCTGAGAAACTCCGGAAACAGGGTACAGATGGTTATTTATGTTTTCCACTTAGTGTATAACATGGTTCAGGAAGTGGATTCTAGTCTCAGGCAGACAGCCTTGCTAAGGCCGCCATGAAAAGTTTGTATTTTCTGTCTTTGCACGGGGACAAGGAGATCAATTTCTATAATCTGAAGCAGTAGCATAACTAGGGCATGGTGAAAAAGGCACCAATCCTGGCTGTCTATTTAGAAAGGGTGCCAGTATGGCCCCTTCCTCTCAGGAGTCTTTCCACAGCATGCAGAGCCCTGTGTAGCCCAGCCACAGGTAGCCAGATAGGTTAACGTAGTTGAACCTATCTGGCAGTGCCATGGCCAGCAATGATTGATGCAGGGGTGGAATGAAGCATCTTCCCTTTGGGGGCTTTGCCATGGGAGGGTCAGCCATTGTCCTAAGGGTGGGAGACAAATGGGGCACCAAGGATAAAGTACAGAGGTTCAAAAGCCTGAGGCACCATCAATTCAATCTTCACAGGTTTTTCTAAGCTGCATAGTTTGAACTAATAACAAACTGAACTGATATTCAGTGTCCCAGTGACCAAGACAGGAGAAAACATGCACTAGCCCAGGCCAGCAGTCTTTCATGGTAGCACTCCCTATGGCTACTGAACCCAGTGCAGGAACAGTCCACACATAATTGGCTGCTGGAAACATGCCTCTACCCCCTCCTGTCAGCCACAGGTAGTGGACAGCCAGTAGATACTTTCTCTGCAACCCCATCTCATCCCCTCCTCAGCCATCTACCTCAGAGCTGGGAGGCTGGGGAGGGGGAAAATGTACCCTGCCCCACTCCAGCACTGTCATCTCCCCCCGGCAGCTAGGGTCTGCATGGCATTTGGAGGGAAGGGGGCTGCTTTTTTGTACCCCCACAGCCTGACAAGCCAGGCTTAGATCAGCCCAGCCCCACCTCCTCCCCAGCTCCCAGCCATGCAGACCCCAGCAGGGGGGGAGAAGGGGACAGTGCCAGGCCAGGCTGGGGAAGGGGCAGGCCTGGGGCAATCCCAACCCAGCTTGCTGGGCTGCACAGGGATGAAAAGCCTCCACAGCAGGGGCTTCCCACACCCTGTAGCATACAGACCCCAGCTGGGGGGGCTGTACTGGTGCCAGGCTGGAGGAGTACATTTCCCTCCCCCTCAGAGGTGGGAGGCTGGAGAGAGGATGAGACTGAGGCAATCCCAGCCCAGCTCACCCGGCTGCAGGGGGGTGAAACAGACCGCCTTACACCAGTCCCTGTGCTGCCAGGCCTAAGCAGCTGCCTACAGCCCAAGCTAGGAGGGTTTGGGGGTCTGTTCCCCTGGCCCCCATCCCACTAGGCTGACAGGTGCAGGCAGGAAGCAGGCTAGGGAGCAGAGACTTTACTGTTGCAACTCTGTGACATCTAGGGGTGGGGCCAGCCCCACTATGCTAAAGCAGAGAGCACAGCCCAGCATGGCAAAGCAAAGCATCCTGGGATGCTGGGGGACAGAGTGAACTTGAGTCAGTAGGGGGTCCAGAACAGAAGTTCTGTAAACCAGTTTAACCTAAATCAGTTAAGTCTGATATGACATCCACCCAGGTTTATCTTAAATCAGGTTTGGCCATTTTTAAAGTAGTTAATTTGCACTGAACTCCTGTTGTGTTACAGGTTTAAACCAGTTTCTGATCACTTAAATCAGGTTTGTGTGTAACTTCTGTCCCTAGCACCAGAGGGGCCCCAGCTTCTGCTTGTCCCCCCAGCAGCAGCAACAGCAGCCCAGCTACACTGTTAAAGCAGCAGCAGTAGCAGCCACTGCTTAAGTGAGGAGATCCCAAGCAGATAAGACCCCTCTTCTTACAATCATAGAAAGAAGGACCAGAAGTGACCTGCAAGATCATTAAGTTCAGTCCCCTGCCATGGGCAGGAGGTAATTGGGCTCAAACAAGGTCAATGAGGTATTTGTCCAGCCTCCTCTTAAAGACCATCAACAATGGCGACTGCACCACCTCTGCTGGAAGTGTGTTCTAGATTCTAGTTACCCATATGGAAAAGAAGTTTTTCCTTATGTCCAGCCGAAACTGTTCCTCGACTAGCTTGTGGTTCATTGGTCTGCTTCTTCCCGGGGATAGGGACTTTTCAGAAAAAGTTCTTCTCCTAGATCCTGGTGTTTTCCCTAGACATTTCTAGGCAGCTATTAAATCAACTCTCAGCCTTCTTTTGCTCAGGGTGAACAAACCCAGATCCCAAAGTCTCTCTTCATAGAGCCTGTCCCCCAGGACCTTGATTGTGTGGGTGGCCCTTCTCTGCACCATTTCAAGCTTGTCCACATCCTTCTGGAAGTGTGGTGCCCAGAACTGGACACAGTACTCCAGCTGCAGCCTCACTAACACTGAATAGAGGGGGAGGAGCACCTCCCTGGATCAGTGGGTGACACATCTGCTAATGCATGCCAGAGTACTATTTGCTCTGTTCGTGACTTCAAACTGGTGGCTCATATTCATCTGCTGGTTGATTGTCACTCCTAGGTCCCTTTCAGATGCAGTGCTAGCCAGCAGACCATCACCATCATATAGATATGGTGAGGGTTCTTCCTACCCAGATGAAGGGCCCAGTATTTGTCCCTGTTGAACCTCATATGGTTTTGTTCAGCCCATAGGACCAGCCTGTCAAGGTCTTCCTGAATCCTTGACCTGTCTTCTGATGTGCATGCTTGTGCCCACAGCTTGGTATCATCTGCAAACTTAATCATTGCACTTTTCACTTCCTCATCCAGGTCATTAATAAAGATGTTAAAGAGAACATGCACAAGCACTGATCCCTGGGGTACACCACTGGAGACCGCCTTCCTTCTCCCTCTCTCTTCTTCTTCCCCTCAGTGGTCAGTATAATTTCTTCTCCCTCCTCGCCCCACCCAACCCCTTCTCAGGAGCTGAAAAAAGCTTCTGATGCCTCTGATATGAAGGCAAGTCACCATCTCTTAAAATCTATAGGCAAAGCCTCATCTTTGTTTGCTGATGAAAACCAAGGAAACTTTCACCTGGGTAAAAAGGTGGAGATTCACATCTCCACTTCATGAAAGTGAAGAATTCTCAGGAATACATGGGATGCTCAGGAATTAAATTTCTTGGATGTAAGAGGCTGTATAGAAAGATGAAGCAAATTGTTAAGAGTCATCTCAAGTTATCAAAGTCACTCTTCTTGCTTGCATCCTATCTTTGTTGAACATGCCATCAAAGTAGTGCTTCATTTTGCCCAGAGAACATCTGTCACAGTGAGTTAGCTGGTATATCCATATAGCAGTCTTCTTTGGAATCTTCTGTCAAACTCAAGTCCTGAGTTCCTGATTTGGAGCATATTTTCTCCAAAGATGCGACCAATAAACAACTCTACAAGTTTATTTTAGAACAGAGGTAATTTATCAGCTACTTCTTTTTCCTTTTTAATATGTAGGTGAATTCTTTTGGTGCAATTTTAAAAATGTTTTGCTAATGATGCTTCAGTTCTTGCAATGACTTGAATATATATTCAAGGTGGCAGAGCTTAGGTTGCTATAAAAAGCTTTAAAAAGTTTGATGCTTGACATCTGTGCATTCAAGTCCCCACCAATGGACATTTCCAAGTCTCACTCTTCTTCACATTCTTGTTCCTTGGTGATAAATATGCACAAAATAATGTGTTGGGGTTTCTAATTAGTTTACAGTCCATCCCTGCTAGTGTTTAAGTTCCCTGTGCAAGAAAGGTACAGCCAATTTATGATTCAGATTTAATCTTCTTTTAGGTAAATATAAAATGCCTGAATGTAATCTGCTGACATGTGGTTTGTTTTAATAGCATAATGATGTTACTATCCCATCAGGGCTTACAAAGAATCTACAGACTGAAAATACAAAATCAAAACAATCTAGTATTTAGTTTGGTCAATTTTGGAAGAAAATAATCCATGTAATTGCTTATACATAATCTCAGAAATTGATTATAAAAAATTGAATATAAAAACCAATATACAGTGCAATAATAGATTTTTACTTCATTTATTTACTTTAGTCATATTATCATTAGGCAAACAGATAGTACAGGGATGATGGCAATATAAGTACCTCAGCTGATACTGTATTAGGTTATGTACATATATTTAGAGGCTTACCCGGAATTTTCACCTTTATTTGGCCCTTCACAGAAAGCATGCAGGCTGAATCCTGAGCTCTCTAGTCAGGCACAACTCCTATTGATGTCATGTTGCTGTAGTATTCTCTCTTGCTTATGCATGGAGAAAAAAGAAATCTAGGAAGTTGGCCAAAATGTGTATCAATCACTAACTCTCTGCTAACTTGTTTTCAATTATGTGTTCTTGAAGGAGATTGAAGGTCCTAATTACAAGAATGAATTATAAACCTGAGCAAAATTCCAACTAGAGTATCAACATAGATAGCATTTCTAAGAGATGCTGACACCTGAGCTCTGGGGGAATAGCAGATGCTTAGCACAGCTCGTGCTAAAGACTTCAGTGAGCAAGCAGCTTTTGGATTTGTTTCCCCAGCATTTGTCTGAGTTTCAGTAAGACTATTTAGGCGGGGGCTTTTTTTTTTTCTTTTTTTTTTTAATGTTAATTTGATTTTTTATTTTTGATTTTTTGGTATTATATTAATTCTGGTGGGGCAGGTAGGGGCAAGGTCTCCAAAACTTGGATTCCCATAGGTGTGACTGAAAGGGCATTCATCATTTCAGATTCTCAGCCATGCTGTCTCCCCCTCACCCAAGTAGTGTGCAGGGACAACCCTTCCCGCTGTTTCCTATAATAGTCCTTGACTACCTATCCCCAACCTGAGGCTGCACCTAGCACAGGTGCATCAAGCAATGTCATGTCTTCAGTATAATTTTATGAGCCAAAATAGTGTTGGAGACTATTGGGCCTAATTTATTTAAGACTTATGGATTGTTTATGGAAAACGAAAGGCACACGTTAGCTTACCTGTTTCCCCACCACACTCAACACAATCCTCTCCTTAGAGGGATGCATGCTGGGGATTTATACAACTTTCAAGCCTAACGATGAAAGATAATGTCTTAATTGCTATTTATAAGTGATTCTACTCCAAATAAATAATCTCCTGTGCCAGTACCCAGTCTGGCTTCCATTTGCCACTTCCGTATTATTGTCTGACTTTATGTAGAGAATTCATACTCGCTTGCAAGCATCTGGTGTTCTTGTTAGTGGTTTGGGTTTTTTTAAGCTAGAAAGTTCTGCAGCTGTTTGCACAGGACAGCTCCCTCGTTTTAGGTGACTTTCCACAATTCTAGTTCATTACATGATACAAAAAAAAATTGAAATTTAAATCTTATTTTTTATGCTAGTTCAGAGCCACACTTGAATAATTTGGGGAGTTTCCTACCCTGGGATAAGAAGTAGCTTAACAATTTGATACTGCCTTTCAGCGGTTCAAGAGTATCATTCTGGTGTTACTTACCTTACTGAAACCCAGTTAAATGGTAGAAATGTTGGCAAGAGCAGAAGAATAAATAAGTTTGTTAAAAGTAAAGAGAATGCACCAGTTTAACAGGAGATAATTTAAAAGGAATTTGACCAAACTTAGGACTGAAAACTCCAAGAGCACACAGAGGAGGAGGAAGAAGAAATGTGCATTTAGTGCCATTGTCAATGTCTCCTAGTAGTTGCTTAAGGACAGAACGCTCCAAAATAACTCAGTGTCCTTATACTCTTATTTCATCATCAGACTACCAATGCAAGAAATTATGGGAAAAGAGTATTGTGCCTTAAATTTACATCCTGTCCAAATCCAAAACTAATTTTCCATTTTAAAAGCAGCTTGTAGTTAGCAATACAAAAAAAAAATGCAGAAATGAGTTACAAATCTTTCAAAGAAAGTAGCTACAGTGGAACTGCTCCAGTCACTCCATCTTTACACAAGTATGAACATGAACACAATTTAATCCAAATATTGCAAAATTCTGTGAGCATGTACTGTCAATTTATTCTAATAAATACCATACATGCAGAACCTGAGATCAAAGTGGTAGCAATAAAACAACAAACATACTTCTGTATCTTTTAGGAAGAGCTAAGAAAACGGAAGGGAAACTCATAGGTCAGTAGTTTTAACTGAAACTAGAGTGAAGGCTTAAAATGCAGACCAAAAAGAAGGCTTTGCACAAGGTCCTGCATGACCTTCTCATAAACAAATTGGAGAAATGTGGGCTGGACAAAACTACTATAGAAGGTGGACAGACAACAGGCTCAGTAGCCACAAGCCAATGGTAATTATAAATGGATCCATATCAGCATGGCAGGAGGTTTCCAGTGGAGTCTCACAGGATCTGTTCTGGGCCCACTGCTATTCAACCTGCTTATTAATTTTTTGGATGCTAACAGAAAGTTTCTTGAGCAAGTTTTCAGGCAACATGAAACTGAGAAGGATTGTGAACACTTTGAAGAACAGGAATACAATTCAGAAGGATCTTGACAGATCAGAAAGCTGGACTGTAGCTAATAAGATGCATAAAATGCAAATGCAGTTTTGGGATGCATCAATAGAAGCATTAGGTGCAAAATGAGGGAGGTGATAGTACCTTCCTCCTCAGCAACAGTTAGGCCTCATCTGGAATACTGTGTGCAGTTTTCAGCTCTATATTTTAAAAAGGGCATGGAAAAGTTAGAAAGGGTCCAGAGGCAGGAAACAAAAATGATGAAGGACTTGAAAGGCAAGTCATATGAGGAGAGGTTGAAGGAGCTAGGCAAGTTCAGCTTGCAGAAAAAGCACTTAAGAGGGGACAAATACCTGAAGGGCTGCCATAAAGAACCATTTCTCTCTTGCAATAGAGAGTAGGACACAAACCAATAACTGCAAGTTTCAGCAAAGTAGGTAGAGATTGGATATCAGGAAAAACATTTTCACTGTTAGAACAGTGAGGCAGCAAAACTGGCTGCCTAGGGAGGTTGTGGACTCTTCATCACTGGAGGTGTTCAAGAAGAGACTGGACAGCCACTGGTCAGAGATGATCTAGGCGTAGCTATGCACATATTCTACTGTGGGCATTTCCCATGCTTCTCGGCTCTGCAGGTTGCTGCATGGGGCTGGCAGGGAATTCTGCCCCTCCCTACTACATGTGTCTGGGGGGTTTTAAGCCCTCCACAGATGAACTGAGTGTTAGCTACAGCCAAGGCTGGGGATTTTGACTAGGATATACCAGTGCTCCTTCTGGGACTTAAGCCTGGAGATTCCTGGCTAGTAGGTTATGCCCCTCCACTCAGGGTTAGACCAATCATCATATATGTTAGGTCAGGAAGGCATTTTCCCTGTCATCAGATTGGTACAGACTATGGTGGGGTTTGCCTTCCTCTGCAGTGGACAGAGTGGCCCTGGAATCTCTTCAGCATATATTAACAACCTTTGCAGCAGCAGGACATTGGCTACTGTGGACACCTTGCTTTACCCACAACAAGTTAATCTCAAGATTTGTGAGATGTGTGTATAAGGGTTGATTGTGCAGTTTTGCTAAAAGGTTAGACCAAGGGCTGTCAACTGGAGGTACACATACCCCCAGGGGTACTTCAAAAGGCCCTAGGGAGTACGCACAGGCAAGAAAGGATGGACCACACCAGCCCATGCTGCTGCACAGGTGCTGCCTGCCCAGCTAAACAGTGTGGGGGGAAGCTCACACACAGCAGCTACTGCTGCTCTGCATCTGGCCGCGTGCCATGCCCTCCTCTTCCACATCTGGCCACCAGGGGGTACACTGCTTCACGTCCAGCCGTTGAGGGTACACCGATCAAAAAAAATCAAAAACCCATGGGTTAGACAATGGATTTGCATAGAATGGTTTGGATAGGGATCTTCCTGCCTCAGGCAGGGGGCTAATCTGGATGACCTATGGAGGTCCCTTTCAGCCCTACTTCTTTATGATTCTGTGATTCTAAGTCATAGCTTATTCTAAGGTATTTCATCATCAGACATAATTTGCCTCACTTTCTCTTACCCCTTCCTAACAGTGTGAGCTGCTATGTGTGAGCTTGCCTCCAGTACAGTTATTTGCTCCATTCCATTAAACTTTATATATGTGGCAGAGAGCTCTCCTCTGCACCTCACTAGTTTAGTTGAAAAACACTGGTGACATAGGCCGATAGTAGGAAGAGTGGCAGTCTTCTGAGACTATTACAAAAACGAGTGCCATCATGAGATAACATACAACTAATAATAAAGATCCTTTAATAAGGATAATATTGGCCAAATAAAATATAGCTCAAACAACATGTCCTCAGTTTACATTTGATATGCCTTGGTTTTTTATTTGGAGTTTTAATCTAGGGCCATATAATTTGCCCCCAAAAGATTTTTTTCTCCAAATGCAAATACAAATTATATTATGAAAGTGAAGCATTGTTCTGATTCATGGCAGTACCTGTAATAAGTATTCTACTGGATAATTGCTGTGGCCAGACCATGGAAGAGCAGAAACTTGAAACTAAAGTCTACAACAGCAAAACTCTGCTAAATAGTCACAAGATCTAAAAGGTCCAAAGAACAGGTCTGTTGATTTAAGAAGGTGCCATTCTTAAATAAATCAGAGCAAAACCTTCTCTTTAAAGGCCTTCAGCCAACTCTTTTTGCATTTCTAGGCTTGTGTGCTATACTGGCTATATCCGTCTTGGTCAACTTAGGCTCCCAATGGAACTGTATATTTACACCTAAATTTCAAGATTTAGCCTTTACACAGCACAGTATAAATTTGCCATGGTTTCTTTGCCCTCTCCTCACACTGGACCCATTTCAGACCCAGGATCTCAGAACTCACCTTGGTGACATAAGTGAAAAAATATTATTTGCCACTATCATTGTATAGTTGGGGTGAGGGTAGAACAAGTATTACTACAGTATTTGAGAATATTTTACTTAGATTAAAAATATCAGTGGAAAGTAGAGAGACTGAGCAAAGACCAACACAGAACATTTCACATATGTTCTACAACAAAGTAATTGCTCTTTGTCATGTCATTGAAAAACTAAGGCCGCCTGATTAAGGAAACATCATGCAGAAATTTACCCCAGATGCTAGTAATTAAGATGTTCATGTCTCATAATATTTTTCTTGATATCATTATCCCTCCTCCTTCCTGCTCCACCACCTCTCATATTTTGAATTAAACCATGTGCCAGGGAGCAACATAAGCTAACGTGCAATGCAGGCAGTTAAAGTTTCTAAAGAAAATACTATGTGTAAGAAGTCTTGTTTAATTTTTTTTAAACGATCCAAGCATATATTAATCAGCATGAATTACCATAGCTTCCAAAAAGAGGAAAAGAAAATTAAAAAAAGGAGGTTAACTTCTCCTCCTTCCGCTATCTGGAAATAACAGTTGCAGGAATATAATGCTCCGAGCTTCTATCACTAAGATGATGTGATCTTATCTGACATCTCTGTCAAACTGTTTTTCTAGCATATCAAATCACAAAATGTAAAACTACTATATTAAATAGTTTAACTTAAAACCACAGGAGTCAAGAATTTCAGGGTTAATGCTAAACATTTGTCCTTAACTTTCCCTGCTGTGCTTAGATAGGTAGTAAGCATGTTATGCCAGATTACCCCCTCTTTGAAGGCTTCTTCAACTCAGAATTACCTTTCTTTGGTGGAATTAAGTCAGTTCCTGACCCTTATCGGAGTGTACTCATGTAATTTAATAGCCCCAGACCTAAAACCTTATGTCAGCATGGCAAATTTCAGAGTGAGCAAGTTTTTTTATTGCTGAACTTAGGCATTGCAGAACAGAACAGGGGGCTGATAAACAGAAATAGTGATGGGTTTTAGTGGCTTTACTGGGTAACTGTTAAGAACATAAGTTTATATTTTAGATATCATATTTATAATGTCAGATATCTAAACCAAAAGGTAAAAAGTGAAGGCTCAGTAACATTTTTCAAGTTGTTGTTTCTCTAAGATGAGCTAAATATAACTGGCATATTTTGTTGCTGTTGTTTCTTTAGGACTTAGAAAAGGCTTTTCTTTTTGCTTTTTCTCTCTCGCAGATGTCAGGAACTTCAAGTTTCAAGTATATGCTGTAAGTTCCTTATGTTATTATACTAGGATGTAAAGTCCTTACAAAAAATCTCTCTCACCCAAGTCTCTTCCCATTAAGTACATGTTTTAAAATATTTTTAAATTGCTTGAGAGTGAAAACTGCACCATCTGGAAGTTAGTCAGGTTGCAGTTTCTAAAGTCACAATTTTACTACTTATCCCCAGAGAGTGTCAGGGCATATGAGGCCTGAAGTTAAGAAATAAAATTATGAATTGAAGCACACACATCTCAAATTGTTATTAGGCTGTCTTCCTCTGTCATAAAAGAAATAGAAGGGCACAAGCCCATTTTCATTTCAGATTGCATTTAGGCTTAAACTCAAGTTTACATTGATTTTGATGGGGCAAATTAAATCAACATTGACCTTCACCCCCTTGATCTCCTGATACTTACTTGGCAGACAAATGCAATCAAACACGTAATGAAATCACTTGTAATTAAAAAAAATTTAAATTTAAATTTTATGTGGGAGTTGGCTTCCACCAATACAAAACAATGACATTTTAAATTAAATTAAGTGCACCCCAGAACTCTTGATGAATAAATACCTGCTATTTCATTCTAGCATTAGATAGTATGGAGATCTACTAAATCCCAGCATAAAAGGGGAGAGATGGTGCCTTCATAGTTTCTTTATCCTTTCCTTCATAGTAATACAAGAAAAAACTTGGCTTAATTTTCAGAAGATTTAGGTTAGATACTAGAGGGGAAAGTAGGCACAAGTGGGAAAAGTGGAAGGACGGGTCACCCAGAAACATTACAGCATCGCCTTTGTGAGAAGATTTTTAAGAACAGGCAAGACAAACAGGTAGCAGGGCTGAGCTAGGTAAACTTGATCCTACTGCAGCATGGGAGAAGGGACTAACTAACTTCTGAGCTCTGTTGAGCTTCTAAACAACTTTCGAGCTTATCATGTCTATAAAAGGCAGCATCTTCCTACCACCAACCACACAGAACATTCAGCAGTATTATCCCTATTTATCATATCCTCATTATTTTACCCCTTTTTTCTCCTCTACACTGTGTGACTTCCTCTTTTAGAGTGGCCTCAGGTCCAGCAACTATTCTAGAGTTTTCCATCACCAAGGCTTTTTCAGAAACTGTATGCTGTGAGTTATTTGGACATTATAGTGGCTGACCAGGAACCTAGTGCAGTAAGGGCCTCCCCGGGCAGGGGTGTGTTTCTGCTAATCTGAAGGGATTCTGCTTGGGCAGGTCTCGACTGGTTGGATACACAAGTCAATACAACTGACAATGGAATGATGCCAAACTAATTTAAAGTCAGCTCTGTGGGTTATTTCCATTTACCTGGGGAGACAATCTGCTACTTTGTTACTGGAGGATAAAGGACCACATGTCACAGCAGAACAGAAGTAGAGTCAATGTCTATCCCATCTACACATACATTGAAACAAATTATGCACAAAGTCCCAACCCAATACTCCATATGTTTATTTGTAAAAAAACATTAATCCAACTTTCCAAGCAGACTTCATAATTTGCTACAGTTGTTGCAACCTGCAAAATGTTTCAGGAAAATGAATACTCCATCTAATGTAAAATAGACTTCTGTCTATCTTTCAATTTACCGGTCTGTAGCTACATTTACTATGTCTCTTCTAACTTACCTGGTCTTTTACAAATGAGAACATGTCTCTTCATATTTGTTTCATGCTCATGTTTTCCCAACCAGTTCATGTCTGAACTCCTGATCCATAAGAGAAGTAAAAAGGAAATACTCTAAATCACACACACCCACACACCTGAAAATGAAAGGAAATTAGGATTGAAAGCAATGCTGACTTAGAATAAAAGTACAGACAAATGTTCCCAACTTATTTTAAAATCAAATACTCTTTCAATCTAAGTAAATCCCTTGGTTATATTGAGTCCCAAGTTTCATGGCCAGTACTGGCAAGCCTCAGATAGGCACCATTTATCTTCAGGCTGTTTAAACTAAACTTGCTAGCAATTTATCATTAATGTATAGGCAGAGTTAATTCCATGTGCGAGTTCCAAAGCACATAAAAAACTTGCTGTACAAGGTAACTTGCAGATGACGAAAAAGTGGCGTTACTGTAATAGTTGTTAAAAGTTTGGGAAGCTAGGATACTTTGCTGATATTATACAATTTCTCAACCTTCGGCGTGCTGCAATTTTATACTGTAATCACAAGTAAGGATGGTTAACAAGCTAAAAATTTGACTTTATTCAAACGTACACACAGAACAGGACTGATAACTACTGAAGTCTTTATGCAGTATTATGCAGGCTATTATTTAGTACCTTATCTGTAGTATGATAAATGTTTTATGTACAGTGTCATGAAATGTGAGCACATCTGAGTAAGATTATACTTAATCTGGCTGGTTACATTAGAGCAGTGTCTATTGTCCTTAGTTAGGACTATGGCCCATTTCTGTATGAACAAATTTAATACAATCTCTTCACTAATAAATGTGCAGTATAATTTAAGGGTCACAAGTAAGGACAAATAGTAGGGAAAATAGGGGAAAGAAAGGGGAAGGAGAGCAAAGGAGGGGGAGAACCAGGGTTAATGGATTATGCAGTTTCACAGGCTGGCTATGTGCACAAAACTTGTACTCTCCAGTGTAAATAACCAGCATTTCTCTCTGGCCATTCACCTGGGCATCATTTTTACCTGTAGGTTCCACAGTCGAAGTGGGTCCCAAGCAGGAATTTAAAGAAATTAATTATTCAAGGGATCAGTTTAGGGAGATAATTACTCCTGTTAGACAGAAGCCAGGCAGAAGGCAAAGCACCATGCACCTAAACTAACTGATTCAGAGAGACTTAAGCTTTTGAAAGTGCCAAAAGGTTAAGCCTCTCTGAACCAGTTACTTTAGGTACCATGCTGCCCTGCCTTCTGTATGAATCCAATTGGAAAGGAAATTCCAAACAAATGGTGAGATACAAATGGTACAAAGATGATTCGGGGACACATGGATGGATAGTGAAGGAGGGCAATGCCACTGGTGTGTGTAGGCAGATGCCCCTCTTTGGCATCCTCCTCTCCCAGCACTATTCTACACTTCCTCCTCACTCACCTGCCACCCTTTGTTAGGGAAAAAACAATAAAAGAAACAACCAGATGTAGTACTGGAAGTTGGGTGTTTTGGCCTCTGCCACAGAGCTCCACCTCCCTTACAACCTGTCCTGGCCCCTCCTGGCCCCAATTCTTTGAGCGGGTGAGCCAACTTGCCTTGACTTGCTTCCCAAACAAACATACATCCAGGGTTAAGCAATTCTCTTTCAGAGTTAATAGTCTCTCTCTTTTTTTTTTTTTTTTTGCTCTATGTCCCTCTCTCCCATCCATGTGAGGGAAAGATCTGTAATCTTCCTTATTCCAGTTGCTACCCCTTTAGGGCTTCTGGTTCATCAATTATGATCCTTAGGGATATTCGTATCCCCTTCAGTCTGGATCCTTAGAGAGGTCCCATCAATCTTTGGGGCTCTCCACCCTGCTTAGGTCTATCTCAGCCCAACACACAATTTCTCCCCATTGGAGCCCTTATGTAGGTAGCTGGTAGGGTTGTGCAAAGCTTTGGTAGCTGATTCAATTCAGAGGAGGCAGGGGGAGCTGTGGGGGTCTCTATCTGCTGCTGCCTGCCTGCCGGTGCTGGGGGGTGGGGGGCATGATGCAGGCACAGCTCACTCCAGGCAGCAGTAGGGCATAGCCCCTACTCCCAGCACTGCCGCGCCCACATCAGTGCTGGGAGCGGGGTCTATACTGCTGCTTGCCTCCTTCTGCCAGGAGTGAAGCACACCCACATCCCACTACCCTCAGCTGAGCAAGCAGCAGCAGGGCAGAGCCCCCACTCCCAGTGCTGCGGCACACCTGCATCCCACACCCCCTACCCCAGATAATGCATCCTCCCACCCTGGTTGGGCAGCTGGTCCCAGCCGCAGCCCCAAACCCTCCCTCCCCCATGCCCCTTCACACCCCACTCCCACAACCCCAACAGACTTACCAGCTGGAGGCAGCTGTGTCAACTGCCTGTTTAGCCTACAGCCGAATCTCTGAAGTGGCCAAATTTTTTCCGAATCAATTTGGATGCTTCGAATTGATTTGGAGCTTTTAATTGGTCTCCTGATTCAATTCAGATTTGGAGATTTGGTCCCTGCATTGGGCTGAGCCAGGGCAGAGGCAGGCACAGCCAGAGGAGCTTCAGAAGTCCCATGGCTGCCTTGCCCATTCTCATCACCTGCCTGGCCCCAGCCTAATCCTGGCACTTAAAAAAATAAATAAATAAATAAAGCCCTGCACTCACTGGCTCTGGCAGCAATGACTGAGGCCTCTAGGCACATGTGAGAGAGCCCCCCCTCCACACACAGAGCACAAGGGGGCAGTGGGGATTGCCCCCCTCACCTGGCAGCCATGTGGTAGCTGCCCCATAGTGCAGGTGCAGCGTGGCTTGGCAGGGAACCATTCGCTGTTTGGGAGCTGGGGTGGCTCCAGCAGTCAGCCAGAGCCCAGAAACACTCAGACCAAGTGGCCCCAGCTCCCAAACAGTGTGAGGTGCCCTGCCAAGTCCTTAACTCCTGCCTTATCTCTTCCTCAGTCCTTGTCATGCTTCTAGCACTTGATCCTTGGGCCTTGTTCCTGCCTCACCGCTGCTTTGAACCCAGGTACCTCTCTTCTACCTATCCCATTGATTGCCTTGGACTCCCTGGCTCTTGACTTCTGGCACAGCCTCTACCACGGACCCATCTCAACCTTTAGTGTCATACATCTGACTCAAGCTGATGCCTAGTATTCACAGAATCATAAAGTAGGGCTGGAAGGGACCTCCAGAGGTCACCTAGTCCAACCCACTGCCTGAGACAGGATCATCTCTTTTCAAACCGTAACCCCCCCCCACATCCAGATAGTGTCTGTGATACCCGTGCTCATTCCCTCCTTTCCCCAGATGCCAAATTTGGAGAGGAGGGAGGAGAAGAGCAAACAGTAGCAGGCTTCAGAGCTGAAAGCAGGGACTTCTAAGCAGACCCCATGCCAGTGAGCTCATACAGCTCACAGCACATGCGGCGCTCTCAGCATGAACTCCACTAATGGTTCAGTGAGTTCTGAGAGCTTGTTCCATATGTGGCACACAGCCAAACAGGAGTGCGACCACACCACCACAGCTCCGCCCCCTGCTTCACACCGCCCCCCATTGGTGTCACAGATACAAAAGCTTGATAAATACTTGATAAACAGAGAGGGGTAGGAATGGTAAAAGTTTTAGAACTGAGAACTAAAAGCTTGAACTAGATGCAGTGCAAAAGGGGAAGGTTGCAAAGGCTGTCCAGAAACATATTCAGAACAACGGGAGAGGAAGATTACCTTAGCAGCTGCATCTTGCAAGCATTGAAAGGCTTCAGAAAGTAGTATGCTGTCATCTAGAGGGGAGATCAGAGTTTTATTTTTGCAATAAATGGATCAAACCCTTGACTCTTGTTACCAGTGTGACAAAAGCACGTTAAGTCAAATTCCTTAATCCAGTACTGTCAAACTGAACTAAATTAAGCCCAGTTAAATTACTAATGATTGACTATGTATAAACAGTTGTTGCAACAAGCAAACTGAAGAGATATAGGATGATTTAAAATGCCCTTAAAAAGTAAAAAGAAAGAAAAAGCTTAAATATTTAATTACATATAATTTTAAGTGATTAGAAAGTGAACAGAAAGTATTGTACCCTTCATGGTAATCACTAAAATTAGAACAAATGACTCTGCTAGCAGACAGCAAGCACATTTCAGACAGTCCCACATGTCAAAACAAGACAGGGGAGAAGATGCAAGTAGTAAGATAGCCAGGAAAATATTTGCGAAATATGTGAGTGATATGCAGATTGGGTTATGTAAACAAGATGCTTCATTCTTTCACATTTCCTTTAAAAGATTTTATGGGCTTTTAAAAGATCTTTAAACATCATTATGTTACCTGTGATTTGTGGTGTTCTAGTGTCCTCCAATGGATACACATGAAAGTACGAGTTCTGCAGTAGCAGTGAATTACAGCTGTTCTTTGTTCTGTGGTTTCAGCAGTGTGGTGTGCAACTTTTACACGGTAGAACATAATCTAAATTCTAAAATGTTCTCTTCCTTTTACTAGTGACATCCTTGTGCATGCATGACATGTTTCCTTCCATTCTGAAGCTAATATGATGATGGCTTAGAGTTGTACAAATGTCACCTATTGACCAATGAAGTAAGGTACAGGTGTTACCCCTGGAGGAGACTACTCACCCACATTTCCAGCCCTTCCAAAGGGGGAAATATGAAGTGGACCAAAGTTGGCACTTCCTAAAAAGAAAAGAACAGGAAGGTGGTTCTCAAAGTCTGATAAGTCAGACATTGGTGATCTATGGAACACCTGCTGATCACATGGTGCTGGCAATTCCCCTTTGCTTCCAGCAGGGAAATTACCCTAAGAAACCACTGAAAAGATGATAGATACTTTTAAACATTGCTTTCCCATGCAGCTACTAATAAAACCATGTTATATCATTGAAAATGAGAAGACATGTCTTCCCATAGTAAGGCTGACAAACAGGAAGATAGGTCTTCCTTACAAAATGTTTAGGAATCCACAGAAGTAAGTTGCTTTGGATGTTTTTCTAATTTCAACTATTTCTTTGGAAATAGTTGTCAAATGGCTCTCTGTGAAAGAATGTACACAAATTCCTCAAGTTTTGAGTACCAAATGCTTAGGAGGTTAAATCCAGAAAGCAAGTTTATTAGTTGGAGGATAAAGTATCCATAAAGCTTATGGCCAAGTACAGACAGTCAAAATGCCCAAGGTGGAATCAAATTCACTCTTCACAGGTTAGTGTAAGCTGCATAGATTGACCCAATAAGCAAGTGAACAGACATTCATTTTTGATTTCAGAAATGAAACCACATGCCTGCAGTAGCCCAAGCCAGAAGTCGGGCGGGGGGGTGCTAGAGCATGCCTTCTTGCTCAGCTGGAGCAGATAGATTGAACCAAGGCTAGCCCACCCAACCTACAAGGGAGGGGGGCTTGTGGCAAAGGTGCAAAGCATCCTGGGATGCTGTGGGTCTGTGATTTAACTTGAATCTGGAGCATGAATGACACGTGCCTCCTCAGGTTGGGGGGGGGGCAAGGCGACCACCTGCAGGCAGCAGTGGTAGGAGCATGGCAGCAGCAAGTGAGGACTGCCCACAGGTGGCCACAGTGGAGGTCAGTGACAAGGAGGAGTGGGGGGATAAGCAGCAGGTAGTGAGCAGCGACCGGGGACCACCCATAGCTGCCTTATGTGCCGTCAGTGGTGAGGGGGGTGGTAACTGGCTGCTGCCAGCTTCTGCAGGCAATCTCAGGGAGGGCATGTGCCGCTCTGTGCCCACCTACATGTCACCTATGATCTGGAGGGGATCTGGGACAGAAGCTCAATAAACCAATTTAACCTAAATCAGTTAAGTCTGATACTGCATCCATCCAGGTTTATCTTAAACCAGTTTTGGCCAGTTTGAAACCAATTTATGTACACTGAACTTCTGTTGTGTTAGAGTTTTGAACTGGTTTCCAAACTGCCAATACCAGTTTATGTATAATTTCTGAACTTAGGCTATAGGAAGTTTAATGATGGAACCAGTACAAATAAGTGACAAAACATTACAGGACTGATTTCCCTCACCTTAAACCACTACAATAGCATTGATTTAGTGGAAGTGGCACTACTTTCAAACAGAATGGAATGAGTCACTAAACAGCAAAAACAATAATAATATCCATTTTTAAAGATCCATATGTAAAATGAATCCTTGTAAACTTGGTAGACTGATCCATGTCTTGGAAATTTGCTCTGTTAGTGCTGCCAGTGCAGAGGCTCTCTTGTAAGCGTCATAGTAACGGGCCCTGCACGTGGCCTTTGCATGACCTATGGGCCTGTCACTCAAGGGTGACCTAGTTTCCCTGTCAGACGCATGCCCAGTGTGAGGGAGGATAACAGTGCGCATGCCCAATTATGTTATATAATCAGACTAGAAAGTTCTGTGGAGTTTACATTCTGATTGGCTACCTAAATTCTGATAAAAGCCTAGTGAGCCCCCTCCCACAGGGAGGAGAGACAGAGAGA
>NW_017729006.1:3014021-3015005 GCF_001723915.1 Gavialis gangeticus
CATCTCGGCTACCCAACTGTTCTGTGGACTGGCGACACCGACGCGTTACAGTTCTGTTTGTTATTTGTCTTCCTTTATAAACTGTTGACCATCCCTGGGACTTACCTGACAGGCAGCCGCACCTATTCCCGGGCTCCGGCACCGGGAGTAGAAAGCAAGGGCCTGTCGGCGAACCCCGTGGGACAACAGGCTCCCCCTGTTGTGCGTTACTAACTGTAACTGAAGACTCCGTACCTGCGCTCTACCAAGCGTAAGTTAATAAACCCATTCAATTAAGGAACATCCAGCTTCCGTGTCACTCAGAACTCCACCGCCACTAGACCCAGCCTGTTCGTTCAGGTTCCACCGTGACACTTGGGACCCTTTCTCTGGGGAGGGAAACCCAGCAATCCACAAGCTAGGAAAGGTAAAATCATGCTCCAAAAAACTGCGTGGCTCCAGGGTTTTTTTCTTATTTACTGAAGGCTTGTATGCATAGGAAAGCCAGAGTGCAGTAAGCTATCACATGAATTTATAGACAAGTAGCTCCCCATGCAGGCACCCAAGCACTACTTTGTGTAGCAGAGGTCATTTGGTTTTAAAAGTGCCAGAGTTAATGAAGAGAAGGCCATGCACTGCCAGTCCACATTCTACCT
Source organism: Gavialis gangeticus (assembly GCF_001723915.1). Taxonomy (NCBI): domain Eukaryota; kingdom Metazoa; phylum Chordata; order Crocodylia; family Gavialidae; genus Gavialis; species Gavialis gangeticus. Next base: position 3,014,657 of record NW_017729006.1, read on the forward strand.
TACTGTGTTTTAGCTCCACCACCTGATAAGAGCTTCAAGATCAAAACAGGAAAACAATGCAGCTGGTCACACAATGAGGCTTTACTGTAGGCCTCCCCTCCAAGACTCTACATTCTTCTCCAGCTGTGAAACCTGGCTTTGAATCCTTACATGCTTTTTTTCTCTCCACAAGTTCAAAGAGCAAGCTTTCTCCCAGATCCTTTCCTTTTAAGGAAGCAGGAACTTTTAAATACAACTTCCTATAGGGCATATGATTACGAAGAACACATGGTGGTACATATGCGCTTATAGGTATGTCTACCCCATCTGTCCCCCGCTCCCCCTCTCTCTTCTCAGTTTCTGTTCCCCT
>NW_017729006.1:3020005-3027002 GCF_001723915.1 Gavialis gangeticus
CATCTCAGTGCTATACCCAGAACATTCCTGTGAAGCCCATGCTGCTGACCCACTCTTGCTCAACACATACCAGATGCAAAAAAATAAGGCAACATCGTCCTGTAGAGGGTAGAATTGAGAATATGCTGGCCACCATTGTGTTACAGGTATGCTGATAGATATGTACTTAGTAGGGCTGTGCAAAGTTTTTCCAGCTGTCTTGACTCATTTCAAGCTTGAAGTAGCAAAACTGAAACGAAATGAAGGGCTTCAAAACAGCCTCGAAATGAAACAAGGGCAGTCGAAACATTTTGAAACTTTCAAAATGTTTCGAGTTTCGAAGCTGAAGCTGGGCTTGCCTGCAGGGAAACAAAGTAAGGAGACAGAGGGGAAAGAGGGTGGGAAGGACTGCTCTCATATTGACTGTGTAGCTGGCCAGTGACTGTGATCCTTCCCCAAGGTCCCTTCCAATCCCAGCGCTCTGGGGCAGGGATGGAAAAAGCACACACACACAATCACACATCATGAGTTTTGCTTGTCAGCAGCTTGAGGTGCAGTTTCCCAAAAACCCCTGCACCTATCTCCTTGAAACCTGGAAAGCTTAATGGCCTCAGCAGGGCTTAGCATGCCTATAGTTTTCACCCTGTTGCACCTTAACACACAGCATCACCCATGTCATGAGTTTTGCCTGTCAGCAGCCTGAGATGCAGTTTCCCAGAAACCCCTGCACCTACCTCCTTGATGCTTGGCAGGCTTTATGGCTTCAGGCAGGGCTACCATCTCGTTAAGTTTCATCTGAATCAGGCAAGAAATGACAGCGTTAGAGGCAGTTTTGTGCTTCCCCATTATAGCCTATGGTCGAAATGTCGAAAGAGCAAAAGTTTCAACAAAATGAAATGGAACAGTGGTTTAAAAATAAAACGAAACTCAAAACAAAACATCAAAACATTGAAAAGGAAGTCAAAATGAAATGGTGTTGTTTCGCACAGCCCTAGAACTCAGTCCCAGTCTAAGGAAACTACATTGCCTCATTCCTGGGACTTGACATGCATGTAGATGGAGCTTGCTTCATTCAGTACTCTGGGTACAGTATTGGAGCGTATCTGCACTGCCTCCAAGAAATGGTCCGATTCCACTCCTCTTATATTTTTCCTGACTTAAGTTCTGGGAGAGATGGTTCAGACAGTCTCTTCACAAGACCCCTTGGGACAGCAAAGCTCTGTCCATCACCAATTCACTTCTATAACTGACAGAACCAGTCTGTGTCCTGAAACATAGCTAATGCCCTAAGGGTTAGGTGGTCAAGGCATGACTTGGATCACCCTTTTCTTGACTGCTTGAAAACACAATTATTTTGTAAAGAAGGACATCTTTAAATTTAAAGGAATCTATTCCTTCAAATCCACTTAATACATGACTGCAAGCAACTTTGTGATGGAAGCAATTGTTAAGCATCACCAGGTATATTCTGACTACACAGCTAAAAAGGTAAAAGGCTGGGTATTTCATTTAGTTATCCAGTCTCTGTTATAGGGCTCTTCTGTAACATTTTTGTTTATTATACAGAACTATCAAAAGTAACATACTTCCTTACTAAGAACTGTATAGTTTAAAGTCCTTTGCACACAGACTCGACATGCTTTCATGCTCCCTTCACACAAAACACTTTAAAACATTAGCAGATTCATAAAACATTTAGATTGCCCAAGAGACAAAACTCTGAAATCCAACGTTTAGTTTCCTTTATAGTGAAAATGTCCAATACACCTTCATATTCCATCAGGAACTAGGTTCTCTTAAAAGTTAGATTTTTTTGCTTTTCTTACATAAACAATTTCATGTTGCCAGACTTCCTTAAATGGTATACTTTAATACAATTTGAAGTTCCTACCATCTTTCTGATGCATTTATAGGAGCCATTCTTAATGAGTTTGTATTCCTTTAGCAAATCTAACACCAGAGTGTGTGGTTTCTTTCCACAGCAAAAAACAGAGGTTGTCACACAGTCTGAGACTATGGGGAAAATTTTCAAGAGTGCCTAAAGAACTTGCACCTTTTTCTCAGAAATGACTTCGGAATCTAAATGTTTAAAAAAAAGAGAGAGATCATTGGGACTTGGAATCCCAGATACTGGTCATACAGCTATTTATTACTATAAGTCGAGATCTACAAACTTTTACCTAAAAAAAAAAATCAACCCAAACTTCATTCATTTCCATTCATCCCTTTTCTTTTTAGTCAGTCAGATGTGACCAGCCTCCTAAATACCAAACCTTCCATCCACCTTGTTGCAACATTCTGCTCTATAAATCTCTTTTAAATAGTCCACTCCTAACTATGACACGACAAAGAAAAGTCAACAACACCTTCTTCAGATTTACTTGCAGCACCGTGTTTGTGGGTAGGAAGAAGTGAGCACACAAAGAAATGACTGTAGCTCTGTTAGCTAGGAGAAAAGGAGTATATTCCAGAAAGTAGCACTGCTGCATACCTTGGTGCTTTTCTACCCTTGGGATTGCTTATAGGGGAAAAACAAAACAAAACACTGTACTCTGCTGGTCTAAATCAAGTCAAGCAAGTGAAGATCATTCAAGGTTCAGCAATCATTATTAAAACATGACAGTCAGACCCTACAATGAGAGACTGCAGGACCTGAACCTGCTCAGCCTTCACAAGAGAAGGCTGAGGGGGGACCTGGTGACCATCTATAAACTCACTAGGGGGGACCAGAAGGGTTTGGGAGAGACCTTGTTACCCCTAATGCCCCCTGGCATAACAAGGAATAACGACCACAAGTTGGAAAGTAGGTTTAGATCAGACATCTGTAAGAACTACTTCACAGTCAGGGCAGCTAGGATCTGGAACCAACTTCCAAGGGAAGTGGTGCTGGCTCCTATCCTGGGGGTCTTTAAGAAGAGGTTTGATGCCTACCTGGCTGGAGTCATTTGAGCCCAGTTTTTTCTCCTGCCCAGGCAGGGGGTCAGACTCGAAGATCTACAAGGTCCCTTCCGACCCTACTTCTATGATTTGTTTACTGTTATCCTCCACAACTGGTTTTCACTTAAAATCTTAGAATAAAATATCAACTTACCTTTATGCTTATGCAAATACATAGGTACAATTGAGGGAAGAAAAAAAATAGACACCATGATTTGAAACTCCTTCACAGCTCTACACCATGAACAAAAATCAGCCTCATAAATTTGCACTTCCTACATTTGCAATGTGCAGAAAGTTGCTATGAAGTTTCACTTCATTGCAAGTGAAATTTTCAAAAGAATTCAGCACTGAACTGACTCTGTTCCCACTTAATGACTAAAAGGCAACATTTCAATTTAAGTCAGTAGGACAACAAAGAGACTAATGCCAAAACTTCCAAATACCCCATCCTCAAAGCCACATAAAAAGTCTACCCATAAGGGCAAAAACTATTTATTTTCCTCACAAGACATCTTTCCAGATACTTTCAAATTATTCTACATTTAACTCCCTCTCAATCAGCATCAGCGTTTTCTTTCTTCCTACCCTTCAGCCCAAAGCCTGCAAGTAAATCAAGTACAAATAGGTAAATTTTTAAATTTAGCTTCATAGCAGAGAAATGGCATTCAAACTGATTAAATGCCAGCTCTTTAAGAACACTGGAAAACATCAAACTTAAATATATCTGTTTAAATGGGTGCATGAACTACAATATGTAGTTCTAACTTTATCAAATGTTACAAATACTTAATCCTTGCAGAAGTTCCATAGTACTTGGTCGTAGGCAAAAGGCTGAAAATACTACACAGCTCTTCACATAATTTAAAAGGTTAACTATAAAGAGGTTCTGGCATGTGGGTGTCATACATTAAGATTACAAAAGAGGTACACTATGGGGGGATTTACAGACTTTGTTGCACAAAGACAAATACACAGTGCTTAGTAGAGAATGTTGAATTCCATTTTAGTTAATCAGGAAGAACACAGACCTGGGTTTATAAGCCTGCTGAGTAAATGTAAGATGCTCCCACAGTGTAACAGAGCAGCACTATTCTTGGATGACTAAATAGAAATAATAACAGGAGCCTTTTTGTAGCACCACCCACAAGTGATGGATTCACTATTTTCCTCCTACTTTGTGCTTCTGCTGAACCATATAGTTTTACCCAGAGCATATTAGCACTGTAAAAAAGCCCAATTCTGGCTACCAATACATCAAAGTTTCAAGGGAAAAAAGACCGTGGAACATTTTGTTTGTGCCGTGAAAAGTCTGTCTTTACAGTAGAAAAGCTCATTTCAACCCTACACACTTATTTCTGCTGCGGAAAAGAAGGGCACATCTCTCAGAAGTTGGCAACTTTGGCTTGTTAAAACACATACTTTTGCACTGAAATATGCTATTTTTACTGAAAAGAGATGCACTCATTGGTGAAAAGTAACAGTCACAAAAAACGAGTACAACACATTTCAGTTAAATTCTTCCCACTTCCTGGACGTTTACTTTGAACAACCAAGCAAGAGAGAAATACAAAATACCCATTCCACAATTTACTGATAAAACACGGGAGGAAGGTAGAAGTATGCTAGTGAAGCAATTCAGTCAGAAGCAGCCAGAAGCATTTTGAACGAGGACTCGGTTTACAATCTAAACCCCACAGAGCACGTCACAAAATTATCCTTATGATAAGTCACCAACCATGTAGAATACACCATCTTAAAGTAGGGGATTTGCTGACCACTCTTGTTATAGACATAGACACAGAACTACTACATTTATTTTCTATGGGAAGCCACCAGGCATAGCGACAATATTAAGGTATTAAACATAAGAGTTGTATTCTATTTGTGTCAATCAGGTGAGCTTCACAGGCGCATGTTTAGTTCCTTGCAATTGGTTGTTTGCCAGGCTTTTCAGGGCAGTGCCATGAGCAATCTGATTGCATAAGAAGAGTGGTGTTCTGTCAAAGTCTGTTCATCTGTCATATTTGGCACGAGTGCTTGTGCTCACTTGTGGTGTTTATGTCATGTCTGTTTCCTCCTCGGTAAAAAGGAGATTCACTAGATAAACAGGAACACCCCCTCCGTGGTATGAGTCAGGTCTCTTTTACAGCACTCCCACTCACAACACAGTAGAAGTCTGTCAAGAGCAGAAATCTGAAATCCACATTATGACCCTGAGCCATACTGCTCCTATTAACTTCAGCTGGATTCTGTATTACTTCATTTTTCAGCACACTAGGTGCTTGCCAGATAAGCATAATGAAGTCTCTGAAAGAGTTTACAAGGGCTTTACCCTGCAAGGTACTGTGCATTCTGGCCCTGGTCCAATACCAATATGCCCTTAATTTAAAGCACACAAAATAGCCCCACTGAAGTTATTATTAAGAGTATCAGAGTAGAATCTGTTATTGTAGGTCCAATCCTACAAACCACTTCCACATGATCACAATTGATTTGTCTGCTGGATAGTCTGGGGTATTAAGTTCCTAGACCATACCTTAAAATGTTGGTTGAAAAAACTGACCCCATGCTAGTGAAATGCAAATATTTTTTGGACTCAACCAAAGAACGGCTGCAAGAACTTAAAAGAAAAAGTGCGTATAAGTTATTAATGTTTGAAAATCCTCTCCAGAAATTTCCATAGTATTTTCCAAGTACATATTAGCACTGGGATGATACTGGAGGATAATCTCCCAAAAGGTGGCTTTATTAAGTTATTTCATTAGAAAAGAATTTGAATTCTGAGATCAGAGGAGTTTTAATTTTCAGAGAGAAAAGACTTTCTGCCCTAAAATTCCCTTAAACTGACCCCACCACCTGCATCAACTTCTCATTGTAGCAAGCCTCTGCAAACTGCTACTACTGCTGCCTCAACTCTTAGAGGATATATCAAGCAAAAATGGAGAGGCAAAAAAGATGCAAGCCCACTAATTATTATTGCTTTCATTTCTCTTCAGCAACTGCAGACATACTAATCTTTTCTAAGACGGTAAATTTTAGGGTGCATCCCCACACATTTTTGGTAGAGTGCTTTGAAATCCCCTCCTCTTCCAAGAATTCTTTATTCTGTTTAGTCTACTGTCTCTTATACCACATGCTATGTGAAGGAATACATGCATACACCTGAGTAACAGTGCTATGCAATCACAGCTCCCATTCACTTCTATGGTGTTGAGCATCTTATTACATCCCACTAGCTATGAACATGCCTTCATTTAGGGACACGCATTTGGAAGTTTGAGGCATATATTTTCCCATTAAAAAAGGACTAGTATGCTCTGTATTATGCTGACTTTTTTTCCTATTAAGTTTCACTAGGATTCTCTTCAGGTTTTTCTAAAACCAGTCTTAATTTAGCCAGAGATTTTAAAGACAGCAAAGCAACCTGAAAGCATAAGCAAAAGCAATATTTCCAAGAAAAAAAAGTTTTTAAAAAAATCTAAATGATGAATTTCAACCAATTAACATGCTTTCACAGCAAACCTTTTCACAAGTATGTTATCTGGATCATGGTCAAAGACTCCAAACAGGAATAATTTACCTCTGTGCGCCCAGCCCTCACTCCAGTTCACCATGACTTAGATTCATAGATGTAGGGTTGGAAGGGACCTTCTAGATCTTCTAGTCCGACCCCCTGCCCTGGGCAGGAGAGAAAAAACTGGGCTCAAATGACCCCAGCCAGGTAAACATCAAGCCTCCTCTTAAAGACCCCCAGGGTAGGAGCCAGCACCACTTCCCGTGGAAGTTGGTTCCAGATCCTAGCCGCCCTGACTGTGAAGCAGTGCCTTCTAATGTCTAGTCTAAACCTACTCTCTAGCAACTTATAGCCGTTATTCCTTGTTACCTCTGGTGGTGGTCGGGGGAACAGGAACTCTCCCACTGCCTGCTGGTCCCCCTTGGCAAGTTTATAGGTGGCCACCAGGTCCCCGCTCAGCCCTCTTTGGTGAAAGTTGAACAGGTTCAGGTCCCATAGCCCCTCCTCGTAGGGTCTGCACTGCTGCCCCCGGATCATGCGAGTGGCCCTCCTCTGGACCCTCTC
>NW_017729006.1:3027059-3037504 GCF_001723915.1 Gavialis gangeticus
TGTTCTCGCATTGTCAGCCCATGTTCATCTTGGAGTCAATAATGACTCCAAGATCTCTTTTTGCCACCGTGCTTTCGAGAAGGCCTATAGGTATGCTGCTGGTTCCTACTGCCCAAGTGTAGCACCCTGCACGTGTCAGTATTGAATTCGATCCTATTTTCATTTGCCCACCCCTGTAACCTGTCCAGGTCCTCCTGTAATCTGTCCTTCCCTTCTAGCGTGCCCACTTCACCCCAAATCTTGGTGTCATCTGCGAATTTAAACAGACTGCTTTTCACCCTGTCACCCAAGTTGCAAATAAAGAAATTGAACAGTGCAGGCCCAAGGACTGAGCCCTGGGGGTAGAAACAGAAGGAAACCTCTATAAAAAGCAGTTAATGCTTTAGACTTGCATTCATGTTTGAGAATCCCAAACAGCTTTACAGATGTTAGACAAATAAATCTGATAAATCTCTCTAGAATAGAGGAGGGATAATTTCTCTATCACCATAATAAAGACACCAACTGGACGTAAGGCAGCAACTGTATACAGTGCAAAGAAACAGAAATGTAATATTTAAGGGTAAGTGAAAAATACCAAATGAGACTGTAAGAAAGATTTAGGTAGGGAGAGCACAGTTACTGGAGATGCAATACGTCTAGAACATAAGGATTAACACCCTTACTCTTTCTAAAATTGCTATACTGTCTTAAGAGCCCCAACAGATGAATGTCATCAGCACAGACCACTTAGCAAGATATTGGAATATTATTGCCAGTAGGAACTCAGAAGGAAGAATGACCAGCATAAAACTCTGCTACGTCAAAGGTCACCTGTAAAATACCAGCTTTGGAGACTTTCAAAGTGAACCTTAAAATTCCTCTGCCCGAGTCTTTACCAGCTTCTTGTACCACTGAAGCAGAGAGAGAGAGATTACATTCCATGCAGTCCTTACATTTTTATAAAAGTTATATTATGCAACTTATACTTTATTAGAACAAGCTGTCCAGAAGTCAAGACAACAGTTATCACAAATCAAAAGCAGCTCTCAATCTGGCTCATACAGACAATCATTTTTTTTCCTGGGAGAGTTGTTGCTCTCCCAAGATGAACCACAAGTGTAAAAGATGTTCAGGCTATTTCTCCTAAAGTAAAAATAGCTGCCCCAGGAGAAAAATAACCTGGGAACAACAAGGGTTAAATGACTCTCAGGCAAGTTTCCCCTGGAAGAGCAAATGTCTGTACATGCTGTGGTTTCTCTCAGAAGAGAACATGGTCCTCCAGGATCCTTGTCCTCAACCCCCTCAGGGAGACAGTGTGTCACTTGCTGGACTCTGCTGTTCCATCAGGGAACAAAATATGTCCCCTTCACATTCCCCACATTGTGCTCCAGGGAAACACAGGCTGACCATGGGCAGTCTGGGTCAGCCAGTCAGGGCTGCCCTATGCACTGCTGCCATCTTTTGCCAGGCAGACTAAGGAAGTCTATAAAGCATGCTGAGATAAGAGCACAGCTCATCTCTTTCCTGCCCCCCTGCTTCCCCACCAGGCTGCACACTATCAGTACCATAAGCTCTCCACTCTTCAGGGCCTCAGGATTCAACTATCTGTGCATGCAACTCTGGGTAAGTTTCTTTGCCAGGAGAACAAACCTGGGAGAATTCTCACAAGTATTCTAATGTATGTATGCAGCCTCAGACTGAAAGTAATTTTACTCAAGTTAATTGCCATTGCTTGTAGTAGGATCATGATCTGACCCAAAGACCAAGTATTTTCAAGAGTCTACTGCCTAAAGGATATGACCTGTATTTAGGTACCTGTACTGACCAATATTCTTGTCTGATACATGCAACAGTACACAGTGAAGCATCTTTTAACGTATTTATTCCCCCACTGCCTTTATTTATTCCAGTGCAACCAAATATTAGAAGCAAAGTTCTGTTGTCTCATTGTAATGTAAAAATATAACATGAATATGCTGCACTGGTGTTTGCAAAATTCTTTATGACCTTTCCTGGATAGAATTTCAAAACCACATAGCTCTTCACATCATCATTGTAAATTTAGAATAGATGTTATCAAGTTACAGTTACCACAGACACACTCAGTTCTAAGGTTTGTTGACACAGGTCATAAATACAAGCAAACTTGTATGCACGCTATAATTTTAGTTTTAAGCATATTAACAACATCTACAGATTTAGAAAATCTGCTGTAATTTATATTGCAGCTGTACACTTATGCCAAGACCTTGACCAAAAGCTGTTTTAGATGTCTGGTTGCTATTTGCAATGAAGGCACAACATTTTCAAGACTAATGCATTTCACAGCATCTGACAAAATAGGCTGTAGCACATATCTCTCTGAATGAGATAGTTCATAAAATACTTATAGATTATAAAGGTGCCCTGCCCTTTAAACTTTTGTTAATATAAAACAGGGGTGGCCAATCTATGTGTGCTGCAAGTGGTACAGATCCTCTGTGTGGAGCACATGGAAGACTGGGGAGAGAATAAGCAGTGCAGAGGCAAATAGGGCAGGAAGCGGAAAACCGCAGCAAATCATGTTGGGAGCAGGAAACAGAACAGCAGACTGGGTAGAAGCACAGGACAGGGAACAGAAAGCAGAGCAGCAAATCAAGCAGGGCATGGGAGCGGTGCTCAGGGAGGGCATAGGGCTAAATTGCGGCATACCTGCCAAAATGTTTGCCTCCCCCCACCCCCCCGCAACTGGTGTAAAACATGTTTTGCGCATTAGGTCAAATGGCCAGGAGGTGCCATTCTGCTTCATACCAGAGATAAGGAAGTCTCCCTTGTAAAATTTCTCAGAGTGCTACATCTGGTCTAAAAACAGAGTTGCCCAAAGCTCTTGGATCAGAGGCAATATTTTTTTGTTAGACCAACTAAATAGTAGAAAAAAATTCCATTCTTTGCAAGCTTTCAGGCACACTCACCCTTCTTCAGGCAAAGAAAGGAATTTTTTGCTACTATTTAGTTGGTCTATAAAAGATATCGCCTCTGATCCAAGAGCTTCGTCTCTCTCTTTCCCAGCCCAACACGGCTATAAAACTGATCCCTGAAATCTTGTCTAACACATTCCAAAAAACACTAAAACATATGGACTGATTTCCATAGGCTCAGAAAACCAAAAAGGAGCTTCTCAACATTTCTTGCCTTTTGGATAGAGCAGGACCATCCAACTTCACAGCAGCCAGGAGCCATGTGCTGCAACTGTTGCAGGGCTCCAAGCCACACACCATAAAGGCCACATGCCATGTGAGCTCCCAGGACCCCTGCCTCATTCAGCCCCACAAGCAGTGAACCCCTTTCCACATCCCTCAACCACCACATGGGCAGCATGAGCCTAACCCTCTGATTATGTCCCCTTTTACATGCCCCCTGCACCTTCCCTGTGGCTCTGGCAGTACCAAAGGCAGAGCAGCAGCAGAAGTGTATGATGATCTGGTCACGCATGTTGGTGGCAAAAAAGGGAGGCAATTTCTCCACCCACAGCAGCAAGCCTCTAGTTGATGCCACCAACCAGGATACAGAACTGGCCAGCCACACCTACAAGTTAGCTAACCAACACTCAACCAATTTCCCCCTAAAAAATATACATATATAAATACACAAGCATGTATACACACATGTGTCTATGTACTTAAGAACAATCAACATAAACCAAAATTTTAACTCAAATCTTGGATGATCAAATTCTGTATCCAAATTTGGAGTTTGAACCCATCTCAACTGCTTGTTGATGCTTAAGTGTCTTTGTTATTCACCTCCATGAACAAGCACAATAGATCTGGCCTTACTGGACCATAACCAGGATTTCTAGAACTAATAACAAATATTAGTCTTCCAGCTGGCATTCTGATCTCTCACTGTCATCGGCTACCCTAGCAGCCAGCATATATTAATTTCAGGCACTGTTTTAGACAGTGAGGTCATGTACTGTAATTTTCCAGGGTTCTAAAAAGAAATAGAAGGCAAGACATCTCTGTAAAACAAATATAAAGCACACATTTCTTCCCAAAGTATCACAGGGCTATAATTTTTTATATGTAAAAATAAATAAAGTTCAAGTGAAATCAGTATTAGTTTGTTTATTTTGTCAGGGGGAAAAAAATTAAATATTTTCCTGTAAATCCTATATGCATTATTTATCAATTTGTAGTGGGTTCAAAAATATAGTATAAGACTCTTCCACAACCACACCTTCATATAACAAGAGGAAAAAAGCCAACAGCAATATAGCTTGCTGAAACTGCATCCTCCTTTTAAGGCATAGAACCTAATGCTTCCCTCATGTAAGCAGCAAGAATCAAAAAGTGGGCAGATATCAAGGTCTTCATTATAGTGATTATTATGAATCACTGTCACCACTGAGAAAATCTGTCATCACTGTTCTCAGTGGTGACAGATGACAGAACACAGAGCAGGAGCCTCAAGTTGCAGCAAGGGAGGTTTAGGCTGGATATTAGGAAAAACTCTCTCACCAGGAGAGTAGTGAAGCACTTTCAAGTTACCTAGAGAGGTGGTGGAATCTCTGTCCTTGGTGGTTTTTAAGACCTGGCTAGACAAAGCCCTGGCTGGAGTGATCTACTTGGAGGATGGTCCTGCTTTGATGAGGGGGTTGGACTAGATGACCTCCCTTCCAGTCTTAATTTTCTATGATCATCTTTACTATATATTTGTGGAGCCCCTAGTACAGTAAGTCTCTAATCTCAGGTAGGACTATGAAATACCACCATAAATGTCACTGCCATAAACAATTCCAGAATGAGAGAGTCTAGAATTAGATGCATTAAACAATCAGGAGTAGCTTCTCTCTTGCATGATTTCTCCCCTACTAACTTCTCTGTGCTTCTCCCCCTTCAATAGTATAAGAAGAGGGTAGGAGTTTGACTGTATATCATATTGAGAAGAGGAAGGAGAAGTAGTAAAATGCATGCAATATTACCTCACTAAAAACAGCATGTTCCTTATGCCTGACAAAAGAACTGACCTTAAAAGATGCTCTGCACCTCCTGCAAATGTTGCCCCTCCCCCTCAAATCACAGTAATCTGATTGGGAAAGGAACTCCCCAGTCGCACTGAGCACCAAGCAGGGCCAGGTTCTTAAAAAGCAATGCGTCTTGCCTTTTTTCCTCTAGAAGTCATGACGTGATATAAAACATTGTGGAGAGAGGGATGGACTACTACAAAATTACAGCTGCTGCAAAACAACCTGTTTTAAAAGTAATTGTCCTATCTGCCATGTACCATGTACAGTACTTAGTTTAAAAAAAAAAAAAAGCCACAACAACAGCAAAAAACCAACAACCAAATTATGCCCTTAGACCAGTGATTCTCAGCCAGGGTACATGTTACTGTAGGGTGATTTGAGATCCTTTCAAGGTGCTGCAGGATGCCACACAATGTTAGCACAGTTAGGTATGCAAGCATAATTTGCAAGATAAAAAACACTCATAGGGCACGTCACCATGAGGATACACATGCAAGGACACATGGTTTTCCACAGAACAAGTAGCAGTGGCAAATATTTGTGCCATTGCTATTTGTCCCAGGGTGCATCCCTGCATGTGCCCAGCAAAAGGGACCTGGGTGGGGCACCTGTGCTGGCCCCAGCAGCCTTATCTGGGGCCCTGGGGGCTTTGAGGCAGCAGCAGCAGTGCCAAGCCAGCCACTCGGAGCCTGGCCAGCAGCCAAAGCATCGGTCTGATCAGCCAGGCTCCAGTTTCTGGCGACGCATGCTGCTGTCACGTGCACCACACTGCTTTTTTTACTAACAGATTTATTTGAAACCAGGATCTCCCAGTGTCAAAAAAAAACCTGCCACACTGCAAATCAGCAGCATAGTGCATTGGTGCATGTTCATCATGTGCAGCTTGTGGCGCCTCAAACGGCTTCGAGGCACATCAGGCCACACATGCATGCTCGTGGGGACACGTATAGATTTCAAATAGGAATCCATAGTTTTAAAAACATTTGCTGTGGTCCAAGTTATCTGTGACAAAATTGCTCTATTATTTTTCTGTAGTAAAACAAAAAACAAAAAAAAAAACAAAAAAAACCCAAAACACAAAAAAACAACTGAAAACTGAAAGCTGGCATTTTACAAGGAGTGCCTTAAGTCTAAAAAGCTTGAAAAAACACCTCCTGAAATGCACATATGTTGTTCCCAAACTCACAAGAATCTTGTTCATGCATCCCAGGGAAGCATTTAGCCCAGAGCATTAATATAAATTACCTTAGACCATAACCAAATAATTCAGCATGAAAAACCATCTTCCCCTGCTATGTGTAATGATCATTCTTAATCTAATACTTTAGCTCCTCCTTGTGGCAAGTCATAGTTTTAAATCTTTGCTGTTTGTAACAAAGAACACCCTTAGCATTTCTTTACATCATTTTCCATTTATTCTTATTACAGAAAAATAAATCTCACCATAGATGCATTATACTACAGGGCAAAGAAGATTTAGTACAAGGGAGATTGAAAGTAGAACAAAGAGACCATTACACTAATAATTGCTATTAGTCACAAATGGATACTTTCATAACATGATGTAGCTAATCTGAATGTTCATAAAAACTATTCTGTGTTCAGATGCAGATCAGCCATTGCAGACATTGATGTTTGGGCTTATTTGTAAAAGAATTCAAAAACAGCCTTAGACAATAACCGCCCTTTCTCCTCCTTCCTATAGAAAAATATCTAGCAAAACATGTTTATTGTACTGGGGGATTCCAGCTTCTGCTCTGTCAAGCTAAATGTAACAAGACAGTTGCAGTTTTAGTAAAATCTCTAAATTTGATATTACAGAAAAGAATAAGAAACGGGGAAAGGAATATACCAGATTAATTTTAAGAGAGAGAGAAAAAAAATATGATTTTTTCAGAGCAGGTCCCCCCGCCCATTGTTACCAAGACAGATGCATGTGTTCTCCTTAATTTCTCTTTTTCCGGTTTATTTTCTTTTTTCCCCCCTCATTCAGTCTGTTTCACTTCTGTGCTGAGAACCAGTTTCACTTCTTGCCTGTGTGTGCTAACTTGACTATACTAGTTTACCTATGTTCTAGGCTACAAGCTGAAGTGTCAGTGAAAGAGCAAGTATGTGTAAAGTTGAGTGGTGGCCTGGTTTTTCACTATTGGCTTAGTTTAATCTATTTAACCATTGCTCATTTAAGAAATAAAGTTCTTTAATGTATGCATTCCTAAGATTTTTTTTTTTTTATATACACACACTCCATCTAAAGACAGAGAATGCACATGTGCAAATAATGATGAGTTGTTGTTTTAAAATATTTTTTTTCTTTAACAGGACCCTTCATTTTTAATCTTATTTACATCAAGGCAAATAAGTCACCTAGTTTACAGATGTAGCATAACCACAATTTCTTAATCTAGCCCAATATCTAGTAGTGGTTATCAGTTCTTGTAAATTCTCAACATGAATCCCAGCTACTTCTACAGAGGTGAGGAGCAATGAAAGAGTGGGTGTAGGTGTGTGGCTGCCTCTATAACTCTTCAGCTGAATCCAGAGAGAGGGAGAGAGAGAAGCAGAATTTCCAGGAAGAAGAGTAGACATTTGCCTCCAGCTGCTTCCCAGAGCTGCCTGCACAGCAAGAAGTAGAGGGCTCTTTTGCATTATCACTGAAGTCCCCAACATATTCTCACACACTCTGTATAAGCCACACACAGCAACAAGAAAAATAGCAAAGAGAAATAAAATGAAGCAGAAGCAGCAGCAGCAGCAGCAACTACAAAAAAAATCCCTGGGGAATTGATAAGTTAGGGTAGGGAGGGAATATGAGGGGCTGAGATACTTTGGACTGCTTTGAACATCCTTTTGTCTAGTAGATTCCTCACATTCACAGCTACAGAAATTATACAGTGGAGCAATGATTCAATACTCCTGAGTTTCAGGAAACTAGCCAGGCTTCCAGGAAGAGCTTGCAGGCAGCCCTACTATTTCCAGTGTTTCCTAACTGGGTCTATGATTTTGACATTAAATCTTACACCAGAAAGTGCTATTCTCACACCTACTGGTCTGTTGTAGTCCTTTTTTCCATTTGTTACAGACAGAGGGTGCAAATCACCAAGCAGAAGGAAAAGACCCACTGGTGTATGACCTGTATGAATGGCAATACCATACTATGGACTGGAAGAGGAGAGCTGGGCAGTAATCCATTCAATGATAGGCCTGGATGGAGACTGTGCCAGCTGTATTCCTCATTCTGTGAGCTGCATTGTCAGGCAGAGCCTGTATGCCTGTGGGTCTTGGAATAGCAACCCAAATTTCCTTTAGGAAATAATATGTACAAGCTCTATGTTTCCCTGGTAAGGACACAACTGGGAAATGGCAAAGGGATGGGAAAGGGAGAGGTGACCCAACATTTATTTTTCCAGAGGATAAGCGTAACCCAGGTACACCCAAGGGTGTGCCCTTTTCTTAATTGAATAGGATGGGTAGGCAGGAGGGGGTGCTATGAGAGGGATGTCAGAATTCCTTCTTTCCTCTATAGAGTTAGCCCAAGCCCAAAGTTCTTAACTATATGCAAGTTATAATATACATAAACATAAATATATATGTGTAAGTTATATATATGTTTTACACAAAGAACACTAACCAATAACCAAGGGCAAACCCTAAATAACGCTATTTACAACATCACAATACAACATTTCAATTACAAAATATAAGGTGCAAACATGAATAATCTTAATAACAACATCTATTCTTTAATATAATCCCTGACCCATGGCAAGAAATAGTCCTCCTTCCAATGTGGTCCCTTGGGGGGTGGTCCAGGAAGCACCAGGGGTCCCTCCCCTTAGGGCCTTGACTAGGCAGAGGGGCTGCTCACTCAGCCCCTTCTCTGGGTTTGCCTGCCCTAAGTATCTTTCCCCTGTGGGACCCAAGGGCCCAATGACTCACACTCCCTCAGGTGGTGGTGGTCAGGGCACAACTCCATGGGGTCTCCTCTGCTGGAGCGCCTCTCCAGGCCTCTCCTGTGCCACTGAGCTCCTCTCCACCCTGTGCCTCACTCTGGGCACCAAAGGCTCAGCTCCTCTCAGCTGCTGCACCACAGCTGCTGGCTCCTGCAGCATGAAGCTCAGCACCCAGCACTACTATTTCCTTGTGTCCTGGCTCTGCACTGAGGGCTCTCTTAGCACAGGCCGAGCCCTTCAGGCTCCAAACAGCTGTCCTCATGCTGGGTGACTAACCCAAGCAGCCTCTGCTGCTCCCTGGCTCCCAAGGCTTGGGCCCATGCAGCTCCCTGCACACTGCGGGACCTGGCCACTTGCTGGGAGATGGGGCCTGAGCTGCCTCACTGTGGCCACCAAGGCCCTACTGGGGTTGCAGGCTCAAGACACTGCTTGCGGCTCCCAAAGCCTGGGCTCTGTGCACCGAACTGTGCATCGTGATGGGCCCAAACAGTCTCACACCACTGCCAGGACCAGGTCTCTGCGCACTGTCCCTGTGTGCCATCAGCAGCCGGAGCAATCTCACACCACTCCCAAGGCTGCTCCTCTAGTGGGAGCTTCAGGAACCTTGGGCTTATTGCCTGGTGAGAGAGAGCTCCCCAACTTTTCTTGGCTCCACTCTTCTTCAGTCCCTCACTGCATCTGCCCCACGTGCTGGGCACGCAGATTCTTTTATACACTCCAGGACTCCGCCCCTGAAGTCTTCCGGACATGACAGTTTACAGCCTTCAATCAGGTCCGAGGGAGCTCTTCTCCCCCTCCCCTCAGGAAAGGGGCGTGACTATTTCTCCTGCTACCTCCCAATTGGTGGATGGGCTCCACAAATCGAAACAGCAGGATCTCAAGCCTGGGACTCAACCCAAGCTCTGAAAAGGTAAGCCTGCTACACAAGGAAAATAATGCATTCTGTACATCATTATTCCAAAACAATGTTGTGAGGGAGTGAACAGGTGGGGGGGCTCTGAGGCTTCCCGCCCCGGCGCAACCACGCTAAGCTCCCTCACTCAAGCCCGGAACGCAGGGCACCAACTCACCTTTTTTCAGGTGCACGGAAGGAGGCATGGCCCAGATGGCAAGGGCCAACATAAGGGAGATGCCGACGCCAGGAGGGCGGAACCGGAAGTGAGCCGCGAGGAAGCCAAGACCGGAGGGAGCACCTACAGGCGAAGGGGTACAGTCCGGAGGCACTGCAGAACCTGGTGGGGTAAGGGTAAGCCCCAACAGAGCTGGGGAGTCGAGTCGATGGGCCCGGCAAAGCCACAGACTGTTTAACGCTGCCGGGAACAGCTGGACCCGGCAGGAGCCGGGAGCTGTATATACTGTAGTGTAGGGGCACTCTCAGGAGACGAAGAGGCTTGCCGGTACTCAGGAGGAGTAAGTGGCTTTAGGAAGCCCTGGAGAAGGCTGAAGAGCCCAGAGAGGGCTGTAGAAAAGAGTGCTAATGCACACAGCAGATAGGGTAGTAACAA
>NW_017729006.1:3042504-3043815 GCF_001723915.1 Gavialis gangeticus
AGACGAAGAGGCTTGCCGGTACTCAGGAGGAGTAAGTGGCTTTAGGAAGCCCTGGAGAAGGCTGAAGAGCCCAGAGAGGGCTGTAGAAAAGAGTGCTAATGCACACAGCAGATAGGGTAGTAACAAGGGGGCCTGTGGAGGGCAAAGCGGCCCCCTTGCTCTAGAGAATCCCTGGCTGTGAATTGTGTTGACCTGATATTTCTTTTGTGGACGTTTTGAGCGACATAGTGACAGGTAACCTACCCAGATAGGCAATCAGACCAGTGGTACGGGCGAGGGTGTAGGGGTGGCGGAACCCTCATCGACACAGGACCCCAAGAGTCCAGGAGTCTCACTTTTGGACTGACGCGTGTTGGACTAACAACACTGAACTGGAATACAATCAAAGTCGTGGCAGGAGAACCGGACGTGTGCAGACCTCAGGTGAGTGACTCTTAGCAACAGGAAAGTAGTTCCAACGTGGGAGGTGGTGGGTATGGCGAAGTACGCGCAACACCCTCCCCCACAAACGTCCTAAAGGGACTACATGAAGGGATGAAAAAACATCATTCAATCTCAGTCCGCTCATTCTTCACCCAGTGACTATTGCACAGGTCTGCTCCCTAAGCACTAAGAGAGGCCATCATTTCACTTCACATGGAAGATTAGAGGAGAGACTTCATCCTGAGTACCAGCCTTAGCCAAGTTTGAATTAATCAAGTAGGTGTCTATCTCCCTCCCCCATAAAAAAGTAGTCATGACACATTTTCCATCAGCCTTAAATAGTCTTACGCTCCACAGAGAGGTGAGGAGATAGTAGTTAAAGGTGTCTTGTTATGATGTCAGATAAGTAAGGTTAACCCCCAAGCCAAATTCAACCTGAAGACTGCCCCCACTGGCCTAGCTGTAAACAAACTCAGGCTGGGGAGCTGAAGGTGGCTAGATATAATGCTAGATATCTTGCATGCATCATAGGCTTTAGAAATTGGTTTGCCTTAAGCCTAACAGCTCATCAGGCTAGTCTGGTTTAAGTAGACCTTTGACTTTCACAACTGAAGATCTATAGAGTCCCTTCTTACCGGTTGCACAGCCCTTCACAACTGGGGAGCTTGGGGAACAAACTGGAGGAACTTGTCCTCATGCTAAAAGCAAATAACTATGATGTCATAGGGATAACAGAGACCTGGTGGGACTCCACCCATGACTGGGCTGTAGTGGCCAGAACCAGGGGGGTTACTATCATTAGCAATAAATATATGCTCTTGGAGACATCTAGGCAATTGTTCAACAGTTAATGCAAAGCTTGCAAGTTTGCAACCCGCAAGTGGAATT
>NW_017729006.1:3046317-3050816 GCF_001723915.1 Gavialis gangeticus
AGCACTGCTTGACCTGGTACTAGCAACTGGGGATGACCTAATCATCAACCTAATGATTGAAGGAAAGCTCGGTGACAGTGACCACAAGCTGATCACCTTCATCATCTGCTGTAAAAGCTGGCAAGTCAGTCAGCAATACAGAAGTCCTCGACTTCAGGAAAACTGACTTTGACAAGCTCAGGAGGCTTGTTAGTGAGGCCATAAATGGCCACAACCCACAGGCTGGATACCTTCCAGTCAGCAGCCCTGATGATTTACAACCAAGGGTACTCAAAGAGCTGGCAGGCATCATAGCTGAGACCCAGGCACGGATCTTTGAGAACTCATGGTGCTGTGGTGAAGTGCCTGAAGACTGGAAGAAGGCCAGTGTGGTGCCAGTCTTCAAAAAGGGAGGAAGTAGATCTGGAAAACTACAGGCCCAAAATCAGCCTGACCTCTATCCTGGAGAAGGTCTTAGAAAAGATTATGAAAGAGGCCATCCTTAACAGACTAGCTGATGGCAATATCCTGAGGGATACCAAGCATGGGTTTGGTCAAGCAAGACCTACCCGCAACAATCTCATTTCCTTTTATGGCCAGATGACCTATCACTTGGACAAGGGGGAAGAGATTGATGTCATATATCTTAACTTCAAAAAAGCCTTTTATCTGGTATCCCATGATCACCTCTTGGTGAAACTGGCTAACTGCGGCCTCAACCTCACCATGATCCACTGGCTGGGGAATTGACTCCACAGCAGGACCCAGAGGATGGTGGTTGATGGAAGTCAATTGTCGTGGTGCCCTGTAACAAGTGGGGTCCTCCAGGGCTGTGTCCTAGGGCCCTTACTTTTTAACATCTTCATCAATGATGTAGACAATGGTGTCAGAAATGGACTGGCCAAGTTGGCCAATGACACCAAACTCAGGTAAAGCATCCACACCTGAGGACAGGAGGGTGGATCCAGGCAGATCTTGACAGGCTCATGAAATGGGCAGATGAGAACCTGTGTTCAACACTGAAAAATGCAAGGTTCTCCACCTTGGGAAGAAAAACCCACAGCATGATTATAGGCTCAGCAGTGCTATGCTGGCTAGCACTACAGACAAAAGGAACTTGGGGGTCATGGTTGACCACAAGATGAACATGAGCCTTCAATGTAATGCTGAAGCTAGTAAAGCAACCAAAACGCTGGCTTGCATCCATAGATGCTGCTCAAGCAAATCCCGGGACATCATTCTCCCCTTGTACTCGGCCTTGGTGAGGCCACAGCTGGAGTAGTGCATCCAGTTTTGGGCTCCACAATTCAAAAAGGATGTGGAGAAGCTTGAGAGAGTCCAGAGAAGAGCCACATGCATGATCAGAGGTCAGGATAACAGACCTTATGATAAGAGGCTGAGAGCCATGGGGCTATTCAGCCTGGAAAAGCACAGGCTCAGGGGCAATCTGGTGGTCATGCATAAGTTTATCAGGGGTACTCACCAGGATCTGGGGGAATGTTTGTTCACCAGAGAGCCCCAAGGGATGACAAGATTGAATGGTCACAAACTCCTCTGCAACCATTCTTCCTTATGTCCTCAGGCTGGACATAAAGAAGAACTTCTTTACTGTCCAAGTCCCCAAGGTTTGGAATAGACTGCCACCGGAGGTGGTTCAAGCACCCACTTGGAACTCCTCCAAGACACTTTTGGATGTTTATCTTGCTGGGATCCTATGATCCCTGCTGATTTCCTGCCCCTGGGAAGGGGACTGGACTCGATCCTCTGGGGTCCCTTCCAGCCTGAATATCTATGAAAATTTTATGATGTCTAGACAGCATCACTGTGCTCTTCTCAACAAGCATCCAGAGCCCTTTCTTCAATGTACTGCTCCTAATCTCCACATTCTCTACCATACCCTGCCACATCCAATGAGGATGATGATTGTGGAATATATAATCTTATAATAAATTAAAATTGTTAATAGCTGAATATGGTTATAGGTGCTTTTGGGCACTTACATTTTGAGGAAGAGTGTGCTATGGGAACAGGGATTGATAAAGAAAGAATATGGGGGAAACTTAAATCACACAAAGCCCCTTGCCCTTCTGCCCTCCCCCCCAGAAAAAAATGGAAGAAATAGGCTCTGAACAGAAACAAGGAGGGAACATGCTAAGAAACTGGGACTTAGAAAAAAATACAAGCACAACACTTTTTTTTTTTTTTTTTTTTTAAATTAAAAGTTCCTAGCTTTAAGAACGTTATTTTAAAAACTGGAAAATTTCCCTTGGGAAAATTTTACATGTTATGTTACACAATCCCACCATTATTAGCTTCACAACTTAGGCACTACCACTTCAACTCCTCCTCCTTGCCCAGTTCTGCTGTACGCACTAAAAGCCATTACAGTGCTTCCCCCCCCCGCATCCTATAAGAGCAAATGTTCAACTAATTCAAATCCCCTTAATCATCCAGCTACCCACAGGCAATACTAGCCCTGAACCCCAAACAACTCATGATATTTTGCTTCATTTAGACTGTCATGGATCCCTCCCTTCAGGGGAAGCTCTTCCTCCCTAAAAAGCCTCATGTGATCTCCCTCCTGTAAGAGGGAGCCCTGTGGCATGGCTTCTAAAGGCCCTTTGAGGCCCTTTGCCCCTGTCTTTCCAGCTATCTGTAGCACCACCCTCCCACCAAGAGCTCCTTCTTTAATCAGTTCCTCAGAAGGGGGAATTCAGAGGACTGATGCCCCCAGCAGCACGGCACACCGCTCCACTTCAAACAAACAAAAATCTTTATTGCAATACCACAGTTTCTTCCAGCAATGCTAAACAGGTTATTTAGGTAAATCTGATATCTTTTATTAGAAAAAACTTAAATAGTTGAGGGAAAATACCTGAAAGGTTGCTAAAACTTGCTTAAACTATTTACGACCAAAGCAAAGTGCTAAAACTTTGCTTTGCCAAAGCGAAGCCTTCAAGACACGTTTGGATGTTTATCTTGCTGGGATCCTATGATCCCTGCTGACTTCCTGGCCCTGGAGCAGGGGGCTGGACTCAATGATCCTTCAGGGTCCCTTCTAGCCCGAATGTCTATGAAATCTAAAAACACTTTTTCTAACTATTTAAGTTGGTCTAATAAAAGATATCAGATTCACCCAAAGAACCTCATCTGCCTATGTCCTTAGACCAACACAGCTACAACCTACACCCTTGAATCAGATTTTGAGCACCCTAACCTTACCCTTAAGGTTCCCTTATGTTCCCTTGTCCTCTCTGGGACTTCTGTATTTTTCCAACCCCTCCAGCTCCCTCAGAGCCTTTCTTTTTTTCAGGCACAGAGTGTCACATTATCATAAAGGATAGTCCAGTCATCCTGTGTTGATATGAAACCAGATACCTTTATGTCCTCTATTTTTCTCTTGAAGAGGCATTAGGTTTCGTATTTATAGAGGACAGAGTAGCAGAAAAGTGGAAGGTCCCCTATGATGGCCACCTGACATTAGCAACAAGGTGTTAAAAAAAAAAAGTCTACAGTATATAACCCAGGAACTAACTCTTACCCAATAAAATAAAACAAATGTTATCTGAACTCGGAGAGCAGTCTCCAGAGCCTGCTGCTCAGCCCAGACTTATCTTCCTTTGTGATGAAAAGGGCATTTAGCTGTCCTACTATAAAACTATGTATGGTAAAAGGTGCTGGCACTAATCCATCCAAAGCATTCCCCATGACAACTCAAGGCTAGAGTTCAGGCCATTTAGCCTCCTTGGTCACATGGGGAAAACACAGCCTCGTGGACACAAGCTGTCAACTTCCCTCCTTCTCCACCACACACATTTCTCCCAACTGGCGAATAGATTTTTAAGTCTACTTTGGAGGACATCATGCATTCAGTTTTCTAAATTATTCCAAGGTACTCATTATTCCCAACATAACTTCAACTTTATGCTATGGCATGACCTCAATTCACCAGTGTTCCTCCAAATTTGTGCCAGTGTCATTTCATTAAAATCGGGAATTACACCCATGGAGATCAGGCACCCTGTTTAAAACTTCAAAAAAAAAGTTCTGTAAGGATAGAATAGAACAGAACCAGAACCAAAAGGAAACTAAGGGACAGATCTTCACAAGTGAACTGATTTACTCCCTGCCCCCCGTCCCTTCTCCCAGCTAAATCAGATCTCATATTTGAATGTAACTTGTGCCTTGGTTCTTAGCTTTCTGGCAGCCATGAATTTGGGATGGGGGAAATTCCCAGCTATGCTTCCTCTTACATTGACTAGACTTCTTCAGAGAGGGTGCAAAGCCTGCATGGCTGGCTTCCTTCCTGCCATAGAGGCCCCCAGGACAGAGGCATTCCCTAGAGCAGGGGTGGGCAATTATTTCGGGCAGAGGGCCGCTTACAAAGGCCTGTGCAAGTTGGCAGAGATCTGATCTGGCTGCTTCGGATGGCAGTGATCCAACCGAGAACTCCAGACTCAGTTTCCCCCTCGATCCAACCAAAGCAGCTCCGAAGCTTCGGAGCCGCCTCAGAGATCCTG
>NW_017729006.1:3050832-3051740 GCF_001723915.1 Gavialis gangeticus
GGGGGGGGGGAAAAATCAATGAAATATCTATAACTTCGTTGTTTTTTTGTCCAACTTGAATGGAACTTGTGGGGATAGTAGCCCCTGCTGAGAGCATGGAACCTGCCAAGTTTAAAGAAGATTGGTGCAGGGGTTTGGGGGAACTGCCCCTCAGGTTGTGGACAAGCAGAACTTGTGACATGGGTGACACTGAGTGTGTTAAGGCACAGCAAGGTGAAAGCTGCAGGGATGGTGGCCCCTGCTGAGGTCATGAAGCCTCCCAGCTGTGGAGGAGATTGGTGCAGGGGAGCTCTGGGGCCCTGCACCTCTAGCTGCTGACAGACAAAAACTTGGTGACATGGGTGCTTGTGGAACCAACTGTTTGTCTTGGGGCAGCTGACTGTCTGTATGGATTCTTTCCTCTCCTTAGCCTGGTATTGTAGGTGCTAGTTGATGGCAATTAACTGGCTATATTAGCTAGGTCCTGTGTACTGCGTGACTCATGATTGATTTTTAACTGGTAACACAGAAGCTTAGTAGCCAGGCCTGCAGTAGTGTCTCCCATGCCCCAAGACACAGACAGTCAGTCCCACAAGCACCCATGGCATGAGTTTTGCCTGTCAGCATCATGGCCACAGCAGGGACCACCATCCCTGCAGCTATCACCCCAAACCCCTGCACCGATCTTCTTGAAACTTAGCAAGCTTTGTGGCCTCAGCAAGAGCTACCAGCCCTGCAGTTTTGACCCCCCTGTGTTGTAACATGTAGACCTGACAGGACTTTTGCATTTAAGAATTTGGGGTGCAGTTCCCCCCAAACCCCTGCACCAATCTTCATAGATTTCATAAATTTCATAGACATTAGGGCTGGAAGGGACCTCGGAAGATCATCAAGTCCAGCCCCCCACCCAAAGGGCAGGCAGTCATCTG
>NW_017729006.1:3056740-3060706 GCF_001723915.1 Gavialis gangeticus
GTCCTGGGATTTGCTTGAGAAGCATCTATGGATGCAAGCCAGCGTTTTGCTTGCTTTAGTAGCCGCAGCATCGTATTACAGGCTCATGTTCATCTTGTGGTCAATGATGACCCCCAAGTCTCTTTCTTCCATAGTGCTAGCCAGCATAGCACTGGCGAGCCTATAAGGATGCTGCAGGTTTTTCTTCCCAAGGTGGAGAACCTTGCATTTTTTGGTGTTAAACACCATCAAGTTCTTGCCTGCCCATTTGCTGAGCCTATCTAGGTCAACCTGGATCACCTGCCTGTCTTCTGGTGTGGATGCTTTGCCCCAAAGTTTGGTGTCATCAGTGAACTTGGCCATTTCCGCTTCTGACTCCAATGTCCATATCATTAATGAAGATGTTGAACAATATGGGTCCAAGGACAGAGCCTTGGGGGACCCCACTGGTCACAGGATGCCATGATGATCGAC
This sequence comes from Gavialis gangeticus, assembly GCF_001723915.1. Lineage (NCBI taxonomy): Eukaryota > Metazoa > Chordata > Crocodylia > Gavialidae > Gavialis > Gavialis gangeticus. Next base: position 3,057,194 of record NW_017729006.1, read on the forward strand.
TTCAATCAATTACTACCCTCTGGGTCCAACCACGGAGCCAATTTCCCAGCTAGTGGATCGTGGTGGATCCAAGGCCACAACTGGCCAGTTTCACCAAGAGGTGATCATGGGATACCAGATTGAAGGCTTTTTTGAAGTGAAGATATATGACATCAATCTCTTCTCCCTTGTCCAGGTGATAGGTAACCTGGTCATAGAAGGAAATGAGATTGGTCAAGCAAGACCTACCCACAACAAACCCATTTCAAATTTTCTTGAAACTTGGAAGGCTTTGTGCTCTCCGCAGAGTCTACCACCCCTGAAAATTTCATCCAAATCTAACAAAAAACAATAAATTATAGATATTTTATTGTTTCCCCATTTTACCCTATGGCCGGATCTCCGAGGCAGCTCCAAACTGCTTTGGGAGCTCTGAACCACTTCAGAAAGCCTAATGAGGCCAGTGCTTCAACCCAGACATTCTGCATCAGTCCCTGAAGCGTCCAATGCTTCTCTGCATCCAAAGCTCTGTCCAAAGCCTCGCTCAGCCCTACCGCTTACTGAGTTTTGGCAAGCAATCAAAGGCTGCATGATAGGCAGCCGGGGCAGATAAATATTAATTTTCTAAATTTTTAGGGGCCCCACAGGCTGGATAGAATGGCCTGCCAGCTTCATCCAGCCTGCTGGCAACATTTTGCCCACCCCTGCCCTACAGTGTGCCATATCACTTATTTGTAGCTAGTTTGTGCCCTTTGAGCTGATGAAAAAAAGGAAGAGCAAGCCTTATTTTGAAGGGTACTCCCCATGTAGTTTTATCCACAATTTGGACAAAAATTATACTAGTGAAAATTCTGTGCAAAGAGAATTAATGGAAGACAAACTACATTCATAGCAAATAACATTGCAAAGGATTTTATAAAAGTTCACAAGCCCACACAGAATAAGACAGAAAGATTCAGAGAAAATCTAAAACTAACCAGAATAATTAGGGTGAAGTTGCACATTACCCTTGGAGATACCAAATCTGTGGAATGTTAAGCAGTGTTAACATTAGAATGGGCTGTGATCAGCAGAGATCCAGGTTTTCTGATCACCAGAGGAAAACTTGAAAAAACATGGATTTTCTCTTTTAAAAAAAGGAGAAAAAAAGTGCAGGAAACAGTGGATTTTCTCTTGCAGGCTGGGTGGATGTGGGCTGCCCACTGCAGGCTTGGGGCTTCCCATCCTGCTGCCCTCCACCCAGGACCTCCACATGGCATGGCAGGGAATCTTGGTGCCACTGCCAGGAGCCCTGCGCCAGCATGGTGAGGCACCCCTTTGTCCACCCAGCAGCAGCGTGGACAGCAGCATGGATTTGTGCCCCCCATTGCTGCTGAGTGGGCAGGGAGTGCCTCACCATAGTGGCATGGGCCTCCTTGTGGTGGTACAAAGCTTCCCCACCCTGTTCTGTCCTGCTATGCTGGGCCCTGCCCATCAGGCCCCAGAGGCCCCAGGAGGATAGCATAGCGTAGGGAACCCTGAGCCTGCAGCTGCCAGCCCACATCCACCACCCCCTATGAACTCCACTCCAGCTGTGTCACCTGTTGGGGACGGCAAGCTAAGCCCCATGCACCACTCCAACTGCAACTGCTGCCTCCCATGGATGGTAGTCTGGGCTCAAATACTACTGGGGAGGCAGGGGCCTGCAAACCTGGGTCCTTGGCTCCATACCCCTGGCTGAGATGGGGCAGGGGTCTACAGCTCATGAGTGAGGGGCATCAGCAGGGGTGAGAGGCTATAGGTCTAGGGTGAGGACCAATGCCATGGGGAGGGCACTGGCATAATCAGGGCTATTCAGTGCCACAAAGCAATGGAGTGGGGGTGGAGGGCTAGAGTCGCAGCTGGACCTGCATCCTGGTGAGCAAAGGGCACAGGGGGGAGCTCTGATTTTCAGTGATTAAAAATCCCCAAAAATCAAACACCAACAGTTATAGCTATTTAGAATTTATTTTATTATAATGATTGAGGCACTGGTAGGCTTCCAAATTGTTTTAAAATTGTAAATATCAATAAAACAATGTGTTCTACTGATACCTATATATAATGGTGTCAAATACAGGTATGGGATTTTCAAAAATCAGAGAATTTGCCATTTTTTAAACAGAGAAAACTAAGATCCCTGGTAATCAGTTGCAGTCAAGGTTTAGTATTTCTTGCTTGCGCATCTCTGACTTGCTACTAGAGGGCTGATGAGCAGGGATTACCTAGGGGCCAAGACACCTGGGCTTCCTCCTTGCTCAGGAGGGAGAGAAGGGGAAAGTTGGAAGCACTGCATTCTGGGATGTTGGAGAACTGCAAGTTGCTCATTTTATCTGCATGAAGCAGACTGAAGTTACTCCAACACAAGATAGGTAGCACAGCCTAGCTTTAGCCCCCACCTGAAGTGGTGTAACTTTAAGACATTCAGAGGGCACTTAGCAGGAGTTAATGGGTTTTAATATGTAGATACTCACACTTTAATGTTCCTTAGTGTGAAATTATAGGTTACACACTAACCATAATAAGGGCACTTAATGTTTCAGTTTCTCTTAAGAATTTCAGTTGGAATTTTTTCCAGTTATTCTTGTGGAAAAAAGTTTAGAGGGCCCTACAGTTTAAAAATATTGCTATTTAAAACAACAATGGGATAATTAAAGCAGTACTGATCCTCGGAAACAAAAATCATTCTGTTCAGTGCTCTACCCATGTGAACATTACATCTCACTTTTCCCTAGGAAAAAAAGAGTACCTATCATGAAATAATTTTATCCACCTATTTTCTGCCTTGAAACACTACTTCAGTTTTAATTTGGAGTCAATTGTCAAGGAGAGGGCGATCAATTGTGAACATTCCTGGCTTTCTAACAAAAAATAAATAAATAAATAAAATCCTTGATTTGAGTTTTAGTTTATAAGCCTTCAGTTTCCCAATAGTCCCATTTCTCAATCAGAATTTGAATAATCTTTAGAATTTGTATTCCCCAAAACTCAGATTTAATGAGTTAGTAGGTATAGAACGAGAAATAACAGCTGCAGCTTATCCCGCTGTGCTATTCAGTAATGACAATGTTATACCACATTAGCAATTGTGACATTAATAAAAAGAAGCCCATAGGATTAGCCAGTGACAGCTGACTTTAGTCAAATGTAGGTCATGCTTTGTTTGCTCAGAACTGGGTAATAAATTTCCAGGTAAGTGCTCTCATGTGTCACACGTACATGCCAGGAGCATAATTTTAGTTATACTAAATGATCCACATTCTTAAATTTCTGTAAGCCGTTTTTGAATTATTGTTAAGCATTTAATTTCACAGCAGCATCTTACAGGCTACTTAAAGTTATTAACTCATATGACACTACTGTATGTTTTCTTTCTACTAGCAGCTAATAGCATCTTGATCTAGTTTCCCTTTCACCTTATGGTATCTACAACATTGACGTGCGAGTATATAACAAAAGATACTTAGCAAGAAACCAAACTCAATACATTTGCAGTTCTAGCTGAAGGGGAAAACA
>NW_017729006.1:3060854-3065363 GCF_001723915.1 Gavialis gangeticus
TAGCTGAAGGGGAAAACATGCTTTGGACTGAATCCAAGCAGCAGCAAGATACCTTTCACCACAGAAGGGAGGCCTTTAAAAAAAAATTTAAAAGGAAATAAAAGGCATAGCCTTCAATTAATAGCACAAAAGATCTTATCTCAATCGTTGCTACTTTGGCAAGCCCTCAAAATTTGGAATTAAAAACAGATCTTTAAACATATTCATGCTTTAATCTCAGAACAAATATGTATGTTACACATTTAAATTTTAAAGGCTAAATTCTGCCCACTTTCACTCCCATGCTGACTTTAGAGGAAAAGGACAAATATTACTGAGGACGGAACTCACCTTAACATCTGTAATCTTACCTTCTCTTTATTTTAAATGTAATATCAAGTAGAGACATCATCTGGGATAAAGGTCACATTGTTCTAGGCATTGTTCAAGCACCTAGGGAATGTCAGTGTCTCTGTCCTGGAGGGGAAAAATTTAACTAAATACTCACAAAAAGTATGTCTCTTTTTTTTTTTTTTTCTTTTACAGATGGCAAATTGAGGCATAGATAGCCAACTAAGGCTACTTGCAGACATAAAAAAAAAGGAGTTGTGCTTTACTGGAAGCTGCAGCGCATTACTTCAACCCAGCTCTACAGCATCTGTAAAGATTGGGCACTTCTGCAGGGCTTTTGGGTGCTTTTAGCCAATTCAAATGCAATTGGCTATTAGATAAAAGCACCAAAAAAAAAAGTCCCACAAAAGCACCCAATCTTAACAGACACTGCAGAGCTGGGCTGAAGTAATGTGTTGCCTTTTCTGGGCATGCACAAGGCTTGGCTGCAATTGTTGCTTGGCATGAGGAATAAATTGCAGGCTTCCATGTTGGCTCTGTCACTGGTGGGCCCCCTATTTTTCACCCCCTCACACACAGCTCCTGCAAGGTTGGTTTCAATGTAGCTATGCTTCCACACAACCAGGTCTGCCCCTGCCGAATCTCCCACCATAAATGGGATAGCTATGCTGCCATCTCTTCACTCTCCCAAGTTACCTATTCCCCCCTTAGTAGATATTCAAAGTCTGGAGAAGTATGGACATCTCTCTTCTGTGCATTTATCTCCTCCAGCCCACCATTATACCTCTGGCAAGTTGCTCTCCAGAGAATCCACAGGTTTCAAAGGTGGAAGGAATTATACCACACATTTTCTGACCTTAACTTCCATATAGGAAAAGGAAATCTGTATGCCAATCATCTTCTGTGTGTACAGACATCTTTGTGCCCATGTCTGGGCCCTCAAAAAAAAAAAAAAAAAAAAAAAAATAGGGCTGAAAAATCTCAAGAAATCAGTGTTCAACCACTTGCTCAGTGCAAGACCATCTCTCTAATGCAGTTTAGACAAGCAGCTGTTTAAGCTGTACTAGAAAATTTCCTATACAAAGATCCCACAGCTATTCTTGGTGATCACCACCCACAGAGTTAAAGTTCCTTTGAGTTCATAACCTAACTCTTTTGTGGTAGTTTAAGCCTATTACTTCTTGTCTTCTCCTGTCTAACCACTCTTTCCATATCTGAAGGGTTATTAAATCCCTCCTTAGTCATTTTCTCTCCCATTGAAGTAATCCTACTTCTTCCAACCTTTCTTCATTCTTCCTAAATCTCTAATAATTTTTATTGCTCTCCTCAGGACTCTTTCCAATAGGTCCACATCCTTCTCAAAGTATGGTATCCAAAATGGGACATGCCACTACTTTGTGGAAGACCATGTCAAAAGCTTTACTTAAATTGAGGTTAAAACACCCCATTGCTCCCCATCCCATCAGCAAACCCCCTTACCCTGTCATACAAGGAAGTCAGGTTGGTCAAACAATTGCTTTAGACAAATCCACATTAGCTCTTATTTATCACTTTCATACTTTAGGTGCTTACAGATAGGTTTCTTGTTGTCACTTGTTGACAACTATTTATGTGCCACACAGGGGAGAAAGAGAGAAGGGGGAAGTGTGGCAGGATTAGGAAAACAAGATACGGGCTTTTGTTGTACCCAATTGCCTAACTTTAGGTTCCCAAATTTGAAGTTATTTTGCACTTCAATATATTTCACAATTCAAGGATATGCTTTACAACCAGTTGAAAAACTGACAGCCTGGTAAGATTTACTTAAAGAGACACGCACATAGGGTGCAGCCAAAAAAGTTATGTTTGTTGTGCGATTGGCCCCTTGAAAGTGCTCTACAGCTGTGCCCTCACAGAAGTGCACTGCTGCAGAGCACTTTAGAAGGGCCCGATTCCACAACAATCTGAACCCCAATTATATAAGGGTTCAGAGGAAGGCACTCCAAAGTAGAGCACATTCATTAAATTGAATCAGAGAGTGCTGAAGCACTGCCGTCAGTGCTATCTTCAGAATGGGGGGGGGACAGGGGGAGGTGTTCACCTGGCACTGAAGGGTGGGGCAGGTGGATTGGAGGATCCCCAAGGTGGGGGGCAGGGGAGGCTCCAATTCACCTACCCTACCCTCAGGCACCAGCTGAACAAATCCAAGACCAAGCTTCCTCCACTCCTTTACCCCCTCCCCATTCTGAAGACAGCACCAGGGCTGGGACACAGGAGGCATGAGGCTAGGAAAGAGTGCCTACAGACTTGCAGCTGTTCATTATTGCAGCTGGATCCCCCATAACCCCTGGGACCCAATGACAAACATCTGTTGGGTCCAGGGAATCTCTCTAACTCATGGTAGTTCCTATGAAAAACCATGGGTTACCGTGGGGAGCTGCACTTCTGTCTTTGCTTACAAATAAAACATACATTATTAAGAAATGTTTACAATGTAAAGCTTTTCTAAGCAGGTAATTTAAAAGTCTAGAATGCCCAGGTTGCAGAAAGTTGCACAAAACTAATGCAGTCTGGGGATTCTAGCTTCTGCCTAAAACTAGCAAAATCAGAAGACTTTGCTGTCTTATTACACCCATTAAAACCTGTACTTGTGGGGGACAGTTATTTTTCAGACAGCAGCATTTATTGGTCTGATTTCTTTTGTGAAAGGCTTCATTTGCATCTGCTACCCTGTATTGGTATTGGTAAACTGTTGCAACTACGCTTGCAGAAAAAGTAGTCCAATTTATAACAGATGCTGGATCCCCAGGAGGAGTTGATCTTCCCATCACCAATTTCACAGGAAATAAGGGAGCTCATCACTGTGGGCATAATCTATACATTATATTTTTTCACCTGGGTAACATGATGTAAATGTGATGTTTAATGCCATTTAGACAATTGCACAAAGAGAAACACTAAAAAATTGAAAGGTAGGACCAAATTCTTTACCCAGTCAAATCCATGCAGTCTACAAATTTCAATGTGTATGTATAATCCAATCTCACCCTCTGTTTCACTAAAAATAATTTTATCCAGACTGCTTCTTGTTCTTGATTTTGGATTGGAAAAGTCCTTCCAAGTAGCACTAAGTATTCTGCCCTCAGGTGAATATTTTCCCCCTTCTGTCCAACTAGAGTCAACCACCTCCCCTTGAACATTCAGACAAAAATGGACTTTTTCCATCAAAAAGTCCTTATGGATTTTTCCAGTGGAAAAACAAACAAACATCAGCGCCAATGATTCACAGGAGACCTTCCCACTAAGAAGGTCTTCCCAGAGAGGGAAGTGCAGATCAGAGAATATAGCACCCATGACTCACTTTTTATGTTCTCTTTCTTTGTCTTTGTGAAAACATCAAAGAAAAAAGGATACTAAATATTTACAAGAGTGCAGTGCAGCTTTTCCACAATACTGTCTTTTTGACATTATTCCAAGAAATTCAATTTAAAAAACTAAAAAAAAGTAAAGTTTTTCATTATAGAGAGGTTCTTCACTGTTACAGCCTATTCATATTGCTGTTTGAGAGGGTCACATACTGTAGCTCTGACACTAACCATTGGGGAATTATTTATGATACAAGATAGCTATGCATTCACTAGAGGAATATTGAGTATCAAAAAGTTGGGGGGTTCTCACCATATGGCACTGTGGATATTTTAGAAGGTGCTTCTACCCACACAGTGCTGCAAAACTCCTCTATGAAATCCAAGGGTAAGTTAACACTGCAACTAATATATAAACGCAAGCTAGTTGGGTAGCATTAGCAGCACAGAGCTGAGCTCAAGTTGACACTCCTGGTATCTACCAGATTCTTGGGAACGTTTTATAGCCCAAATTAAGCTCTATGCTGCCACAGCTTCACTCTGAGCAAGACCTAGGTCAGCTAGTTGAACCTACATATATTCAGCCAATTGAACTTACATGAACAATCCTTATTGCTACTACAAAAGTAAAGGCAACTCCTAAGTTACATCAAAGCCTCATTGGCCCATCCCACAACCTATAACTGGGCACAGAAGTGGCTTAAAGCCAACTTCCCCAAATTCAGAGCCAAACTGCAAATTTTGTGCTGTGACACTTTAGATGGTTCGGGGGGGGGGGGGGGGGGGGGACAGTTCAATCCAGGAATGAAAAGTTTGTTTTGCACCCGAAAGAAAA
>NW_017729006.1:3065479-3065959 GCF_001723915.1 Gavialis gangeticus
CGCGGTGGGGGGGGGGGGGGGGGGGGGGGGGGGGGGGGGGGGGGGGGGGGGGGGGGGGGGGGGTTGGCAGTTTAATTCCAGAATGTGACATTTGTTTTGCATCCCAAATCAAAATCACTTGTAGAATATGACGATAGAATCTCTAGTGACCTAAGTTAATCACTACCCAGATGAACAGCAGAGAAGTGAGAGAAATTACTGTTGAGACTGGTTTCAGCTACAATCCTTGTGCATACCTGGTCTTCTTTTCCAGTTGCTGGACATACTCTGTCAAACCTACTTGCAGATATCCAGCCTTAACTGAAACCTCATGAAGAGAGAAAAACAATTACAAATGGAAGGGTGTCAACAAATATTTATTCCAATGATTAGTAAATAATCCTCTATGGCACATTTCTGCTTATCTCACAATGTGAGGGCAAGAAGAAATAAAAACACTAATTTAGTTTCATAGTTTCTAGGGTCAGAAGGGACCTGAGC
>NW_017729006.1:3065970-3094488 GCF_001723915.1 Gavialis gangeticus
TTAGTGAGCCATGGAGGCTTATATGCTCTCCTGCCCCCTATAGTACTGGCAGACAAATATGCGGTGTTGTAAGCACTAGGCATTCAAAACACACATCAACTCTCATCCCCCAAAAATCGAAAGATAGTTTTAAACGTGTTAATATTTTGGCTACTTCTTATTCACTTTCCAATTTTCTGCCCACCTCCCCCACCCACTATTTCCAGTTCTTGTGAAGGCAGGAGGTAGGGAAAGGTGACACCTTAGGGCAGAGGTTGGCAACCTTTTCAGTCTGCAGGCCAAACTGACCCAGTTTGCACCAGAAGTGGGCTGGCATGCGGTAGGCAAGTACAAGGGCCCAGCTACCACCACAGCTTTTGCCAGCAGCTGCACAGGGAAAATGCCTGCCACCACCACTTTTCCCCTACAGTGGCACAGGGCCCGCGTCTACAGCCAGCACTTTTCTCCCAAGCAGCCAGGGGCTTTGTAAGCAGTCACTTCCCCCTGCCACCACAAGGACAAGGGCCAGCTGTAGACACTCTCCCCTGCTAACATAAGGAAAAGCAAAGGGGGTTGGGGACAGGCGCATTCACTGAGCAGCTGCTGGGAAAAGCAGTAGAGGCAGCTGGATCTGCCTTCATTGTGCCCACCCACCTCTGACCCAAAATGGGTCGATCTGGCTGTTGAAGCCACACATATGGACTGGATCAAAAGGCTCTGTGGGCCAGGTCCAGTACATGGGTCATAGGCTGCCAGCCCTGCCTTATGATATGAACACATACATAGGTACACATATCACAGACATTTAGAGTGATTCGAAAAGGGGAACGTTCAGAAGGGCAGCAGCTGTTAAGCTATAATTGTTATATGCAGACAAGTCAAGAGTGATACAAATAACAAAGCTGCACCAACTTTAACAGGGGATGAAGAGTATTAAAGTTGGAAGCATGGGAAAACCCCATAGTAGAACACAGACACAGCTACACCTAGTCCACTTGCTTGGCCAAACTCTTCTTGAACACTTGTGATGATGGAGAATCCACAACTTCCTTAGGCAGCCTATTACATTGCCTCACTGTCCTAACAGCGAAGTTTTTCCTAATATCCAATCTAAACCTACTTTGCTGCAACTTCCAGCCATTGGTCCATATCCTAATCTCTGCAGAGAAACAGGAAAAAAAAAAAGTGTTTTCTCTCTTCTTTACAGATTCATAGAACTTTAGGCTGGAAGGGACCTCATAGATCATTGGTTCCAGCCCCCTTCTCTGGGCAGGAAAGACTGCTGGGGTCAAATAACCCCAGCAAGGCATGTGTCCAGTCTCCTTTTGAAGATCTAAGGTAGGTGCCTACATCACCCTCGCTGGGAGTCTGTTCCAGAGCCTGGTCACACAAACCACGAAGAAGTTTTTCCTTATATCCAATCTGAAACCTTCTTCTAGAAGTTTATGGCCCTTGCTCCTGGTTTTCCCCCCGAGGCACTTTGATGAACCATTACTTGCCTAGCCCCTGATGCTCTCCCCCAATGTATTTGTAAGCTGTCACCAAATCCCTCCCCCCACAAAGTCTTCTCTTTTCTAAGCTGAACAGTCCCATCAGCCTTTCCTTGTATGGCTTGCTCTTCAGGCCACTAATCATATGAGTGGCTTTTTGGACTCTCTCAAGCTTCTCCACATCCTTCTTGAAGTGTGGCACCCAGAACTGGATGCAGTACTCCAGCTGTGGCCCCACCAATGCTGAAGTAGAGTGGGAGAATAAACTTCCTTAGTTTTGCTCAAGATGTATCCATTGATGCATGCCAGCGTATTGTTTGCTCTGCTAACTGTAGCATCACACTGGCAGCTTATATTCATTTTGTGGTCAGTTATGACCCCCAGGTCCCTTTCAGACATAGTGCTAGCTAGCATAGCACCACCAAGCCTCTAAGTTTGTTATAGATTTTTCTGCCCCAGATGGAGCACTTTACACTTCTCAGTGTTGAACAGCATCTGGTTCTGGTCCACCCATCTAACTAATCTGTCTAGGTCTGCCTGGATCGTCAGCCTACCCTGATGCATGGCCACACTTCCCCAAAGCTTAGTGTCATGGGCAAACTTTCCCAGTGTGCTTTTCACACTGACAGCCCTTCACCGATTTGAAAACTGTTATCAAGTCCCCTCTTACACACCTTACCTGCAAGCTAAACATGCCTATTTCTTTCAACCTCTCCTCACATGACTTGCCTTCCAGTCCCTTTATCATTTTTGTTGCTGGCTTATGGACCCTCTTTAACTTCTCCATATCTATCTTAATATGTGGAGCCCAAAACATAGTACTCCAGATGAGGCCTAACTAGTGCTGAGTAAGAAGAGGTATGATCATAGAATCATAGAAAATTAGGGTTCGAAGTTCAGGCAGAAGGCAAGTTAGAGAGGTACCTTACAGATGTACTGAATCAGAGACGCATAAGCTTTTGTGAGCAAGGACTCATTGCATCAGATGGTTATGAATCCCCGATACAGTTCATCCTACCTTGACTTTTGCAGAATTTAAAAAAAAGGACACACATACACAAAAAAAAAAAAACACTCCTAGGTGTAATGAACTACTTTGATCCTAATCACTGTTAAATAAAAATTGGGGGGGGGGGAGGGAAGAAGGCACTTTACCAGTGAAGATTTGAGGCAAACCATTTTTAAAAAGAGCTGGCCTTAAAAGAGAGAGAGTGTGGATGAAATTCTGCACTTGAAAGAAAACATCCACTGGCCTATGTAAGTGTAACATGCACATTTCTGAGGGTACAACTCAGTGCCAGGAATAGAATTCAAGAGACTGTTCAAAACTCTGAAGAAAAAAAAAAGTCTTATAAGATTCATATTTAAGTTTTAAAAAGCAAAACACACACCAAGTAAAAATAACTGGCAATCAGATGCTTGATGCACAACTACAATAGGTTATTCAGGGAAATCATAAAAAATTAGGGTTGGAAGGGACCTCAGGAGGTCATCTAATCCAACCCCCTGCTCAAACAGGACCATCCTCAACTAGATCATGCTAGCCAAGGATTTGTCTAGCTGGGTTTTGGAAAGCTCCAACCACCTCTCTGGGTAACCTGTTCCAGTGTTTTACTACCCTCCTAGTGAGAAAATTCTTCCTAATATCTAACCTAAACTTCTCTTGATGCAACTCGAGACTATTGCTCCTTCTTCTGTCATCTGCCACCACTGGGAACAGTCTAGCTCCATCTTTTGTTGAACCGTCCCCCCCTTCAGGTAGCTGAAGGCTGCTATTAAACACCCCCTTAGTCTTCTATTCTCCAAACTAAATAAGCCCAGTTCCCTCAGCCTCTCCTCAGAAGTCATGTGCCCCAGCCCCCTCACCATTTGTCACCCTGTGCTGGGCCCCCTCCAATTTGTCCACATCCATTCTGCAGTGGGGGACACAAAACTGGACACAGTACTCCAGATGTGGCCTCACCAGTGCTGAGTAGGGGGGAATAATCACTTCTCTTGACCTGCTAGAAACACTCCTTCCAATGCAGCCCAGTAGTCCATTAGCCTGCTTGGCAACAAGGGCACACTGCTGGCTCATATTCAGCTTATTGTCCACTGTAACCCCCAGGTCCTTTTCTGAAGAGCTGTTGTCCAGCCAGTCAGCCCCCAGCCTGTACCACTGCATGGGAGTGTTCTGTCCTAAGTGCAGGACCTTTAACTTGTTCTTGTTAAACCTCATGAGATTCCTTTTGACCCAATCCTCCAATTTGTCTAGGTCAGTCTGAATCCTAGCCCTACCCTCCAGCCTATCTATTACTCCCCCAGCTTGGTGTCATCTGCAAACTTGCTGGGGGTGCACTCTATGCCATCTTCCAGGTTGTTGGTGAAGACACTGAACAAAACCAGCTCCAGGACTGACCCCTGGGGCACTCCACTTGATACCAGCTGTCAATTAGACATTGAGCCATTGATTACTACTCTGAAACTAATGCTCTAGCCAGTTTTCTATCTGCCTTAAAGTCCATTCATCTGGCCCATACTTCCTTAGCTTGCCTAAGAATGTTATGGAAAACCATATCAAAAGCCTTGCTAAAAATCAAGCGTAGCCTGGGTACACCCAGGAGTGTGCCCTGTCTGCAAGTAGAAGGGACGTGGTGGTCAGGCAAGTGTGCTGTGAGGGGCCTGCCACTGGGGAGCAGTTCCCTTTTTTCTCTATAGAGCCAAGCTGTGACAAAGCACTTAACTATATACAGATTTATTGCTACACAAAATAAATATAAATAATAGACATTAAATATTTACAATAAAATTAGTATGCGACACCTTACACAATAACCTGCAATCAACACATTGCACTGCTTCAAGGGACTGCAAAAAACATAGAACAGGTGGTTCACAGCATAGGCAATAATGAACCCCCTGCACAGATGAACATTAAACACCCTGGAACAGGCAAATCAAAGCATCAACACACAATAAAACACATATAAGCATCAACTTAGAGAAACCCAGGTAAGTTAAGGTAGCAATGCAACAGACATACACACGCAACAATACAGGTAAGTTCCAATAATAGGCAATAAACACATATTGGTAATGAAAACAGATAAGCCCATATAACCCCTCTTAAGGAGTACCCATAATTGTATTAGCCTCTATGGTATGAAGCAACATCCATCACAAAATATGGGGTGTTCCCTGGAGCCCCTCCCTTTTAGGGCCCCAGGATGTGGACATGCCCCCTCCCACAGTGGAGGAGGGTGGAGGCTATAGACCCTCCTGTCCCAAGCCCACCTCCCCTGTGGGACCCATTTCCCCAGCAACTCACGCTCCCATTCTGAAGCGGACAGGGCTCATCCTCTGGTGACCAGTCCCACAAGAGCCCCTCTCTGGTGGTGCCTCTGGCTACACTCAATGTCCTGGTGCCCCACACTGGGCACCCATGGTGCTCCTAAAGAAGCCAAGCCCTTACTGAGCTGACAGCCAAGCCCCTGAGCCCCTCTCCAGGTCAGCTCTCCATGCGTTGACCTGCACACTGTGTGGGGCCCCGAGTAGCCTCGAGCTGCTCCCAGGGCTGGCTCTCGCGTCCCAGTCTGCACACCATGCACCCAGCCACTTGCCAGGCTCAAGCCACCTTGAGACTCCCAGACCCTGAGCGCCACGCACTAACCGAAGCTCAGGCGGGGTCCCGAAGACAGCCTTCTCTGCAACTCCTCTCTTTTCGCCATCCCTCACTGCATCTTCTCCCCAGCGTGCTAAGCATGCTCTCCTTCTATACGCTTCAGGGTTCTGCCCCTGAAGTCCAGCAGACCTGCCGTGCTGCAGTCCACAGTCCAGTCGGGGAGCTCCTGTCCCCATCCCTTCAGGAAAGCGGTAGTGCCCTGTTTCCCCCAGCTTGTTTCTGATTGGTGAATTTGCTTCACCAATTGTTGTTGTGGATTCTTGAACGCCTGGACACATTGGAGCTCAATCAGGTAAGTCTGTCTCACAAAGTACACCACATCCACTGGTCTCCCTGAATCCACAGACCCAGTCACCTTGTCACAGAAGGCAATTAAAAAAAAGATGACTAACATGTTTTCAAGAGAAATACTATAGTCTTTCAAATTTGCCTGGCTTTAGGGTTTTAATTACCATATTTGCTTGCAAACACCATACCTACAAATACACACCTAATTTTTTAAAGAGCCAGATCGGGGGGGGGAGGATTTTGCAGAGTTATGGCTGAATCGAGAAGGGACAGAGCCTAATCCTCAGCTGACTCACCCTCCCTTTTCTGCTTATCTAAAGCTAAAACCATAGCTGCTGCTGAAGACTGGTCTCCATGGTGGATCGATTATTTTGAAAAGAGCTAAAGAGTCTCCAAGGCTGTGAATTAGGAGAGACCAAAAGAAGTACACATTGTATGAGAAAATATGAAACTACAATTGTAAAGAAGCAGGTTACAGAGAGAAATATGCATTAAAACAGTTCTTAGACATGAACCACAGAACAAGGTTTGAATTGGAAAGTTTGGCATAAGAAGTAAGTTGGAAAGAAACTTGCTTCCAATCAAACAACCCAAGGCAGGGGTGGGCAAAATATGGCCTGCAGGCCATATCCAGACCACCAAATTGATCTTGTCCGGCCTGCCAGCCATCACTGGGAGCCTGAGGAGGGAGGGCTGCACTGCTCCGCTCTGCTCTGTCACAGCCAAGTCTGGGTTGGGCCACGCAGCGCACAGACTCTTCTCCCCTCCCCCTCCCACCCACCCACCTTCCTATTGTTGCTGTGGGTGCACAGTACTGGCACTGCAGCCACTGGCAATTGGGCCTGTATGGGACGGGGCATGATGCAGGGTGTTAAGTAGCCATCCTCCCCACCCACCCACCACAATGAGCTGCTGCTACCACAAGACCACTAATCTGTGCTGACCACAGGGTCAGGGGCTTGGGCCAGAGCACCCATCCTAACTTGCCCTGTGTGGCATAGCAGCAGCAGCAGCTCATCACAGCAGGTGGGTAGGACAACTACTCAGCATGCTGCATTGTGCCCCATCCTGTATGGGCCAGTGCCAGGGCAGTTCAATGCCAAAAGGAAGTTGGGGAGGGGAGGGGTCCAGAGAAATGGGTGCACTGTGCAGTCCAGCCCAGCCCAGCCTGGTCCTGGCTGCAAAGCAGAGTGGTGCAGTGTTGGGCAGACTGAAGACCTCTGTCCTCAGACTCATGGCAGCAGCCAGTGGGCCAGACAGAATTAATTCTCCATGTCCCTCTTCAGTCCTCAACAGCTCACCAGACCTCTTCAAGTGGCCCTCCAGCCCAAATAATTACCCATCCCTGACCTATGGCATATTCCTAAAAATAAGAAAAAAAGATTTTTTTTTAATAATTCCTCAATTCAGCTTCATATTCTTTCCAGCTATTATCCATGGTGCAGAGTTAAAATGGTTCTAAGAAGCCTGAGACCACCATGAGTTTTCTAGATTTCAAGGAGCCTGCATGCCCTTCAGAAGGTTTGGATGCTACTCCAGAGACTGAACAGAGACTTAAAAGAGGAGTCCTAAGTTGGTGTGCATACAGATCATATTTTGCATCTGCCTTGTAATTGACACATTTTAATGTATGAGGATTCCACACAAAAATGCTAAATATTTCTGATCTCTCCATGAAAAAGAGCAGACTCCCAAGAAGAGAGCTGTGGAAGATGATAGGCAAGCATAGCATTGTAATTGGACTGTCTCCACAAAAAGATTAGGTTTCAAGATTCAACAAAAATTAGAAAAAAAAGTTAACAACAAAAACCAGTATTTCATTTGACTATTTCGGGACCAGCTGTTGTTGTGCTAATGTCAGTAGGGCTTGCATCACAGCCCTCACCAACAAGACCTTTGAAGTTGCCTCAGGTTTAGCCACCATACTTTTAACCCAGTAAAAGTTGGAAACAGGAGGCAGAGACAGAATATCACAAGTTGGGAGTGCCAGAAGTCACAAGTCACCATTCCTAAAACAAATCTATTATAACTGAATTATCTTACAAAAACCATACCAAATACATTTCTGAGAAAGAAAAAGAGACAGAGAAAGTTCTTAAATCATTAAGTGTTGGCTTATAATAGATGCACTTAGTGAAGCCCATTACTAAAGTCATGAAACCAACTCTTAAAAAGAGAAAAAATCCTATAAGTGTGCATGTGCTTGAACAAATCATCTGGCAGACCTTCATTACAAACTGGCTGCTGATTCCATGGAAGGATTTTGAGTGCATGCCGCTGGATTTTTACACTGAGCTATTACTACACCATACTTCTTGTAGCAGGGTGAAGGCCTGGATCCTCATCCTAGCTGTAGCGGAGAGATAGGAGATCCCCTGTTTGACTGCCTAAGAGCAGCAGGCCAGCTGATATGAATAAATCATTTCACCCAAAGGAAGTGAAAAGGCTCCCACAGAATGAGCTGAGGAGGGAGAGAATATGAGGAAGCTGATGGACAAGTACCATACTAGAGTTGTCTCTCCCTGGGTCTAGAGAGAGAGGACTAGGCATATGATTTGTGGTTTTAAGGACCAGGCAAAGAAGAGGCAGAAAAGCTAAACCCTGGAGCCTGGGACAGAGTACTCTCTCTCTGAGTCTGAGAACTAAAGGGAAACCAGAACTTGGTTCCCATGTCCATTGTTTCTTTACTTGAAGAAAAGATGTGTTTGTTGGCCTGAAGGTGAAAAGTTTGTGCTGTGGTTTCCAGAGACAAACCCTCCAAGGGTACAATGAATGGACTGATTGTGGTCAGAAAAGGGCTCCTTAGTCCATCAGAGGGAGTACACCCTGCTACACCACCCAAAACAACTTTTGTATCATGCATCTTCACAGTTGCTGCTGTCTAGTTTGCTCAAATGATCAACTTCTAGGGAAACCCATGCCAAAATACATATCAAAATGGGCTGCAATTTATGCGAAATTACTTTGTGGCCTTACTACCCAAGAGAAAGATGCAGCATACAGTGCATTCAGTTGGCCTAGAGGGGAACATTATTAACCAACAACATTTTTACTTCAATCTTCTGCAGTGCTTTGCACTAAACTGTATCAAAGCACTGTGCAAACATTATAAGTTTAACAGCAACCATACTGGTTGTGAACAAACAACTGAAAAAGATAAGCTATAGTAGTCATTTGTGACAACTTATTCTTTACTAAAATGTTATACAATCACACAAGGGGGGGTGTTTAAGGTCAATAAGGCTGTCAGATCCTGCCAATGGCTTCTGTCTGAATCCTTATCTTGAGGCACTTCAGCTATACTCTTATGGCGGAAAGAGCTAAAACAAGCTTGTGCCTAAAGTAGAGCTGCACTGCAAGGCCAAGAACCCAAAGCTTGTTCTGTCTGAGGAAGCTGTTTTACAACTGCAAATCCTGTCCAAGGTCCTCTTTTCCCACCAATGGGTTATGAAGTTCAAGGCGCCTAAGCTGATGGATAGCTTTTAAATTGTTACATGAAAAGTTGAACTTTGTCTCACAAAGAACCACTGGCCCAATTTAGTAAAGCACTTAATCGGATAATTAACTTCCAGCGTGAATAATTGAAGAAAATGTATGACAGTCGCATATTTAAGAGCTTCACATTGAGTCAAGGCCTGGAGGAAAGAAAAAAAAAAAAAAGAAATTTCCTTTTCACCTGATGAGTACTGAAAGATACCAAAGGCTGCATGGGTGACTGGTGCTACCTTAAATCAGAGGGGGCATGTGCCCCCCCTGCAACCAGTCCTGCCAACCAGCCGCTTCTGGGAGTGGTGGCAGCGATTGGCTGTGCTTGCAGGGGGGGCACTGGCACTCCCACCTGCCCATCATTTAAGCGGCAAGCAGGCCTGTCAGGGGGTGCACTGGCACACTCAGGGGATGCATGTGCACCCCTTACATAATTGCCACTGAAAGGCTGGCACAAAGAAATACAGTGCATTTGAGAAATGGGCCACTGTACCGCTGTCCCCCACTTCAGCTATTCCAAATCATTCAGTTTGCAGGTACAGATCATTCCCAGGCTTCTCTCTTACTTCCCAGTTTTGAATACTAACACAATTTAAGTGTCACCAGTTTTCCTAAGTGCTTACAGCAAAAACTGATCTTTGTGCTGTCCATCTCCAGCAATGCCTTTCCAATACAAAGAGTAGCAGAGACTAGTCAACATCTGGAAGCAGACAGGCAACTATATCATGTTATTTCTTTTTAATTTCTTCAGTCAAGTACTGGTACTTGCTTCATTGTTATTCTCCCTGCTCTTTATGCAGATCATTGAAATTCAAGGGGGGCAATGGTTAGCATATTTTCTGTGGACCAGAAACCTCTGCCAAAAAAAAAAAAAACACCACAGCCATCTAACAGAAAACCACAAGCCTTTCCACCATTTGTATACAATTTAAGTATTGATGCTGTAGAAGTTGTTGAGTCACCTCTCCCTGGCACTGACACAAGTGAATAAAGCACTATAAATTATTGTCTTCCCTTCCCTAGTTCTGTTCTAGGCCACGTGTTCTAACCAGTTTTCATCAAAAGATTTCAACTGTGGATTAAAACAGACATCCTAGCCTTGATCTTCTGGCTTCTCATGAAAGTAATGAGTGTTTTGCTGTGTTCTAGAGCAGTAAGTACAAACACATTACTTCCGGTCTACTTAGCAAGAGGTAAAAAATAAAAATAAAAAAATCCACCCATAATGGAACAGTTCTCTTGCCTAGTTCTCTCCTGACCCTTACACACATTCAAAGGACTCACCCTGAAGAAAGTTATAATTGCAGAATTTAATCCCAGGGTACAAGCGAGAGAGACAGCACTAAGCATCAGCCATCATTTTGGCTTCTGGCATCAAAGTCTTCACATACAGACATCCCTAACAGCTTGGCTTCACTGAACTTTCCTTGGCCACAGACATGCTTCTTGAGGCAGCATTACTGGGAGAAAAATAAAGCCCTATGCTTTGAACTCTTTTGAGCACAGAGGTGATGGAATGATGCCAACCAGCTTGGCCCAAGGCCTGCTTGTTCATCACCCCAGCCTGGCTAGTTCCCTATCACTACCCTCACCTTGCATCACAAGTCACAGACATTTGCAAATGGATGGTTTCCTTGTAAGCACCATACAAAAAACGTAGTTTAAATACAGCTTTGAAACAGAATGAGATAGCTTAATGGATATTTATGGAGTCTGCAGGAGATCTCACAATGATGTGGCAACCCCTTTTTTCCCCATGATTTTTCAGGACTGGCTTTGAATAACACAGCCTTTAAGTAGCAGAATGGGAGTTACCGAAAACTTTTAGAGCCCTCCATTAATCTTCATCTTGAATATGCATAACATAAGCCTAATGATACGATGGATGCCACATATACCAAGGCACTCAGTGCTACAGCAATGTCATAAAAAAAATAAAATAAAAATTGGCAAGCTTGATTAGTTGTTGGGAGGCAGAAACCCCAAACTGTTATAGTTCTGATAAATATCTACTGAGCTATCCCATCCTGTTTCAAAACTCTGTTAAAAACTATTTTTTTTTAAATGGTGCCCACAAGGAAAACTATCACTCACACCCATATCCACCTCTTAACTAAAACATTAACATGCTCATACCACTGCCTATCTTGCTATCATCTGATTGTTTCCCTGTGCCATCTGCACTCCCTACCTATATCCAGACATTGTATTTAATCTGATGCCTAGTTTTCAAGTTCTGGCAGGACACTGTTTTTTGTTCTGTGTTTGTACCGTACTTAGCAGAGTGGGGTCGTAGTTTATAGACAGGGCTGCTAGATACTGTGACGATATAAATCAGGTACATATTTTATACTACCTGAACTCCCACATGATTTTTAATGCAATTACATTTCAGTAGAGATTTAATTCCCTACATACAACACTTATGAATAGCCCATATTGTCTTCCCCTCACCCCAATTTCTCCAACACTGGTTCAGAGCTGTCATGCATACGCAGAATTTCCTCCAAGCTAGACACTCACCAGGCTGCTGTGTTGGGCCTTACACACTGCACTCCTGTGCTTTTAATTTTTTTTGGCCCAAGTGGACCACAGCCCTGTTTCTTCTCCTGGCCTCTGACACTTCTTTGGCACAGGCTCTGTATCAGTTACTCCTTTGTAGAAGTGGGCCTCTGTGGCCCAGCTGCCTCCTGGCCCATTCCTGCCACCATCCTCATTCCCTAACTCCCACTCTGAAGTGCTCTTTGTCTGCAGTTCAACTCTTCAGGAATGCATAATGGTAAGAAGCAAAACAGGTGTAACCTATGTAAGACATTGAACACAATTACATTTTATTTAGCACAGAAAAACAGACTGGACAAAAATCAAAACCCACTTGCGTGCCTCAGTTTCCTCACTGCTCTAGGGAATTCTTTGGTCAGAGTACTCTGAAAAAAAGAATTATCATCATCTGCACCTGAACGTTCCTCCCGACTCATGGAGTTTCTCCATTTCACTCTAAGCCAGTTCCTTTTCCTTATGGCTGGATCCACAGTTAAACTGAACACCCTCCCTACACCAAGTGAGACTTCTCCAATTTTGCCCTGCCCAAAGCTTTCTGTTCTGCTCAAAGTCTTGTGTTTATGTCCCATTGCAATGCCATTGTTATCTGCTTGGGGAGAGAAGCAGAGGATGGAAAATCTCCAGCAACAAGAGGGGGGAAACTAGTTATTTTAGCTTCGTACAATCCCTGCTCCCAAAGTGAACCCCTGATAAACTTATAGGTGGCCACCATATCACCCGAGTCTGCGCTTTTCCAGGCTGAAGGGTCCCATAGCTCTCAGCGTCTCATCATAAGCTCTGTTTCCCTGACCTCTGATCATGTGCATGGCTCTCCTCTGGTCTCTCTCAGCTTCTCCATGTCCTTTTTGAGTTGTGGAGCCCAAAACTGAACACAGTACTCCAGCAGTGGCCTCACCAAGGCCGAGTACAGTGGGAGAATGACATCCTGGGATTCACTTGAGAAGCATCTATAGATGCAAGCCAGTGTTTTGCTCACTTTACTAGCCGCAGCATTACATTGCAGGCTCATGTTCATCTTGTGTTCAAACATGACCCCCAAGTCTCTTTCATCCGT
Organism: Gavialis gangeticus; assembly: GCF_001723915.1. Taxonomy (NCBI): domain Eukaryota; kingdom Metazoa; phylum Chordata; order Crocodylia; family Gavialidae; genus Gavialis; species Gavialis gangeticus. The sequence continues at coordinate 3,078,491 of NW_017729006.1, forward strand.
AGTGTTAGCCAGCGTAGCACTACCAAGCCTATAAACATGCTGTGGGTTTTTCCTCCCAAGGTGGAGAACCTTGAATTTTTCGGTGTTGAACACCATAAGGTTCTCATCTGCTTATTTCATGAGCCTGTCAAGGTCAGCCTGGATTGCCCTCCTGTCCTCAGGTGTGGTTGCTTTACCCCAAAGTTTGATGTCATCAGCAAGCTTGACCAGTCCGCTTCCGACTCCAATGTCCACACCATTGATGAAGATGTTGAATAATCATTAAATTGGGATGGTATGAAACCTCTGCCCAACATTTAAAAGACAGCTTAAAAGTGAACTATTTGTAATAGTTTGGATTAATTAAAATAAAGAGTATCATGCAAACTCTTGATTCCAGCAGTAAACAGTCATCACCAGTTAGCAGCACTGAGCTCAACACATTCTCAAGTAGGTCTGACAAGGGGCAGAGGAGAAGGGTAGCATGTCAAACCTGAACCTCAAGACCCTTCATCTTTGAATCTCTCCCTTCCTGAATTATTGTATGTAAAAGGAGCTTTTGCAACATCTCTGGAAGTTTAACAAAACTGGCTCCTGTTAATCAGCTAGAAAAGTAGTAATTAATACAGGTCAGGCTGCACTAAATACCACACCCAAAAGAGACTGCCTAGAAGAGAAGGGAACTATAAATACAATAGGTAATAGGAGCAGCCCAAATTCATTTTGTGACACTTCCCAAACCCTTAAGCCATTCTAACATACAAAAAAAAAAACCTAGAACTCTTGGTTCCAAAATGATACCTTTTACTATAAGAGGTATCATTCTGGAATCAAAAGTTCTTGGTTTTTTGTATGTCTTCTTGTCTCAGACCAAAAGAGCTACCAAGTACACTCCTAAGCTATTCTAATGCTCCTAACAGAGGAGCAAAAAAAGGTTCCCCACTCCTGCCCCTCCTCTCCCAACCCACACTAGAACTAACTGAGCAGACCATTCTGATAAAGGTCAACCCAGGGCAAGCTGACTAGCTTGATCTTCTGAATCTCATACTCTACAAAGAGCTATATATTTTATAGATTTAGTAAATCTCTCAGATATGCCTCTCTGGGAATTAAGGACTGTTTTTATTTAGTACACCATTAAATAAATGGTGCATATTAGATCTGATACAGTTTCTAGAAGACAAAAGGTTTAGTAAAGTAGTATATAGTAGGCTAAAACTGTGGAGGAGTCCTTTCTGGAAATCAAGTCACCTTCCTTCCCTGTGAGAGGCATGTTTTTCTGTTAATTCATGTCAACTCCAATTAGAACCAGTCCACCACCCATGCTGTACACATCAAGCTCTCTTTGGTATCTGGAATGTAGAGGTTAGTAGAAGGCAGCCAGAATTTAGAAAGCAATTTAGGGATTAAGTGATTCACTATAATGCTTTTGCAACCTGTAATTTGCAGGGCTAAAAGTCTTTCTATAGCCACCAATACTTCAGGGTCACAGACTTATTTTTATACTCCTATTTCACTTAGTAAAAAAAAAAAGACTATGGGGACAACTGCACACCAACTGCAGATGCTTCCTCAGCCTGACAAAGGGTTTTTAAACCCAAAAGCTTGCCAAGAAAAATGTTTCCAACTATTTAAGTTGGTCTAATAAAAAGATATCATATTCACCCAAAGAATCTTGTCTGCCCATGTCCTTAGACCAACACAGCTACAACCTACACCCCTAACTATGGGGACAGTTGATCCTGAACAATTTTGTTCCACAATCCTATTCTATTCTATTACTTCCATTTTGCACTGTTAAAGAGAAGTGGAGAAAATAACTCTGCTTTGGCCTCAGGATTAGTGCTCTCAATTTTACATATAAAAAGAAAAATAGTCTAACAAGTGACATCTAATCTAACATCCAATCTGAATCAGTCAATGAGCTATATTAAAGCAAAGAATGTTGTCAAGGTTGCAACAGATGTGAAGATTAAGGTTTGCAATTTTGTGGGAGTTTATCCGTTTAAAAACCAACCTCATTACAGTGTAATAAAATAAAATAAAAATAAACCAGACATATTCACTGGCCCATACCAATGCAAGTAGCCCCAATTCAAGAGCTATAAAATAGATGTTGTTGGACTGTTCATTATTCATAAAATTAAGTTACAGGCTCCAATAGCAATACTAATTACTTAGCTAATTATTTAGTAAGTTCTTCACAAGCTGATCTTGAATCCTGTTAATGCATCCCTTAATCACAAGGATTTGCTGCAGACTGAAAATTATTCCTTGAAAGCATACTTGTCTCAAACGTCCAATATTTAGTATTAACTCTGTTTGATCAGTAACACAATGTAGTTCTGATCCCTGAGAACTGTAACAGGAAAGTAACAAATAATGAATGTGTAATTAGTTTCCAAGTGAGTGATCATTTGTATTAACATTTGAGGATCTCAAACACAATGAAGGATTTGTGGGTTCATAACAGTAATAAAAAAAACAAAGACAGTTCAGGTTTAGGCATCCAAATGATTAGTGAAGTGAGGTCTGGGAAGAATTGGAGTTTGGTAACAGCAAAAAGATGAGGGTTTGGTTACAGCAAAAAGATGACTTCAGTGAAATGGTGCTAGCTCAGATATAACCACTACAGAGGTCTTAAGCAGTTCTGACCATCTACAGCTGCTTGAACAATTTACAATTGTAATAAGTAGTTTGGATTTCTAACTAATAAATGTATCTAGCATCTTCTTTTTTGCTCCTAGTCTCTTCTGACCAGTAGGAAGACAGCAGACTTTTGCTGGCTATTTCTTCTGCTTCTTAAAGAAGCAGGTTTAATTAATCCACATAAACAGAGGGGCGCATCTATACGTGCAAGTAATGTGACTGAATACACTCCCATCTGTCTGTGTATCCATCAGTCAGTCTGTCCATCTACAGCAGCAGCAGGCGGGGGGCATGGTTCCAGCCAGTGATTCAAGCGCTGCACCACCCTCCCCCTGCTGCTCCATTTCTAGCCATGTGCCAATATGCACCCCTCCACCCCCACCCACTACACCGCCATGTTTTTTATTCATATAAAAAGTGTCCATGGGACAGAAGAGGTTGGGAAGTGCTGGTCTACATATACATTTAAACACAGTAATTTACTGCACTGCTGAATATCACTTGCATTGCCGGGTAGTCCTGCCAGATGCAACAAATTAGTCAACTGTGACCCAATTGCTGTGCACATGTAGATGGTGACACTTTACTGTACAGCAGACTAATTTGCTGCACAGTAAAGTATCTCATGTAGACACACCCTGAGATAATCACATAGGGAATGAATTAATTCACTGGTATGATGCACAAAGTGTGGTGCGTAACTAATGAAGAACAGCAGGCTGCACAACTGTCACTATAGCCTCTTTCAACAACTTTCATATAAGAAGTTCAAAAATGGATGAGAAAGCAGCAAGGCTGTTGGAAAGTAGTCAAAATACCTTCAAATTTGTTGTGTTATACCTACAGAACTACTGTATAATGGTACTCTTTGCAAACCAGTTGTTTGAATTGTTTATCCATTGTTAAGACAGGAGTAAACTGATCTCCATTTTACAAATGCTTTGGGAGCCACAGAAGCAATGACAGATTTTATAGAAAAGTGTGAACAAACAAGGAATAAATTATAGGGCTCTGGTTGCCTCAAGAAGGTCTCAAAATTAATACCAGAAGCAAACCTTGTGTTACTGAACAGGGTGTCAAGTTGGTCTATTTTCTTGTTTTAAAATATGAAATGAGAACTCTTTCCTCTCCCCTTTCCAAATCAGCAACCCAAGTCTCTTTGGCTTCTGGAGCTGTGGTTTCACTTCACCCAGTCAGGCAACAGTCAAGCAGGTCCTCAGCCACTTTTCATTGGTGAAGGTCATGTCAATGTGCCACACCTACCAATTATCATATTGCTTTGCATGGGTTGCCATGTGCTTAATTAATAGCTTTATAATGCACTATTATGCACTCTCAAATGCAAGACAGCAAATCTCCATTTTCAGCCTGAATGATTTATTTTAGATTAAAAGAAACAAAATAAGACTGGAAAAAAAAAATGAAGGGGAAGGGGGCTGTCTGTGAAAGACCATCCTGTGACTCCTCACTAACATGCAGCATCAGCTGTTCCTCACAAAATGGCACCTCCCTTGCAAACAGGAGAAATTCACAGCCTCTATTTTTATGCTCTGAATGCCATGCCTGTAGTCTGCATTTTCAGGCTTGTTCCTATTTTTAATTGCATATCAACTGTATTAAGAATACTCATGATTGAGATTTACTTTTAAAAAAATGCCCAAGGCGTTATTGGAACAGTGTTACATATAAGACATCCTCTGATGTATGGAGCTTTAAGAACTGCAGTGAATGTGTGCACTTGGCTATCTGGCTAGCCCATGTAATCTCCCATCCCACTGTTCTGAGTAGAAGAGTTCAAAAGACTTGGTAGTTGTTAGGCAAGTACAGCTGGAAACTGAATCCAGAAATAGAGCAAGGCCATTTATAACCCTACTCACTGCTGGCTTGATTTTCTTCTTTTAGCTTTATTTGTTCATGTTACAGAATTTAAGGCAAAAAGAACTATTATGATCATCTAGTCTTATATCCAGTTGTTTCTTTATTCGAATTATTGTGATTGCAGTTCAAAAGATGAACTTGTCTGACCGGTAGTCAGGAGAGAAAGCACAAGCAGCAAAGGTTGAATTGATGCCATGTACTCAACTGCAATTTAAACACAGTGTACAGTTAGTGAAACCAAGCACTCTTTTTAATACTAATAGTTTCCCACCTTCTAAAATAGTTATTCCATCTTAAATAATTATGTTCTTATCTTGACCTTGTTCTTCTCAACTATGCGAGAGACTACAAATTCCTCTGGTTTTCTTTGGGTTAGGTCATGAAGAGACCTGCAGTGAAAAAAGGTCTTACTGTTGCAGTGCAAAGCAGCAAAAGGCAGGCCTACATTCTTGATCTCACTTCAGTCAAATGATGAAGAGGACAAGAGCTAAAGTGAGGCATGAAAATTAGCTGTAAAAACCTTTGATTCTTCTCTTTTGGGGGAGGCTGGAGAAATCACTGCTTTCTTGCCTGTCCACTGGGATGGCGAGATAGGTAGGAACTTGGAAAAAAGGCCTTTCCTTCTTGCTAGCTTGGGAAAAGGGGGCAGCCAAAATTCTAGCTTGTTGGGACTCTCACCAAAGGATGAAAATGGTATGTGTGGCTATAGAGAAGGCAAAGATGAGGAGCAGTAAATGCACTCGTTTCTTTCTTTCATCAAGGAAGGAAAATGGGACCCATTTGTCATATCTCATTTCAGGAACAGGAAGTCACAAAGTTAGGGGAATGGAGGATTACTGTCTTTCAGTGGAAAGAGGCTTAAAAGCAAGCTACTAAAAAGGCGGCCTGGGGGCAGGGAGAGAATTTATGACAGACTGAAGACTTTCACATCCTTTGAAACACAGGCTTCCACTAACCACTATTCACATTCCCCCCCCCCACCACCACAGTTCTAAGGAGTGTGAAAATTAGTAATGGAAGTAGCTAGTCTGCAATCACCAACTTTTCCCAAATCAGACTGGTGTGGCCCATGCCACTCAGCATGTACCTTGATTAACATGCCAACATGAAATGAGCATCATCATTTAAAAAACAAGCATTTACTCAGGTTGAACTCAAATATGGTTTAAAAAAAAAAAAAGGTTATGGAATAATATTTCCCAAAGATAGTCATATGCTGTGCTCTGAAAGACTGGGGCAAGGTGAGGAAGGAAGAAAACTTGTACTTGCTTACTACTAGAGAGTAATTTTTTTAAGTAATGTAACTTATTTTTTCAGACAAAAAGGAAAGACTATATTCAGGGTAGATTAGCTTACACTGGAAGTTAAATCTCTACCAACTGAATTATATTAACTCAGAAATTAAGGGGTATTTTGTTTGCTGATTCCCCTTTATATGGAAAATATCAATAACTTGTGATGTTGAAGATATAGGTAAAATCTATAAATGTATTACAAATGGATGAAGAAAAAAAATAAAGGTTATTGCATATCATTTGAAAAATAACCTTTCAGTTCTTAATAGTCTACAAGAACCATCATCATTGGCAATCCCTCAATTCAAGAATTCTCTCTACCTCAAGACACATCAAATGAGCTGTGCTAGCTTAAAAATTCCACACAGCCAGAGGGAAGAGTAGGCCGGGATTTCTCTCCTTGCTCCATTCTTCATTGCTCTGAGGGCAAGACACTTTACTTTGAAACAGACTGCTGCTTGGTTGAGGTTGTGGTGCCACTGGAGTCAGCAAGTAGCCAGCTTCTTGATGTCAGCATCCATTTTCTTGAGATACGCTTTCAATGAGCCCGTGTAGCATTTCTTTTGGCTGCTGCAAGATCTTAAGCTTCAACTAAACTGGGAGTAGAGCACTCATTTTGGGAGTCAAGGCATCTGTACCCAATATTTGGTCCAGGGAAATTGGTGCTTGAGGAATCACAGACTCAATGCTGGTAACACTGGCTTCAACAAGGATGTTGGCATTTATTTCATAGACATTAGAGCTGGAAGGGACCTCGGAAGATCATCGAGTCCAGCCCCCCACCCAAAGGGCAGGAAGTCAGCTGGAGTCATAGGATCCCAGCAAGATAAGCATCCAATTTGCTCTTGAAGGCGTTCAATGTAGGTGCTTGAACCACCCCCGATGGCAGACTGTTCCAGACCTTGGGGGCTCAGACAGTAACGAAATTCTTTCTTATGTCCAGCCCGAAATGGTCTTGCAGTAGTTTATGACCGTTCAACCTCGTCATCCTTTGGGGCGCTCTGGTGAACAAGTGTTCCCCCAGATCCTGGTGGTCACCCCTGATAAACTTATAGGCAGCCATCAGGTCACCCCTGAGCCTGTGCTTTTCCAGGCTAAAGAGCCCCATGGCTCTCAGTCTGTTGTCGTAAGGTCTGTTTTCCTGACCTCTGATCATGCGCGTGGCTCTTCTCTGGACTCTCTCAAGCTTCTCCACATCCTTTTTGAATTGTGGAGCTCAAAACTGGACGTAGTACTCCAGCTGCAGCTTCACCAAGTCCAAGTACAAGGGGAGAATGACGTCCCGAGATCTGCTTGAGAAGCATCTATGGATGCAAGCCAGTGTTTTGGTTGCTTTATTGGCCACAGCATCGCATTGCAGGCTCATGTTCATCTTGTGGTCAATGATGACCCCCAAGTCTCTTTATGTAGTGGTCTTCTCATTTAATGGAGAGGGTTTTCCAAGGCATCATTGGTGATACCTCTCCATGCTCTTCAGATTACAATAGTAAGTCACCCACATTTCACATCTGTAAAGAAGAGCGGGGATGATGACTGGATCACCTGGATCTTGGTGTCTTTCCAGAGATCACGATCAACAAAAAACACATCAAAGCAATTTCCTGAAGATGGGGTGCTTGCACACAGGATCCTGTATTTACTCTGAGAAAGGCAGCTACCAAGGTAAGGGAAGTGCTTGACTACCTCCAGGGTCTTTCCCTCAATGGTAATATGAGGAGGGTGTCACGCTTGTGGCCTCAAGCAGACTGATAGAAGCTTCTTGATGCTGAGAAAGTGGCCCAAAGTTTGGCAGGCTTCCAAGGAGAATATTCAGTGTCAATTCTGGAAGGGAGGCAGCACTGAACAAGATGCAGGATGATGGTTAAAAAAAAAAAGAAGAACAGAATTGGAGTGATGACATATCCTTGCTTGACCCCAATTCAGACAACAAATGGATCCATCTCAGATCTGCAACAAAGAGTGGTTATAGTCATATGGTCTAAGAGAAGCCTCAGGACCTTGACTTTTTCAGAGTCTGTGGTTTCAGGCCATAGGGCAATTGGCATGATCTTTGTTGCCTACCAGATCCAAGAAAAGTGTCAGAAACAGTATCAGGACCTGTATATGTAGGGTGACTGTATGTTCTGTTTTGGCTAGAACAGTCCCAGATTTCATAAGCCAGCCCAGCAGGTCAGTGAGAATTGAAGCAAAAGTCCTGTATTAGGGCCACCCCACCTGCCCATGCCTGGCCTGGCTCCTCCTGAGCAGATGGGGGGTGGGCTGGACTGAGCTGAGCACCTCTCCTCCTGCCTGGGGCAGGGATGAGCCAGGGTGCGGCAGGCTAGAAAAAGAAGGCCAGGGTTGAGGCTTGGACACCTGCATGGGGGTGAGCCAGGTTGGCAGAGCAAGGTGCGACTGCGCAGAAGCCCACAGCTAGGCCCCATCCTCCACAGAGGCTGGACCCAACTGGGAACAGACCCTGTGCAACATCCCCCAGGCTTCTCCAGCCCATGCTGCATGGCCAGTGTCCCCCACCACTGGCAACCTCATGCCCTACCGCTGCAGTCACTGCCGAGGCCCAGGCTACACATGGCAGCCCCAGGCAGCTGTGGGGGAGGCACTGTGCGACTGCACAGCTGGGTGGCAAAGCACAAGGGGTGCTGCACAGGGACCAGTCCCAACTGGGTCCAGCCTCTGCAGCAGGGGATGGAGCCAAGCTGCAGGCTTCTATGTCACCCCTCCATACCAACAGGGCTCCTGAGAGCTGTGGGGTTGGGGCTGTGTATGTGCATGCATGCTTGCCCTGCCTGTTTCCAGATTTCATTAAAATGATTATGGTCATCCTATGTATATGGCCTTCATTGACGTTCTTAAGGCCTTCAACTCTGTCAGCCACAAAGCCTTGTGGAAAAGTCTACAGGAATATATGTATAGATAATAATTATCTATAATTTAATGCACCCATTTAAAATCCTTATAAGGATAAGTAAGCAGTCATAATAAAAGAATACTAAGTATTACACTAATTTAATCTTTATTTGACCAGCTTCTATATATTGACTTCCAGAAATTCTGTTCATTGTTGTTGCATTAGCCTCCCCCAACCCCATTCATCTTTCACTATCAAGGTTACATTTTTATCACAAATAAGATATTTACTATTACAGAGAACTGCAAGCTTTCTAGATCAAAATAATCAACTGAACTTCTTCTGGAATTTTAAACAAGGTCCCTATAGCAATAAGTAGGTTTCAGTGTGGATTTTGATTTACAGACATAAAAACAGGCCCTTTTTTATTCTACAAATTAATTATGACAACCCAAGTCTACAGCATGGCTTTTTGGCTTTGTTCTATGGCTTTCATGAACGAGAAACTGATCACACAAGATGCACCTTCCAGAAAGTTCATCTCTGTTATGTTGAAATATAATGGTATACAGACTATGGCACAGAAGGGCTTAGATTAAATATCCAGGTCCTAGATTCTAGGAAGTGAAATCCCTTTGCATGATTGTCAGCACTGATCTGTCTACATAACCAAGACACAAACTGACACATCACCATTTTAGCATGGTTATTCTAACTACCAAGCCTGGCACTCCCTGCTGTATGTGGTCTGCCAAGCTTGGCACTGCTTACAGGTGATGGGGCTGGGCTTGGTGCTCAGCTGGTACAGCCTCATCCCCTGCGAGCAGCACCAGGCTCTGCCACGCACACAGATTGGAGGAGCATGTGCCCCCTGGGCCTCTGCTTGTTCCACCACCCAGCACAACTGGGGCCCCACTCACCCCAGCCCCTACCTGTGCCCCGCTCCCCAACTCACCACTGGGGCCTCAATCTGCGCCCCCTCCCCATCCCTTCCCCCACAGATTTACCTGCTGGGCAGGGAGGAACGCATGCATGCGCTTACGCATGCTCAGCCCCTGCAACTATTTTCTCCCTTCGCCTATGCCTGGGAAGATATACTATGGTGGTATTACTTAGTTATGCAAGGCTCTGTACAAAAGCAGAGGAATACATCCAAGTAACAGGACAGTTTGATTTTTTTCTTGGTCTTTCAGGGTGTCCCCAAACAGTTCCTCATGTGTGGTTTGCAGTGCTGCAGATGGGTCCGTGGTGCTGTAAACTGAACACACTACGCATGCTGGCATTTGCCGTGCTGCTAATTTGCCAAATGGTAGGTTTGCTGACACTGGGAGATGCTGGTGTCAAAAAAACCCAGCACCAGAAAAAAAAATAAGTTGGGATGGTGAACGTGGTAGCAGCATGTGCCACCTGAAACCGAAGCCTGCCAGCCAGAGCCATGCTCCAGCTGCTGGCCAGGCTCTGCATGCCTGGATCACTGCCACTGGAGCCCCAGGAGGCCCAAAGGATCCCAGGTAAGGCTGGTGGAGCCAGACCAAATGCTGGCCTAAGCCTCCCCTACCCCACTGGGGCAACCTGCCATGCACCAAAGCACATGTGCAAGGGTGTTCCTCAGGGACAACTAACAGTGGCACAAATATGTGCACCGGTACCTTTCCAAGATTGGCACATTGCATAAACAAAGCAAGTTAGACTTTGACAACACTCAGTCATAGATTTCTCCACCAACCTGCCATAGTGCCCAACTCTACTTGTCAGTCGCACAGTACTCTTTTGTTTGTCCTGCACAATAAGTACTATAACCATATACTTGGCAAGTCACTTCCATTCATGAGACAAGATACTTACAGCAGTTTGCTACTTGGAGTCATTTTACGAAGTACCCTGTAGCAACCCATGCTGAATGCATGAAATCTGTGGCTTGGGGCAAACGTTGGGCATGGACACTCAAACAAGTTTGCACAAAGCAGAGGCAAGGATTTATGATGCGTCAGCTACCTCACAGTTGCTGCCTTTGCGTATGCTCTTACCCCATGAGAAAGGAAAGCCAAATCAGTACCTTGCCCCTCAGTGTAAGAGCCAAGATCATTCTTGCTACAGCTCAACTAAAGGCCTTTAAAGCATGGAATTCAATATGCTATTAGAGTTGATTTAAGGCTGTGTGTTTTAAACTGAGCCAAAAAAATAAATTACATAATTGAAAGAAACATCCAATCTTACTGCTAATGAAGACTTAGCTTTGCATATTCCCATGATCTCTCTGTTTCAAGCTCCTTAAATAATACAAGTCATTATTAAGCATAGGAATAATATTACAAGCTATCATATTCAAGTTTAATTAAAAAAAGAAAGTTAGGCCTCAAAGTTATACTGACTGTAATACTACACATACTGTGGTCTTCTTTACTTTAGGTAGTCTATTACAATGCTTGACCACCCTCATAGTGAGAACTTTCTTTCACTTTCATTATCCAACCTAGATTTCCCTTGCTGCAATTTAAGACCAACAATCCTCATCCTGTTCCCTGCAGCCACAGCGACTAGTCTTTTACCATCCTCTGTACAGTCAGGTTGCAAGTTTTTGAAGGCTGGTTTTCAAACTTGAACCCTCTCCATAGAAGCTACTGTTGTTTAATTCACCCGATAGCTCAGTGAGCATTGTTTGACTTGAGCTATACAAAGTGTCACAGCAGTAGAACTACCTCCCTTAATTATTTATCAATAAAATATTTTCTGAAACTTTACTATAAGGTACCATGCAATAAACCACTTTCTATTTCCTTCCGTGAATCAATTTAGAATCCAGCTACCAATTACAGATCTCTCTCCTGTTTAATATTTAATCAGTTTTTGATATTTATTCATGGTGTCAATCCAGAACACATAGAAGGTAATATTGGCCAAGGTTCCAAACATGTGGAGGTTCAGTTCAACCAAGCAAGCTCAGAAGCTGATGCTGGATAAATTTTGCATATCTAAAAGGTACCAACTTAATCCCAGTCTGAAAATGACTCAATGCATTGCCTGTGCTTGATTAAAAGAATCAAATTCTAGTTTCACAGAGTGAAAGAAGAGCAAAACAAACATATTGTTTTCATTAATACAATACACTATGCATCCAATTATTCCGAGTGGCTTAATATAGTTAAGGGAACAGATTTAATCAGAGGCTCATTTGGGTGAAAAAAAAGCAAGTTGTCCTTTTCCCACTCCTGCTTAAACATAAAACATAAGTATTATCCACAGTGCTGCTTAAGAAGAACTTACAATAGTAATACTAACTTGTTACACTTTCTTGTCAGTCTTATCATTAAGAAGAGATATATTGGCCACCCCTTATCTGGTTGAATATTACCTTATTCTTTGAGCCATCTCATATTTCAGTGGAATTGTTGACAAAAGCAATATATGGATTTAACAGAGAAACAATTTAACCCTATTTTTAAAGGTAGGTTTAGTCTAAAGGGATCCTAGTGGCACAGGCACATCTGCTTATATAAAACTCAGCTGATTTTAGAGTGCATTAATTGCTTTCTCCCCTTTCCCTCCAAAAGAAAGAGAAGCAATGAGAAGATACAGAACTTAGTTGGTATAGCTTCTACCTCTGCAAAGGGCAGGGCAAGACAACTCAACTAGCAGGGCCCAGACACATCTTGAAGTCACATACAACATTTATTAGACATACTCAACAGTTCCTGAGGCTTTAAAAAGGGAGTTTTATCTGAACCATTCTGAATACAAGTTATAGATTTCCAAGGAGACCAGTTAACTATTAATCTTAGGAGTGTCACACTGTTGTAAAGATCCACAAACTTTCTGACAAGTCCCTGAAATATTGAGAAGAGAGCTGAATCATCCAGGCAGCGCATACATCATAGCTGACAAATCATTGACTGACAAATTTTTTTTTTAATAAAATAAATGAGGGAAAACATGTACAGTCTTAGGACACTACTCTAAAATATGCCCCCACTCAGCACTGCACAGCCCTACAAGCACTTAGTCAGGCAGTCCCCACTACATTCTTCCAATAATCTTCTAAGAGTACTTAAGGTAACAGTGGTCTTCTTTCCGGCTCTGGCTTTATTAATCAAGTTTAAGAACAGACATATGAATCCCAGCCAGCAATTCTAGCTAGCCCACAAAACCTCATACAGCCTGCTAAAATTTCCCCATAGAGAAACTGTTTTTCATACTCTTAACTGCACAAAACATTACCTGCTTCCCAGAACTGGAGAGACTCACTGTGTAGGGCAGCTCACACAGTCTTTTCAGTCTTTAGAGTTCCCCCAATAGGGAGTACCTGGAGTACCTATTCTGTATGAGCTTCTGTTTAACCATTCCTTAAGGCCTGATTTAGGTACAGGAACTGCCTGTCTTGGGCTGCTCATTCTCTCCACCTGGAAAAGCCTAGGTCACAGGTGAAACTGGACCCACCACCTTTTTTGGTGGTTAGTCTTCTTGTGTAAATGTACCAAAATGCTGAAGTGTAATTCTTAATTGAAACCTCATATTTAAATACATGTGCCTGCAACAAAGTAAGGAAGTTTGTGCAAGAACCAGTTGATTTACCTTTATTAAAGTTGAAAACTTTATTAAAAATCCTTGATATATATTTCACAGGCAATTTACTATTTTTTAAATTAAAAATGTTTGTTTGTTAAAAAGAAGTTATGGTATTTTTTCTTCAAAGATGAGAACTGGCGTTGACAGCTACATGCAGGGTTTCACATACAATAGTGAAAGGTGTTTCAAAAAAGCTGTAATCTGTTATGAAGGAAATAGGGAAGTGTAATAAAATTAAACCACCTCAGCAAGAAAGGTCAAGATTTTAGTTTGTATAGTAGGAGACACATCTGGAGCAGGGATGTATATGTGTATCATCAGTATAGAGGTGGGTTGTAGTAGTATAGATGAGATTCCCAGGACTAAATGAGAAGAGGGAACAGAATAAAGGACCTTAACAGAAAGCTGGAGGACAGCTGAGAAGATTCCTCCAGAAGATATACTGCAAGATCAATTAGGGAAGAAGGAGGAGACCTGGGAGAGGGCAGTAACAGAAGCCATGGACAGACAGGATATCAGGGAAAGGAGTCTGATTGATGGTGTTGAAATCAATGAACACATCAAGAAATATGAGAATGGGGCACTGATGCCCAGCTTTGGCTGGGAAGAGATCAGTATAAATATTAGAAAGAGACATTGTAGTAGAGTGCAAGGGACAGAAATTAGATGAGAGAATCTAGGATGAAACTGAAATGAGCAACTTCAGACAATAATTGTAAACAGCATGTTTAATGTGCTTAGAGATGAAAAGGAAAAGGGGGGTGGGATCATAGTTGAGAGGCAAATTGGATCAAAAGCATGCTTCCTAGCATGGGAGAGACTAAAGCATTGTAAAGGGGAAGTAAAAGAAAATAGTAGAGATCAAGGAGAAAAAGCAAAGGATATTCCCGCTTTTGGGACTGGGGTAGGTTGGGTTTTGGTCGGGTTGACAGTGGCCATGAGAGGAATAAGGAGATGGATGGAATCACTCAGACAGCAAGTTTTGAGAAGGAGAGTAAAAGCAAACATGTTGTATCTGTAAAAAGGGAATGGGGAAAGGAAGGTGAGCTAAGGGACCAGGAAAGATTATCATACCATAGCATATTTTGTTTTCCTTCATGAAATATATTACCTTACATTATTACCTTAAATTATGCTGGCCATCATAGAGGACATTCCAGTTTTCTGCTACTCTGCCCTCTGTCCTCTATTGACACACAACCCGATGCCTTTACGTTCTCTATTTTAGAAAAATAGGAGTCGGATTCCGTATCAATAGAGGACAACCAGACTTTCCTCTATGATGGCCATCCTACCTTAAATACATTATTACTTTACTATACAATTGCACAAAGCAAGTCAAATGCAGTAGTGCACATGACAGCAATCCGTGCTCTAATTGTTGTAGCAATAGCATACAACAATTAAAGATGTATACAAAATGTGTTTAAATTTGCTTCATGTGCAGTATCGTGGTTAAAAGCAGATGAGCCTTGTACAATTGTTACATGCAAGGCACTGCCAAAAGAATTAAGTCAACACTAAGTCAACACATACAAACTTTTCAGCTCGTTTCAAACAAACACAACAGGATTCATCAATTCTATGAAGCAGAAGTGAACTGAAATTCTATGCTAGTTACTAATATGAAGAATGAGGATACAACAGCCTATTCAATTTTTAGTTTTTTTAATTGGGTTTACTGGCCCGGGTGTATAATTATGCATATGCATTTCATTATTTGATATGCTTTATATATTATGCATACATAAATACACAGGTCAGAGGTGGTCCTATGCCTGTATTATTTTATGCAGCACTTTGTACCACTACATTCTCAGAACCTTTCCATCCAAAGGCTTTCTAAACCCACCCAAATCCTCACTACTTCCAGGGGATAAATTGAAACAGTAGTTGGAGAATGGTTAGCTATGTTAAGAATGGCAAATCATAGCATAATTCTTTTACAGTGGTGCAACACCATTATTTTCTGGATTTCAGATACTACACCATTCTCTTGAAACACAGCAGCCAGTTCCCTCAGAATTACTAAAACTAAGGCCTTGTCTGGTTTAGGATTATAAAGTGTAGTTTTACCTCATGCCCGTTTATAACTAATGCAGTGATAAAAGTTATTGTTTAGAGATGCTCCCTAATTTAGAAGAGTTGGGAATCAGGAGATGGTCCCAGTGGGCCAGATGAGTGAATCAGAGAAAGTTAAGGTTGGAAGGGACCTCAGAAGGTCATCTAGTCCAACCCCCTGCTCAAAGCAGGACCTTGCCCAAGTAGATCATCCCAGCCAAAGCTTAGTCTAGCCGGGTTTTGAAAACCTCCAAAGATGGAGCTTCCACCACCTCTCTGGGTAACCTGTTCCAGTGTTTTACTACCTCCTAATGAGAAAGTTCTTCCTAATATCTAACCTAAACTTCCCTTGCTGCAACTTGAAACCATTGCTCCTTCTTCTGTCATCTGCCACCACTGAGAACACTCTGGCTTCATCCCCTTTCAAGCCTCCGTTCAGGTAGTTGAAGGCTGCTATTAAGTCCTCTCTCAGTCTCCTCTTCCCTAGACTAAATAAGCCCAGTTCCCTCAGCCTCCCCTCTTAAATTGTGCCCCTCACCATTACTGTCACCCTCCACTGGCCTCTCCAATTCGTACACATCCTTTCTGTAGTGGGAGACCCAAAACTGAACACAGTACTCCAGATGTGGCCTCACCAGTGCTGAATAGAGGGGAATAATCACTTCTCTTGACCTACTGGCAACACACCTACCAATGCAGCCCAGTATGCTGTTGGCCTTCTTGGC
>NW_017729006.1:3099488-3100272 GCF_001723915.1 Gavialis gangeticus
AATTCTTTTACAGTGGTGCAACACCATTATTTTCTGGATTTCAGATACTACACCATTCTCTTGAAACACAGCAGCCAGTTCCCTCAGAATTACTAAAACTAAGGCCTTGTCTGGTTTAGGATTATAAAGTGTAGTTTTACCTCATGCCCGTTTATAACTAATGCAGTGATAAAAGTTATTGTTTAGAGATGCTCCCTAATTTAGAAGAGTTGGGAATCAGGAGATGGTCCCAGTGGGCCAGATGAGTGAATCAGAGAAAGTTAAGGTTGGAAGGGACCTCAGAAGGTCATCTAGTCCAACCCCCTGCTCAAAGCAGGACCTTGCCCAAGTAGATCATCCCAGCCAAAGCTTAGTCTAGCCGGGTTTTGAAAACCTCCAAAGATGGAGCTTCCACCACCTCTCTGGGTAACCTGTTCCAGTGTTTTACTACCTCCTAATGAGAAAGTTCTTCCTAATATCTAACCTAAACTTCCCTTGCTGCAACTTGAAACCATTGCTCCTTCTTCTGTCATCTGCCACCACTGAGAACACTCTGGCTTCATCCCCTTTCAAGCCTCCGTTCAGGTAGTTGAAGGCTGCTATTAAGTCCTCTCTCAGTCTCCTCTTCCCTAGACTAAATAAGCCCAGTTCCCTCAGCCTCCCCTCTTAAATTGTGCCCCTCACCATTACTGTCACCCTCCACTGGCCTCTCCAATTCGTACACATCCTTTCTGTAGTGGGAGACCCAAAACTGAACACAGTACTCCAGATGTGGCCTCACCAGTGCTGAATAGAGGGGAATAAT
>NW_017729006.1:3100329-3101242 GCF_001723915.1 Gavialis gangeticus
TCACTTCTCTTGACCTACTGGCAACACACCTACCAATGCAGCCCAGTATGCTGTTGGCCTTCTTGGCAACAAGGGCACACTTCTGGCTTATTGTTCAGCTCATATTCAGCTTATTGTTCACTGTAACCTCCCAGGTCCTTTTCTGCAGAGCTCCTGCCCAGCCAGTCAGTCCTCAGCCTGTACCACTGCATGGGATTGTTCTGTCCTAAGTGCAGGACCTTGCACTTGTCCTTGTTGAACCTCATGAAATTCCTTATGACCCAATCCTCCAATTGTCTAGGTCACTATGTCCCAGCAAACCCAGTTTAAAACCCTCCTCGCTAGGTTAGCGAGCCTGTGTGTGAAGACACTCTTTCCTCTTTTCATTAGGTGGATCCCATCTATTCCCAGCAATCCTTCTTCTTCGAAGAACATCCCATGGCCAAAGAAGCCAAATCCCTGCTGGTGACACCACCTGCACAGCCAGGTGTTGATCTGCAGGATGCACCTGCTCCTGCCTGGGCCCTTTCCCTTGACTGGAAGGATCCATGAGAACACAAACTGAGCCCCAGAACCCCTCACATTTGCACCCAGAGCCCAATAGTCACTTTTGATCTACTCAGGTCTCCCCTGGCAGTATCATTGGTGCCCACATGGATGAGCAGCATGGGGTAGTAGTCAGAGGACGGGATGAGCTTTGGTAGTCCCTCCATGACATCTCAGATCCGGGCTCTGGACAAGCAGCTGACTTCCCAAGGCAACAGTTCAGGTCAGCAAATGGCCCCCTCTGTCCCCTGCAGAAGGGAGTCTCCCACCACGACCAGCCATCACTTCTTCTTGGTGGCGATCGTCTCGATCCTTCCCACCTTAGTGAGGCATGGCCTGTCCTCCTCCACCACACTCCACACCCCCCCACACACCCACAGCCCTCTAC
>NW_017729006.1:3106242-3110758 GCF_001723915.1 Gavialis gangeticus
GTTGCTAGGGCTGCATATCTGTTCTCCAGATGAATCACAGCAGGTGAAAGTGAAGATCTCTGCTTGCTGACAGAAGTCACAAGCCTCCAGTTTCCACCCTCTTGGGTGTCCATGTCCTCAATCTTGTCTGGTACTGCATCTGGCATTTCTTCCTCCACAGTCCCAGAGGCCTCCTCAAGCATCAAACTGATGAAGTCCTCATGGCAGAGGATTCTTCAGAGCTTTGTCACCTCCTCCTGTAATTCTCTTGCCCGTTCCCTGAGAGACACCACCAGGAGGTACCATTCACACTGCAAGCACTCCCTGACCTGGTTTTCACTGGAAGGATACTGCAAGCTGCAGTCCCCACAGCACCAAACCTGGACCCGAGTGGCAGCGTCAATGGTGAGCAGTTCTGCCTGGACAGAAACCTCACAGGTGCAAGCAGAGGCAGTGGCAGTGGCTCTGACATTGTGATGTCCTTCAGCCATTTCCCTGGGTCTCTTAATCTGCCTTCTCTCTCTTGCTGATCTTCTTCTAAGTGCTCCAATGTGTGGCATGGGCCCAATCCACAGGCTTGATCAGTCCCAAAAGTTGGCCCCATGCACTGGCTCTAGAGCACAGGGCAGGTCCAGTGTGGGTGTTATACATCATATCTAGCCTCGTGCCACATGGAGTATGTACTGGATCCAGCCTTGCATGCTGTACAGTATAGTGCATACTGCACCTGGCCCAGCACACCACATGATAGGGCTCTGTGAGCTGAATCCAGCCCATGGACCATGTCTTTGACACCTGTTTTAGATTATAGTGAAATGCTATAAACCAGTGATAAACAATTGTCATTTACTACCCTAGACATGGATGCATTTCAGTAATAAGTGATTCCTGCTTTTTTAATTGTTCAGAATAAAAGGTGTTATGAACAACAGATATAATTTTGAAGGGGCAGGCTTGCCCAAGGCCACCTTTATATTCCTTTGTAATGCTAATCCAGGCACTGGGCTAGTCTCAAACCTAATCAGGACATCTGAAGACTGCCCTAATTTCTGCTGGCTACCAATGGCCTAGAGGGGACATTATAACCTTCAAAAGTAAATCACAGAGTAAGAACATTTTGCTCACACTCTCTTCCTCCATTCTCTTTGCCTGTACACTGGCAATCTGAAGAAGGGAATCAAATAGCTTCCTCTACATACCCCAAAGGCCCATTAAATTAGGGAAATCCTCCAGTGGCTGAATATGCCAGGTTTCGAGTTGCTTTCTGCCAGAGGTGCAGAGTGAAACAGCCCCAGCATAGCAAAGACTCATAGTCAATATATTTCATATATTACTATTAAGATATATTCAGTAAATTCTATATGCAAATTAGTTATTATTACTTGCCTTGCCTCAGTACAGTAGTAAACATGAAATTCTCACATGTATTCATCACAGAAATGAAAAATCATTGTTTATTACTACTTGAATGCAGTCCTTGAAGAATTTATTATATAGTACTCTGAAATATCTTAGACATTACTACAGGTCTTATTTTGTTTAATGTATACTCCCATCTCATTTGAATTCTGCCACTTTGGTTAAGTGCTGTTTATGAGTTATTGATGCTCCACTGTTTTGCATGTGCTTCATTCTTTACAATCTGTGACAAGATTTTTAATCTTTATACAAGAGAAACCAAGCACAAGCAAGAATGACCTGTCAGGAATACTTACGGCTTTGTGGTTAACTCTCTCTTGAGTGTGATTTAATCGACATGGTGCTGCTTGACAATATACAAGATACAGCAACATAATAAAATCTAGATGTTAACCCTTTGAGACAGTCAAAGAAGGAAGTACAAAGGATAGGCGATGTGAAATACCTTAAGAGTTAGATCAGCTATGATGGCCAAATTAACTAAAAGAATAGTTCTAATTTGTGTTTCAAAATGAAATGTGAAGTTGTCATTGTTAATGCTATTTGATTTACCCCTTGGAAATCTTTTTATTAACAAAATAGGTAGAACATAGGCAATAGCAATGCTTATTTCCTATGCTCTTCTGTAAATATGTGTTGGGAAGCAGCACACTTTGGGTGAAAAAGTTTTAGCCTTCATTATGTTGTCAGTCTTTGGCTTTTCAGTTGAGATTTTTAACAAATGTTAGTGTCCCTTTGTTTTGTTTGGGGTGGGGGATGTGAGATAGAATTGAACTGTGACTACTAAACAGATACACAGGCCATCAAATCAGTTCTGGGTACTATAGAAAACGTGAGAAAGATAGAAAGAAACAACCAGGAAGTTTATAACCTAAAGATCATCTTGGACATCTTAACCTTCATCCCACGGACCCAGGCTAGGCCCAAATCTTCCTGGTTTTTTCCTTCAACTTGTTTATGATCTGAGCTCCCCCAGTCTTGTTTGCCATTCTATTGACACCCATATATCCCATTCCTTAAGTTGCTGATTTGACACTCGTTAAAGTCAATATAAATATTGACTCACATGGATCTCAGGTCAGTCCACTAGCTCTCCTTCTTGTATCACAACAGATTTAAAGTTCTTGCTCTCACATTCAAGGACCCACATATATATATTACTCATTTTTTCTCATGAGATACTCTTCCAATTCTGGTCCACAAACTTAGTAACCTCTGCTCATTGAATTCCTCTGTTAGACTCACTACTGTAACCTCCACAAGAAGCGGGTCAATAATCTTAATTACAATTTTAAACAAACTCTTCTAATAATCAATAGTGGTGTTTACAAGCCCAAGTAGCTTAACAGCATGCTCTTATACTGTAATGCATGTAAGATAATTCCTAACGCCATCCTCTTCCTGCTGTTTATTACCCTCTTTCTAATCTCAGATTAGATGGCAAACTCTCCAGCAAAGGGACTGCATCTTTCCTTTTTGGTATGAAAAGTGCATGTCACATTTAGGGTAACTATAAAATAGCAATAAATACTGTGAATAAATTATATGGATATTTCAAGTCTAGGTTCAAAACTCCTAACACAGTCAAGAAAGACGGTCTTAACAGACTTAAAACATCAAGTGTCAAATTATTTATTCAATGACTAATATGAACAACTACAATTTGAAGACATTTAAGCACTTTTAGAAGTTAAAGGATTCATTTACAAGATTCTTTTAAACCAGTGCCACACTCCAGTAAGCTTAGAAAACTATTCAATTGAAGTTTTATAAAAGTGCTTAAAAACTGAAAAGAATGAATGAATATAAACCTCCAATTTTAGTCTCCAAATGCAGCCAAGAATATCAGTCTAGAAACACTTTTCCAAGACATAGCCATCACATGCTTCAGATGAATGTTTTACTTACTTCTGCTAACATTGAAGTCTATGACTTAATCTTATCTGTTTAACATCCAAAGATCCAGTTTTAGATTTTTGGCAGCTAACATATGCTCCCTCTGTGACAACTGCATAATAACATCATGCAATTTAAGGGAGAAAAAACTGACATCCAAATCCTTTCAGGCTCAATTACCTCATGAAACTATCTTAAAATTCAGGCTGAACAAAACTGCAGTATTTCAGTTTACAAGCATCATTCTGGTTTACAGCTGTTTTAAAAGACCCATTCTAATGTTTTATGTCTTTCACCACCTGCAGCTCTGAACAAAAATATTTATCCTACCTTGCTCAGAGAGTGCTACCAATACTAAGGAAAAAGAATTAAGTGAGGAGCCATTAAATATGTTTTAAATAGAGAAAAGTCCAAAATATTTGACTTTTTAGCCATTCTGTAATAGTGATGGAATGTTAAAAAAATGTTGCAAACCAAGAATAAAACTCAACTATCAAATAGGTAAGAGTTTTAAGAATTGTCAGTCTTCTATATTAAACTTATATAATTTTGGCACCCCCTATTAAAATTTCCATATTTTTAATGAACTCTCTTTTAAAGATCAGTCTATTTAACCACCAGTGTTAAAGTGCTTAGATTGTTAAATCTTTGTGACAGGCACCATCTTTTTACTATCAGCATCCTATGCCTTGAACAATGATACTACCAACTGAGGACTCAAGGCACCCCCCGCTATACAAATAGTAAATAATAATAAGAGTGGGGAAAACAGGCAAGGGCTATGTAAAACCCTAGCCCAGTGATTCTCAACCAGGGTGCCAAGGCATCATGGGGTGTCTTGAGATTCTTTCAGGAGTGCTGCAGGGTGCTATGCAATGTTGAATGTACAAACATGCTAAACCTAGACATTTCAAAAAGGAATCCACAGTGTTGAAAGTATTCTGACCTGTTGTGGTCTTTCTAAGTTCTTTGCAACAGAATTGCTATATTATTTTTCTGTAGTAAAAAAATTAAGTGAAAAATGAGAGCTGACATTTTCCAAGGGCTGCCTTGAGTCTTTAGAGGTTAAGAGCCATGGCTCCAGCCTCAGGTCAACAGAAGCTGCCCATCCAATGAGGGAAAAGTCTAAAAACAATAGGGAGACTAAAGACAAAGAGTGAAAGAAGGGGTCAACTAGAGAGGCAGGTACAGGTGTGGTGTTGGCCCAACATGATTGAGTTAC
>NW_017729006.1:3115758-3132229 GCF_001723915.1 Gavialis gangeticus
TAGAGATATAGCTATGAAGTGTTACCAGAAACAGTAAGCCAAAAAGACTAGAAAAAGTGAACTAGATCAGTCTATTTGATCTTTGTGAGATCACCCACACCCTGTGAAGCCTGTGATCCACTTGCAAAAACAATCTCTCCCTGAACAGTCAGTGGATTCAACCCAGAGGAAGTCTGCCCAGATGCATGAGACATTGAGGAAGGAATGGAAATTGGCCCCATAGTCACAGAGGGCCTTCCTATATGAATTTCTTCCCTTGGACTAAAAGTCTAAAACAGGGTGACAGTGCTGGAAAATGAACTTCCCAGAACATAACAGATACAGGTCTAGGCAATAATAGTGCTAAAGTTTTTTATGCCTCAGAAGGACCACCCGGAGCCCTGAGAAGACTATTAAGCTCCATTGTTCTTTCAGCCTTTGGCCTTTCTGTTGAAAAGGCCTGTTACTCCTAGGTGTGGTTGTGTGTCTTTCATCATAAATAGTTGGAAAAATTGTGCTCTGCAACCTTTCAGGCATAAACACCCTTCTTCAGGTATAGGGAGAGTCTGCTGTTGTTTTGTGTTCTCCTGGATGGAATTGAAGCCAATATGTAAAATGCCCTTCTGTGAAAATGCAAATGCATGGCAGTGAGGATCAAAGGCCATGGGAGACAACAGGTGTAAGACAGGTAAGTGGGGGGAAAAAAGGGGGAATGTTGATCTGGTGATAGAATGTAGCTGGTAAAATGTAGAGAGGTTTCCTAGGGTTATCAGGTGGCTGGAAGGTTATAATGTGCCATAAATCCAACACTTATATTTAGTCCATGACTTTTTGTATCCAGTAGATTTATGAAGTTCGAAAGTTGTTTTGTAAATTAAGTGAATTAAGATTAGAATTGAGAGATTGGAAAGAGAGTGGTTGTCTTGTGAGAAATGTGCCCTCCACAGGTAATTAGAAATTCTTGTCTTTGATAGATTTTCAGCGTGCGCTCATTCTGGTACTCAGTAGTTGTTTGTTTCCTCCTACATATTTTCCATCAGGGCATTTGGTGCACTGGATGAAATATATTACATTTCTGGAGGTTCAGGTGTAAGATCCAGGAATAATGATGGCTCTGTTGTGGGATGTAGTTATTGAGGGGGTGGTGGAGATATGTTGGCAGATTTGACATTTTGGCATGGTTTGTATCCATTTGGTGTGCTTTGGGCCATACGAAGTTTGCTTCTGGTGATGAGATTGGCAAGGTTTGGTGCTTGTTTAAAGGCTAGGATGGGTGGCTCTGGGAAGATCTCTTTAAGAATTGAGTCTTCTTCTAGTATGGGTTGCAATTGTTTGGGGATTTTCCAAATAAGTTCCAGGGAAGGATGGTATATAATAACTAATGGTGTGCAATTCGTGGAGATTTTCTTTTTGTACTGCAGCAACTCTTCATATGGTATCCAGGCGACTCTTTCAAAAGTATGATCTCTCTCTCTGGAGGAGTGTCCTTGTTGAGTGAAAGCCTTTTTGAGATTTATGAGGTAACGATCATGGGTGTACTCCTCAGTGCAAATTCAGTGGTATCAGAGGGCTTGGCTGTATATTACAGCTTTCATGGTGTGTTTAGGATGATTGCTGGTTCTGTGTAGATATGTATGTTGGTCCATGGGTTTCTTGTATATGGTGGTTTGTATTTTACCATTTCTCAATATTGATCATAGTGTCTAAAAAGAAAATGTTGGTGCTGTAGTATTCAAAAGGTAAGCTGATGGAGAGGTGGTGATTATTGAATTTCTGATGGAAATCAATAAGAGATTGCAGGTTTTCAGTCCAAATGATGAAGATATCATCTATATATCTTAAGTATAGCATAGAATTGATGATACAGTTATTGAGGAATTCTCTTCCAGGTGGCCCATAAAAAGGTGGGCATACTGTGGGGCCATTTTGGTGCCCATAGCTGTGCCCATGGTCAGGAACAAGTGTTGGTTATTGAAAGTAAAGTTGTGCGTAAGGATGAAGTGTACAAGTTCAGTAATATTGTTAGGTTTGTACTCAGAGTTGTCATCTTGCTCTTGTAGATATGTAAGGCAGGCTTGGATGCGATCCTAGCGTGAAATGTTGGTGTATAAGCTGGTAATATCCACGGTGGCTAGGAGGGTATTGCTGGGAAGGTAGTCTGTTTTTTAAGTTTTCATAGAAAGTTTGTTGCATTTTGGACAAAACTCAGTCTTTGGGTGACAAGAGGTTTTAGGATGGATTTGATGAAACCTGGTATTTCTTCAGTTAAGATTCCATGGTTGGATATTATGTCAGCCTGGGTTCCCTTGTTTGTGGGTTTTTGGGAGCATGTAAAAAGTCCCTGGGTTGGGTAGTGGGGGGGTCAAGTTCTGTGATTTTTCTTGTAGTTCAGATGGAAAGTATTTGATGGTGGTTTTCAGGTGAAAAGAGGAGTTTAATCTTCCTCTAGTTTTTCATAGTAGGTGGTGTCAAAGTTGTCTGTTGGCTTCTTTTATGTAATCTTCATGGTTAAGGATAACTCTAGTTCTTCCTTTATCTGCTGGTTTTATTATTGTTTGGTGTTTAGATCTTAGAGATCCTATGGCCCTTCTCTCTGAGACAGAGAGGTTGTTATGCAAGCTGGCAGAGAACAATTTTTCCAACTATTTAGTTGATCTAATAATAGATAAACACATTTACCCAAACAACCTTGACTGCCTATGTCCTTAGACCAACACAGCTACAACCAACACCCGCTTCCATCGTAAATGCATTTGCCCACTAGGAATTGATATGAGGCTTCCCATCCATTTCCTGCAGGCCACAGAACAGCTGTCAGACTAAAAAGCTTTCATCAAAGGAAACAGTAGGGTAAAAAGTCTCTAAGAGTATTAGAGCTGGGCAAACATAAGAAAAATTGGTTTGTAAGATAAATTATTCAATGTAAAGCGACCAAATCCATTGAATAATGAATGGTGTTCTCAACACAGCTCTCGAATATTCATCCAAATTTCAAAGCAGATTTTTATCAAAACATAACTTCTACTCCTTTGTGTCTCTCCATAGCAGACACAGTCGTGAGCTTTTCATAACATAATTTAGACGAAGATTGATTATTTAAAGAAATCTGTAAATTATTTTGAATGATAAATATATTCAAGCATCTCAAAGACTTTCCAGGAACAATTCATTAACAGGAGAAAAATTGGTGTGTTTACTGAGCAAATAATTTGTTCTAAATTATATTCTCATTTCTGAATTCCAGTCATTACCCATTTGTGTGGAATTCAAACCATGAGTCAAAAAATGAAAAACTGTATACTTTAGCTTAGCCACAGGACACCTAGCTTGCCAAAAGAATTGATTTTAAGGACTATTTATTACTTTTAAATAAAAATTTCTTTTAGAAAATGTTCATAAGGAAAATTGCCCAACAGAGCCAGAGTGAGTCACAGCATCATAGATCTGAGCAACAATGTATGCAGACACACTGAAACATTAGCTTTGAAATGTGTGAGTTGCCCAGAAACTCTATAGATTATCTCTGGAGCCCTGCAAAGAGCACCCCAGCAGACAGTATGCTTTGGGCAGAATTCTTTTTCCATCTCATGGATAAAGAAGTGCATCTTGAGACTAAATTACCTATCATGTAGGAGTGCTTCTGTTAGCACCTATGGCACTTCTGTCCCATTACAGCAATAGGGAGATGACTGTTCTCATCTTTGGAGAGTGAGCCAATTCCTATAACGCAGGCAGTTTTGCACCCGGAGTGGGTAACAGAATCTCCAAGTTAATTGTAAGCTGCACTTCGGTCATCCACTAGGTAAACTAGCATTCTGTCCTGTGCATTTACTGCAGTTCTAGGTAGAGCTACCAGATTATGGGTACCAGAAGCAATATACCCATGTTAATACAGAGCTCTGCCCAAGCTGATTTACCCTGATCCTCAGAGTATGCAGCTTTCAGTACCCATTTAGAGATATCTTGCGTGACACAAGAGTGCAACAGGCTCAGCCTACTCACCCAAGCAGATGCATCCTCTTTGCTTAGATAAATATTGGAAGTTTCCTCTGTTACCATCCTCTGTTATCTTTCTGTCTGTGAGAAAGAGAAAGTATATCTACACCACATTCTCACTATTCCCTCACAAGAATGCCCCCAAGCACAGTCCACTCACCCATCCCACTTGTATTTACATATGCCGTACTTAGAAGCTTTTCCAGGGAAACCCCTAACAGCCTCATTCAGCCATCTCAGAGACAGAAGTCTTGAGACCCAGTGAAAGAGACAGCTTGCCAGGAGTGCCTTCAGCACTGCATTTCTGAGTTCAGAGACTATAAGAATAAATGGGAGGATGGGTAGTGGGGCATCCTTGGGAGCATCTATTCTATGCTGTGTATGCTGAGGACATCCCTGGGGAAGACCCAAGGATTCTGCTTGCCACTGCTACTCCAGTGTGGGGGAAGGCAGGTGGAATGTGGCCATATTGTGTGATACAAGGCCTATTACCAGGTGCCTGGAGTACCTACCACAATCTTCATTAGCCAGATCCTGACAGCCATCACTTCATTCAGTGATATTCAGCCAGGTACTTGGGAACGCAGTCATTTTGCAAAACCTTTAAGTCCCATTAAACATCTTTCACATACATTAAATAATTACTTTTCAAGAAAAGAAATTGAGGTTTTGAACTGCGTGATTCTAAAAAAACTAAATGTTATGCTATGCAAACAGAATAGTGCCAATTCTTGTTTAAAATTGCATTTTGTCTCGTTTCTAGGAGTATGAGAAAAATAAGAGCACAAAGGACCCCAGAAAAGATTATACTATGACACTAATGAAGTACAGACATGAACAATTAAACCACTAAAGTGTTGAAATAATATACTGTAGCTTCATAATACACTTTCAAGTCACTGACACATTAGTAATGCCTGGCTACACTGAGTCTAATGGTATGTTTTGAAGGTGTTATCCATTGGAGCAAACTTCCCGTGAATGCAGTGGAGCTTCCATCCCTTGAAATCCTTTAATCAAGTTTAGAGTCTTAAACAAGTACAAGCTATTTGGCTCAGTATAAAAGTATTAAAAAGTAACTAAATGTGTGTCAGAGAAAATCAGATGATTTAAAGGTCCCATCTAGCATAAAAATATATGAATCTATAGGTGCAGTTACACATCATCTTACAGTGACATTGTTACTGCGCTGTGCTTTAGTACGTGCAAAAGAAAGTAATAGAGCACGGTGCAGTAACCGCCCATACTACACTGTGCTCATGGCACACAGTCAGTTGTAGCCACTATATCGCCATAGCAGTGTGCTAAAATGTGGGAGTACGCCGCTATGGTGAAGTAGCTGCTGGTCACATGTAAACTAACATGATCGCTACATTACCATAGCACATTGCCACGGCAACCTAGGTGACATCTAGATCTGCCCTATGAAGTGTATAAGATTGTTTTCTATGACTTTCTTGAGTGTGTCTACACAAGACACTTTACTGATCAGCAGACTAATCTACTGCACAGTAGAGCATCACTATGTAACCATATACAGGAGCTACTGCACAGTAGATTAAGCTACTGTGCAATTTTGTACAATCTGTAAATGCAGGTAGTAGAATTACCGCATAGTAACTACTGCACAGTAGCACACAGTTACATAGTTGACTGGAAGCAAATTGCCCAGGCATCAGGGGACAGGACAACTCTCCCCTCCCACAACCAGTTGTCCCCTGCCCCAGGCAGTTGCCTGCTGCCTGGGCCAGCTCCAATCTTGAAGCCAGGGTGGGGACAATGCCCCTGTGGCAGGCAGCTCCTAGGCTCCTCTCTGAGATGAGAGCCAGGCTGGGACATTGCCCCTGCCCCTGCGGAGCTCTCTGTAGCTGTGGCCACCTCCAATCTTGGAGCTGGAGCCCAGGAGTTGCTTGCTGTGGGGGCAAAGCAGCCCCCACTCCAGAATCAAAACAGGGGTTGGGCAGCAGGCAACTGCCTGGGGCAAGGATGGGTGTGCCCTGGAGCCAGGACAGTTCCCTCCACCCTCCAGAGCCTAGGTCTGACCCAGGTGCCCACTGCCAGTACAGGGCAGGCACTCAGGGGAGCCTAGAGCTCCCCCTGGTGGCCATACAGTAGCAGACCAAGACAGCCCTGCCTGGGGGATTTGGTCTCCGTGGGCACACATGAAGATGTCCATGCAGAGACAGCTTACTGAACACTATTTTTCTGTGCAGTGAGCTTTTTGAGCATTAATTGCACACGTAGACATGCCCTCTGATATGGCTTGAGCCTGGTTACAATATAGCTATGAAGTGTTAACAATGCTAATTTTTAAACTGCTGTAAAAATAAACACTGAAACATTGAGCTGAGCTCAGAAAATTGTAGGTCCTGATTCTGAATACATTCTAGAAGCAAGAGAAGCAAAATGGTTTTAAATCATTTAAACCCCTGAATTCTAGACTGGACTGGAAGTCTACCAATTCCTTCTCCTTCCAGTGTACATAGAGCATTTTCAGGACTACTCTAACATGTATATCCTCAAAAGCACCAGGATTTGAGCATTTAAACTAGGAGGTGTGACACTTCGTCCTTTGCCTACTCTCCAAACTATACTCTATGAATTTAGTCCCAATCTGGGCCGCACTCTAGTTTCCGTATGACCACATTTGATTGTTTTTATGTTTAGATTCCTAGATATTTAAGTGCCTATTTCCTCTGTTTCTTCAACAACCTGGGACAGCTACTTCAATAATATTTTTTATTTATAGACTTTAAAACATTTGAAAAATTAATATTTAATTTTGTGACACAAATTGATAAGCACGTAAATTCAGATATGAAAATAACAATACAGCAGTCATGAAAATGGATAATCTTTCAGTTACATGATTCAGTTAATTCAGAAAATGGATTTACTGGTATCTTAAAATTCAACATTAACACTTTTATGCTTCTGCACTTCAATATATCCTGTCAATACTTGCATGCATGCTTAAGCTTACTCACATTTGCATCAGTGGAACTACTCGCATGCATAAATTGTACATATGCATAAATAGCTACAGGATTAGAGCCTATATATACACAGAATGTAATAACCTATAACACTTTGATAGATTTATAAAATCAGAAGCCCAGAGCAGAAAAACAATATTATCTTCTGAAAGATAAATATTCCACTAATAAACTCTAGCTTTAGATTATCTCTAGATATATCTTTAAAAGATGTAGTGAAATTTCCCGCTTCTCAGAAATAGAAAAGATTTGTATAGCATTTAAAAATAAATTATAGATTTTATAAAAATGCCTGTGGAACAAAGAAAGGGACCTGCTGATAATTATGTAAATTATTTGCCCCCGTATGAATTTATTTATTTAATATGTACTATGCTATTCTGCATATCATAAGGCTTAGTGTTAAAGAGTTGAAGCAATATAATAAAATTGTAAAGCTTAATGTTTCCGAACAGTACTATTCACCGACCAAATATAACTTAGTGTCAGA
The DNA here is from genome assembly GCF_001723915.1 of Gavialis gangeticus. Lineage (NCBI taxonomy): Eukaryota > Metazoa > Chordata > Crocodylia > Gavialidae > Gavialis > Gavialis gangeticus. The sequence continues at coordinate 3,123,220 of NW_017729006.1, forward strand.
GCACTGGTGAGTTATCACCTCTAGTAAAGTAAAAAGATACTTTGTTTAATATACTTGTTTCTGTGAATAAAACATCTTTTAAAAGTTGTTCCTTTGTCAACTTGATTTTAAATGAATGTTGTCATCACTTTATCTGCGCAACTGGACAACAGCAGGTTTTTACAACTCTCATAAAGGACTGAGCTTCAGAAATAAATGTCAATAGACATCCAGTGATGTTCAATGGGGTTTCACGTAAGAGACTTGGAAATATTAAGATGTGTTAAACATACCCAGTGAAGTTTCGCTCTCTGGGCTGCTCTCACACAGATCATAGGACTAGCACAGGAAACTGGGGCAGGATGGAAGGGCGTCTGGTCATGAAACTACAGAAACAGTGACAAGGAGGGAAAAGGAGTAGCAGGGGCTGTTCCTCCTTCCACAGTAGTTTCTCTGCTTTAAAGAAGTGATGTGCTAATTCAGGAAGCATACTGAAGACCTCTGTCCCTTTCCCACACTCCAGCAGAGCAGGAAGCACAAGTAGATGCAGCTGACCTCCAATTCTCCACTGAAAACCACAGGAAAGTATTGCAATAGACACTTCTCTTGTGAGGCAGTCCCATTCTGGTGACAGCAGTAATACAGAGCCACCACTTCCACCGGGTCCCATCCCATGCTATGAAACAGCAGTCACAAAAGACAGCAGGTACTCACCCCTGCTGTTAGGGCATCTCTGCACCCTGGCCAGCAGCAACGTATGAGGCGGCGCCAGATATGGCAGCAGCTATTTTAGGCTCCTTCCTCCAAAGGCAGCACCTGGGGCTGCTGCCCCACTTGCGTCCCTGCCATTACATTACTTCCTGCCATTACATTACAACCATGTCAGGCAGGAAAATAATTTGTCTCTTTCTAGCAGACTTCTGTGTTTTGTCCTTAATGACTCAGGAAATTTAATCTTTGGCAAAAGTGGAGACAAGGATGTCATCGGACTTCATCCATTTGGAATGGAATCTGCAGAGAACTCAAGGATGGGCACTTGTAGAGTTTCCAGGTTTCATGGAAGGAAGCTATAGTCTAAAAAACTGAAGAGGGAAAAATCCTCTATAGTGCTATATGCAGTATACTGGACATCTACAGTACACTCCAGAGGAGCAAGAAGGGCTGGACTACTGGACAATGTCACCTTAAGATATTTTTGGTCTATACAAAATCAACAGTTGAGAAACATATTTTTTTCTTAAAAGTCCCTGTTCCAGGAGTCATGCAATTATGGGAGAACCTGAGCTTTTATTTCAAAGAATAAAATACCTAAAAGGCAAATAAAAAGAAACCAACATTTATTATATTTTAAAAGTCTCATTACTTTTAAGCTAATTTTAATCTCAGGTGTAGTCTGCCTACAAGAAACCTGGTGCCACTGTGGTCATAGATCAGTATGCTACAAGCCTATAGAAAAATGCTAAATCATGTAAATGAGAACAGTTATGAGGGATACTAATTGGAGAGCAATTTATTTGGGGCATAACTGAAAACTTGGTTAAAGCAAGATTATCATGAAAAGATGTAGGTGCAAATGGATACTTAGGAGGTTAATGAAAACTGTTCACATGCGGCAGCCTTGTATCGGACAAGACCAGGGGACCTCCACAGCTATATGGCTAAAATTTTATAGACTAATCAAAAGAGTTAGGCTTCCAAGCTGAGGACTCAATAGGTCCATTTGACCAAAGGTGACAAAAGCAAATGCGTAGCACACTCTGACCAGTGGGGTAGTGTTCCACATTCTCAGTTTTTATTTTAAAAAATCCAGGAATTTTTCAGGTTTTATCTTCAAAACATAAAAAATGGGATGGAATCAGGTTGAAAGGAAGAAGAGGGAAAAGGTCAGTTTAAATCAGGGAAAAACTGGCAGTGAGGGAAGGAGGGAGTAAGTCTGGGACTAAGGAAGGGGCGGCGGGGGTGCAGCGAAGCCCATCATCTGCTCCGGAGGCTGCAGCAGGGAGCAAAGCAGGGGGAGCTGTCAGTGGGTGTGGGGGTACAGCTATTGCTGCTATGTGCCTCCCCTGGGAGTGCTATAGGCTGGGGGGCCTGTGCCAGGCTCTTCCCAGGGGGTACATGCCTCCCAGATCAGTGGCAGTGGCTGCGCCCTGCCTTCTTCCCTGGCTGCATTTGCACCTCTCCCCCCTGCTGCAGCAGCCTGCTGCCAGGGTGCCCTGGTGTTTGGGGGGAAGCGGGGTGGCGCATGGTTGGATGTGGAGGGGGGATGCAACCCCAGCACTGGCACCTCCCACCCTGCCCAGGGTCAGAGCCCAGAGCCTCGTGCTCCCAGGCATCAGTTCCAGCCCCACAGGCCCGTGCAGAGCAGCTGGGTGCAGCACCCACCGCAGGGAGTGAGCCGAGCTCTCCCACCTGCCACCCCTGACAGGGCTCACACCTTCCAGGGCAGGGCCAAAGCCAGAGCTGCCAGTGTGCAGCTCAGACCTATCTGCCCCGGGAGTGATTCCCATGGCCTGCCCCCCGCCCACCTGGGGTCAGAGCCAGGAGCCCCGTGCCCCCAGGCAGCAGCTCCAGCCCCACTCCCTGGGCCCCCACATGTCCATTGCCACCCCCTCACCCCTCGCTCTACATGTGGCTGCCACCACTGCCTCCCCCCATGTCTAGCCAGAAACCTGTGCCTCAGGTAACTGGCACAGTGGCACTTTTAGCTCACCAGCACCACCTGTTTTTCAGTTCAAATCCCTGGTAACCAGCATGAGTGGGGAATAGGCCATTCCCCACTCGTGCCAGTTAACAGGGATTTGAACTGAAAAAACAGGTGTAAATCAATAAAAAATTGAATGACTTAAAAAAAAAATCAGGGGATTTATCTGTGAAAAAAAAATTGGTAAAAACTGAGAATGTGGAACACTACCTGTGAGTTATACAACCAGCGATAGAACAGAAGTGCATCAAAATAAAATGCACAAGGAGACAAAACGAAAACAACAGCAGTGAAATAAAACCCAGTCTCTCACCAACATCTTCCACAGACTTCCCCTAGCTAGGACTTGTTTGAGAGCTAGATCAGTCACAATGCACAACAAGAGAAAGTCTTCTCTGATTTGCAGGAGGCCCCAACCCTGGCAACCAGGCCTCAGACAGCAGTGACAGCAACTCCTCTACGGTAAAGCCACCCCAGAGCATTCAGATACCCTGAGACACTAAAAAAAATCATTTAATTAGCTTAAAAGTAATGAGATTTTTTTAAAAAATAACAAGCGTTGGCTTTTTATTTACCTTTTTTGGTTCGGAGTATTTAAACATCCCACTTTCAAGCATGTGTCCCTCCACAAGCATGAGGGCTAAAAACATTTTATTTTTTGAAAGGAAAGCTCAGGTTCTCCCATAATCCCATGATTCCTGGAACTTGGGCTTTAATTAAAAAACGCTAACTGTCACAAGGGTTGGCAAATCTGGGATAGTTGATTTGGGTCTGCAGAGTGTTGCCTGAAGAAATTTTCCATCTCGTGCTGTGCGTTGCATGGATCACCTGCAGCACAGCATGAGAAGGCATTCCTGAAGGACTGATTCCAACAGCAGTGTTTTGCACCCTGAAGTTAAATCATTGGACATAGGTAGAGAAAACAATTAGACAAAGCAGGAGGGATGGGCTGGGTGTGGGTTTTCAGTGTAATATTTCACTGATGACTGAGACAGGTTTTAGGAGGATTTCTTATATTTAGTTAACCACAATGTCAAATGTGTAATGTAAACATAGTGCAAAGTGCCTTTAATCTAGTGAGGCTCTAGTCTCTGTCCCCATTACTGCAACCGATTCCTATTTCAGTACAGAAGGAAGGGTCCACCTACATGTGGCAAACCTCAGCTTCCTGCTGACACTTAACCCCCTTACACTGCATCAATCAACAGCATGCCGTTGATGGTTTTTTTTAGTAATGCTTTAAAATGCACTTTGCTACCACATATTTAATTAGCAACTGACGCCAACAGACAACTGTCAAGATGAATAGGCATGTACTAGGTGAATGTTTCACTTCAGCCAATATGATTTGAATAATATGGAAATTTAATAATATGGTCTCAATCAGAGCACCTTCATTCACAACTGAAATTCCTGTTTAAAAGGCGATCCTGAGTGAGCTGATGATTGAGGAGGCACTCCTGGAGGATTACAGTGAACAGGTCACTGGACAGCCAGAGCCAGTGTAGAGCCAGTTTTATGATGATGGCATTTTGTGGGGAAACCAGGAGATGTAAATAGTTTGGTGCAGGACCTTCATCCTTTTACAGGGCCAGTGGACCTTGTACCTTAGACAGATATAGACATATGCAAGGGTGGAAGCTGTATGCTTCAAGCTTCAAAGAGACTTCAACTTCAATGTTGCCCTCTCCTGGGAGTTTAAAAGGAGCATCAGTCCCACTATTATTTTATTGGCATAAGGGTGTTCTCTTCTAATGTGATGATGGAGCAATAATCTGGAATGTACAGTATTATCATCATTTATAAGTGAATCATATAAAACTCCTCCATTATCATACACCATAAAAAAATAAAGGCACATAAAGGCACATGCACATTCTGAAAAGGTAATTATTATATTTAAAGAAGTGAAACTGAATTTTGAATGGTCTCAGTACGTCATTTAGCACCAGAGGCTGAACCAATTAATTTTTGCCTATTAAGACAGGTTTTACAATTCCCGACTTGTCTTTTTGTTAGAAAATAAAAGTTTAAAGCCAGCATGGCAATTGAAAAGCATTAATGAAACCTACATCTGCCTGGCAGAATCAAAGCAGCAGGAGAGGTGGCAGACAGCAGTAGAGGAGGGCAGAGGAGATATGGAAAACAGAAACAAGGGAGGCATGAGATAGTGGAGGATGGCAAAGATTTACAAATGGGTTCTTTGTTACCATCCATTACAATCTATATCTGTAACTATGCAAAATTGTGCTCAGCAGACTACAGTTCTGAAGATACTAATACATTATGAAAACACCAAAATTGGGCACTACTGGCTGGAATAACAGCTTTAATGTGCACGGTAGGATGTACATAATTTTGTTAAACCTAAATGTAATGTATATTGGGGAACCATAATTTATGTGGTTAGGATCATTTTTAAAGGCATATGTATTGCCTTCCATTAACATTTTGGAAGCAGTTGTGTTTCCTCCAAATATAAATTAATATACTATTTTTTATTATTTCCAAATTAAGTTAAATAAAATGCTTCCCTTCAATGAAGGTTATGCAAACTGACATGTGCATTTCTATTTAAATGAGATGCTTTGATTGTTAGATAAGGTTCTCCTAGTTTACTCTTTTTTAAAAAGGAAAAAGAATGTATAGGAATGACACCTTCCCCAGTGTTTTCAGAACAGCTACTTTTCTTGAAGATTAGATTCAAGCCCTAGCTCCTCCTGCATCTTTAAACTAGAGTTTGAATTAGTTCTCTCTTTTAACAAAAAACTCCTGCTGTGTTTGAGAATCTCTTAATTACTTTTCAAGCTTCTCCTGTTATTGCAGAACTCTATGAAAATGTAATTGTGATGCTAATAAAAGAATCAAAAACAGTTTTGCTTTGAACAGCGTACTACAGGAGTACAGAGGTGCACACAAGATACACTCTGAGATTACATAAATTACAAATAAACAAACACACAAGAACCGTGTGTTAAAAAATGTAGTTTAGGAAGAATTCTATACCACAAAGTAAAGGAGAAAGCCTAGCATGGACTGCAATGCAAATTCAATAATTGGAAATATTAAGAGATGAGGTGCTTTGCAAAAAATAATTCTTAGGTTCAAAAAATCCAACCTGTTTGTTCTGCTGCAACTGATACCTGTGATTCAAAAGCAGCCGGTAGCTTCCAATCATTTGCCAGACATAAAGATTCTGCACACACAGGCAGAGCTGGTTCAGCATGAGCTACTGTCTTTTTGATAGCAAATACAGACTTAAAAGCCTGCCCAACCAAAATTATATAATAAAAAGCCAAAAAGGAAGAAAGAACGCCACAGCAGGGAGTTGCAAAGCTGCTATGGTTTAGTGACCATTCACATAAATCTTCCACTACCTTATACAATAATTCTTTATCTCTATGCTAATCCTCCCTGTGCCTTACACCTAGAGAAGATAAAGCCCAGGAATTGGCAAAGTAGGACTGAACTAACCTACCCTGTCAAGCCCCATGGATGGGACGGGGTAAACTGTCTTTTATTAAGCTAAGAGATGGGTGTATTTGGAGACCTTCGCATTTATGATTTATACTGTGGGCAGTTTGTAGAAGGCTGCTGCCCTAACTGTGCAAGAAAGAGAGCTTTATTGGAAAGAGATCCATCCTCCTACCTTACTACCTCCATTTCAGTTTCTGTTTGAAACAGCAAGGGAAAAGCCAATCTGAGAGGATATATCCCTTCAGAATTTCTTCCTTGAGCAACTACTCACTCTCTACAGTCAGCAATTGGAAATACTGTGAGCCTTGTAGTGAGAATCAGTGAGGAGGCAAGAGAGGTTTGCTGAAAACTATCTAAAATTATGCTGTCTGAAACTGGGCTGCATTCACACACCTCCGCAAGCAATAACTGCATGAAGTGTAACGGGCCAAATTCTGTTATCCTCCGTGTTCCTATAAAATCAAAGCAGCTGCACTGAACTTGAGGGAGGTGATCTAGGTCTACCCAACTTTAACTGCAAACAGAACTTTTCAAACCAGGCATGGATGAAAGGCCCTTTTCTGAGAGCCTCAGGAAAGACTATATAGCCTTCAGCTACACCATGTAGACCTTTGGCATAGGGACCAGGGTACCTGCATATATAAATGAGGAACTGTTCTGAATCCCTTGTTGCTTACAATCACACAACAACCAGCTATAGTAGCGTAACTAGGAGGAGACAAGTGGGGTACCAGCCCAAGATGCCAATTTAGAGGGGGTGCCAAAATAACTGCTCTAGGGACCCACATGGCGGCAGCAGCAGTGAGTGCGCAGGAAGCCCCCACAGCAGCAAATGCAACCAAGGTGCGAGAAACTGGCAAGGTGGCAACATTTGAGATTCCACATTAAGCTAATGATCCGGTAAGGATCTCTGGTGTGCTGCACCTCCCCTGCCGTCCACCATTTCTGCCCAGGGTACCAAAATGTCAGGTTAGTTACACCTCTGCACAGCTGTTCATCTGCAGCCACTAATCTCTAGTTAGTTACACCTCTGTTCATCTGTAGCCACGCATCTTCCAGTATTTGGAGAAGACACGAGATGGTTTCTCTATGCCAGTGTCACAGTTTCTACATGCCAGTTACTACTCTCCGGTAGAATAATAGCTATCTGTTTTCCCATGGAAAGCTAGACATGTTTTCAAGGATATTGATCCCAAATTCTAGTTCTCACATTTTTCAACTCACCACAGAACCCTTTTCCTGTTTGTAGGTCCTGGGCAAAGGGAAGCATTGTTGTGAAACAGTAGCATATCAGACACTTTTCTCCTTTTGCTTGGAATTTTCAGGTATTCTTTGAATTAAATTGTGAGACTCCTCTTCATTCATCAGCACACAAGCTGAGCCAGCATGCGGCTCACAAATCATTACTGCATAGATCTAAAGGTGAAGTGGAAAACATTTGTAAACATTGGTGTTTTGTTAACATTTAAGCCTGTCTGCTAAAGTGAAAGTGCCAAAAGAGAAAAAAAGTAAAACAAAGACCAGTTGCTGCGCTTGCTGTTTATTTTTGGGAGACTGATTTGCTGACATTACTGACACTAATACTGGCAGAGCAGAGTGTCCCTCTTTGGGTTCGTTTGCTGCAGTTTAGAGTGCATAGTCATAGCTCAGTACACTACTGTAACAAGCAGGAGAGGGGGTGAGAGAATCCTTGAACAAGGTTTTTTTTTCCTGTAAATTGAAGGTAATTTAGATTCAATGCTCTGCCAAAAATAAAGTAGTTTGTACCATTCTGAATATCTGTCGTGACCCAGACCCTTAAATTCTTCCTTCAGAATGAACATTTGTCCAGACATTTCTGAAGAATAAGGACCTCAAATCTTGGTCCTCTCATTTTAAAATCTATTACTTCTTTCTTCCCTCTCAACATGTGCGAGTGAATATACTCTTTATGAAAGAAAACAAAATTTCCTTACTGTAATAATTCTTGGGCTTTCCTTGGCTAGAGATTACCAGTGTAATACACACTAATGATTTTCTATTGTACACGAAGAGGGAGTATGATGACGAGCATCCAAAATAATTTTCACCGTTGAAATAAAATGAAAAATAAACAGTATTCAGGAGAGGAATTTAGGTCCAAAATAATGCACCATAATCATACATACCAGGTTAGGTTGATTTAGAAAAGTGGATATGGCTACTATTCTTTTTGCTGCTGTGTCTCATGATGCTACTTTTTCAGCTCCTATGGAAATAATGTTGCATCACTAGAGAAGGAAGGAATAGTGGGGAAAAATACCTGAGTTGTGTGTTACAATTTTTTAATGCATCTATGATTTCTTTGCATTTGCATTCTACAAACAATTGAGTGGTTGGACAGTTCCAGCCAAAGTCTACGTGCTTTTCACTGTCTGAGCAGCACACAGAAGATAAAATAAATTTGCGAATCAGGTCCTAACAATGCAAATTGCAAACCAAGAGTTATTCACCAATTAAATTCACAATTTAGAATAATTAAATAAAATAGAAAATGTTGTGATATGTTTCTAGACTACTCAACATTAGCCTAAAAGGAATAAAATATTTAACCCAGGGTTCTTTATAAATTATTATAATCATCATATTTAAATTATTTAAAATTTAATGCAGAGCCTATATCTGTCTCTCCAAAATTTTCCAGCATCGCATGAATATCCAGTCCCATGACTCCTGCTGATATTAGTAAGAATTTCATGACTTACTACATGCTCATTGTTCTGAAAAAAAACATTAAAATGAAATTCTACATGAAATCAGTTTGTAGACAGGGTTACGGTACATTTTATAAGAAAAAAAGCTTTCTACCACAGAATCTTTTTAAACAACATTCAG
>NW_017729006.1:3137229-3140928 GCF_001723915.1 Gavialis gangeticus
TCTGAAAAAAAACATTAAAATGAAATTCTACATGAAATCAGTTTGTAGACAGGGTTACGGTACATTTTATAAGAAAAAAAGCTTTCTACCACAGAATCTTTTTAAACAACATTCAGACAGGATGAGAAGGAGGGTATCTGAGGAGAAAAAATAGTGTTTTTACTTTTGAAAATCTGGTTGCTTTAATATTATTCTTACATTGTAATAAAATTTGTTTCTAAGCCATACCCTGATTAATATCTATATTTCTAGATTCCATTATTTGTAATCATTGTGCTTGGATCTAAAGAAATGGCCTAAGCTATAGTTTTGAATCAGGTTATACAATACCATGCTCCAGTCCTGTCCACAAAGGTCAAGCCAAACTAGGTAGCAAATGAATGTAATAAGTGGTTATTAAAGAGGATTAGAAGAAACTGAAAATACTTGCCTCCCTACCCCACCCTCTTCTCTCACAGTGGATTGAGAGCAGTAAAAGTCAAAAAGGCCACAGGCTAAAACTCAGTATGTTTTTAGCTTCTGGCCTTGTCATTCAGAGGCTAAGGTTTTTGTCATTCAGAACAGCATCTTTCTCACTATGCCACATACCCCTTCTAGTCCGCTTGCTTCCCCCTGATCCATCATATCTTTCTTGGTTCTCAGAAAGCCATACTCAAACGAAGGGCTGGAGAAGTGCTGGCATCTTGCATAATCTGCCCAAGTATGCATATGTGGCATTGAATAACTGCCCTTCCCAGAGTACAGCCTACTGAGTATGTACACTTGTGCGCCCACACTGCATGTGAAATAGGATCATTGCATGTAAATGCCAAAAACAGCAGTTACACTCCTGCTGACTGAGGATATAGTCAAGAATCCCCATTCACTCATTTGGGAGTGATAAGACTCATGATTATTTCTGCCTTGTGTTGCAATAAAGCATTGGCCACAATCCACCCTAACTACATGCTTTATGTTAGTTTTGAGCATATAAACTCAACCATATTACAATGCTACTTATGTTATAAAGGGCCACACTGTTTCCAACCTTAGTAGCATTTCTAATCATTTTTATGATTACCAGCTCTAGTTTTTGAAACATTTTCATCTCTGAAGTCTGTCACTGACAATACTTCCAACACTTAGGGGTAGAATTGCAACTGAGGTCTATTGCAGGAATTGCCAAACATTTTCATAAAGCGGACCACATCTTAACAGAGCTATTGAGTCATGGAGAAGCTCAGCTCTTATTTATAACTGCATGGACTTGTTCCTGCATGATTTCATAACAGCTGCGGTTATGTGGGATACAATTTAGCTACTCAAAACAAGCAACAGACCAGCACTATGTGATGATCACCCAGCTCTCCACAGCTCACCAGTAAGGCTAGGGAGAGACATTCAAAAAGCCAGAGCCTGAATTGATTCAATCCTTGCAGGTTAGTCGAACCTGCCTAGATTGAACCAATTTGCAAGTGAATAGACATTCCCTTTTCACTCATGAAATGCAGGCACATGCCTGCAGTGGCTCACTCCAGAAACCAGGAGGCTCTAGAGCAACCCTCAGCTACAGAGAAGCTGTGCTGGGGTGGGGGAATGTGGCCAGCCCCGGAGTAGCCTCGAATGAACTGGCCAGGGGGTGGATTTAATTCCTTACTCCCTGTCCCATTGGCACAGACCTGAACCAGGGCCCACCTGGCATTCCCCCTCTTACTGCAGCAGCAACAGGGGCCAAGAGGCATGGCCAGATGCCAGCTAGTGTGGCCCCCTGAGACAGAGTGGGCACGGAGGGGGTTTATTCCCCTTCTACCCCTTCTGCCCTCAGGGGACCACATCCCAGGTCTGCCAGCCCTAGCTGCTGCCGCCGCCGATCACTCCCTGCACAGGGCAAGCAGCGGGATAAGCTCCCTCCCTGCCCCTTCTGCCAGATGCCGGAGGGAGGGAGTAGGAAAATAACCCCCTCCCTGCCTCCTTCACCTAAGGGGGCCATGCCAGCCGGCCTCTGGCTGCACCCCTGCCCCTGCCCTTGGGCAGGGTATGAGGGTAACAGAAGATCTGCCAAGACAGTGGGTGTAAAAGAATGAATGGTTGGTTAAGGGAGGAGAATTAGTGAAGCAGGAAAGTAAGAAATCGTTAAAAAAGGAAGGGTTTATGAGTAGTCTGCTGCAAGTTATGGGGAAAAATAGGAGGGGGAGACATGAAGAAAGCGACAGAGAAGAAAGGGTGACAGGAAAAGGGGAAGAGAAAGAAAATGAGGAGAAAATGAAAAAGGACAACAGGAAGGTTAGTCAAATCGGACAAAGGTCTCTGAATTTCTTATTAGTCAACACATCCTTTTTTTCCCTAACACAATTTCTTAGTTTGTTTAGATGTATATGTTTATAAAGCTAAACTGAAAGCTGAAATTTATAAAGCTGAAAACACACCAATTTATCAGTTTTCTCATGGTAGTTAGCCAAAGAGAACTTCATTCCAGATGCCAAAAGCCATTTGTTACTAAATAAATAAGTGAATGAGGCTATAAACTGACAGACAAGTCAAATTTATAATACATTATCATCTGTTCACTGGAAGTGATAAAACAGATTCTTTGTGTAACCTGCCACATTCTGCTATAGAGCCTTGACTTTTAGGGCCACTTTGTGCTTTTCACAGGTAATTTCCTTACCACTCACATGGCCCATGTCAGGGCAAGCCACAATTGACAAAGTTGCTATTCTGCCAACTCTGACGAAGGGGAAGGCCCCTGAACTATGATTCAGTATTGAAGCATGCACAGCCTCTCTTTGTACATACCAGGAAATTCTGAAAGTGACTGGGAGCAAGAAAGGAAAACCTTGCTGAGGCACAATTCTTCCCTTATATCCCTGGTGTGGTGAAGCTTTTGAACAATATAAAAATACAGTGCACAACTCTGACAGGCGAGATTTTGGAAACATGGACATTTCAAAGATCGATATGTCAGTATTGAGCAATGTTATAGACATAAAAACTATTTGAATATGATGTCAATATTAAGCCATTAGATGTTACATGTATCTTTTTGTTTCTGGCACAATGAGAGTGTTTGCTACTGAAACAAAAATTGCTCAGGGGCAATTAATGCAAATCACTGAGGCCAGGTAAAGGCATTACACTTAAACTGGTCTAAGTAATCAGAAATCATTCTGAATCCGTAAGTGTACAGATGTTCAGTGCACATAGACTGGACTTAAAATGGTGGAGCCAGGTTTAAGACAGACCTCGTTTGATGTGAACTCAAATCTAATTTATTTAGGTTATACCAGTGAATCTAACTTCTGTATCACATCCCCTATCAATTCAAGTTAGACTGATGTCCTGCAAAATCACGGCCCCCTTTGCAGCCCCCACTACCCCTTGCAGAAAGGTGTGCTAGCACTTGGCCCATGCTTGGCTGCTCCAGCCAAGCACCCAGCGGGGCCTGCCCCTGAGCTCTCCCAGAGTCGAGCCAACACAGACCCTCTCCCTAGCTCCACCTCCTACCTCTGGCCATTTTTCAACCCCAGGCAGGCAGTGGGGAGAAGGGATACATCTGTGGTTCTTGCATGAGCCCCAGGACCTGAGCATCTGAATCCCTGGCCCATGGCCCTGCACCCCATCATACAGTACCCCACAATGGACAAACAGACCTGACACTGAGCCTATAGTTTTATAGTTATATTTTCATAGTTGGTAGGGTTGGAAGGGACCTGAGCAGAT
>NW_017729006.1:3140939-3160203 GCF_001723915.1 Gavialis gangeticus
CACCGCCCAGTCATGTGTTGGGTCCCACCACATTTCAGTTGGAGAACCCCTACATGGCACAGTCCCATGGATGCAAACCCTGGCACCTCCACACTTAGCCAGGGGCCCTCATGCCCCCATGACCGGGCATAGCCCCACAGATGCCAACCCCAGGTCCTGTGTACCCAGCCAGGAATCCCCATGGCCCCACACTTGGGCACAGCCCTACAGACCCTGATCTTGGCTCCCTCACATCACATCACAGAAGTCAAAGACAGGCACCCAGCCACCCAGACCCCATCATGGCCACCCCCTCCCCCACAAGCAGGAGCCATTGTGGGTGTCTCAGTTTGATGTGTCAGGGTGGCAGGAGGCAGAACATCGGGACCGGGTTTGTATGGAGGCAATCCTGTGATCTCCATGGCTCAGCCACTGGCAGCAGGAACCCAGGCAGTGGGTACCTGGGGTGCTGCAACACTTTTTTGGCCTTCACCTAAAGGGTCCAAGAGTACTAGGGTAAGGAGGCTGGTGATGGGGGGGATGACATTGAGCATGCCAGCCTGGAAAAATAGGTGGATGCCCCTGGAAGATTCAGGAGCAGGTGCGGTGTGGTCAGCTGCCTCTGTTTTACACATAGAGGACACTGAAAGTTTCCAGGCCAGGGTGTAGGATGCTACTGGAATCATTGGGTGTCTGCTGGGAGCCCCTGGAAAGTTTGAGATTGTGGGGGTATACAGAATATACAGCTCAGGGATAGGGTTGAGGCCAAGCCCTGTTGGGGATGCTGGACCCACACAGTGGCAAGCAATCCAGATCTGTGAAGCCCTGGCCGACTACCTCCTCAACCTTGAGGAGCCCTCCCTGGATGAGTAGGGCTGCAGGGCTTCAAGAGGTTTGTGAAATGGGGCAATATAACCTGGAAAGGGTGGTTAGGATGGGGAAGGGAGAGGGCATTGGAGTCAATGGAATGCTGCTGGGGTAGAACTCAACAAACATAAAACCTTGAAGGGGAGGCCTAGGGTATGGGAGCCTTAGACCTGGAACTTGAGAGTGCAGACCAGTGACTTCTCCATGTAGGAGCTGGACAGGTGGGTGAACCCACACCCACCATCCATCTGAGAGAGCAGCGGGATAGGGGTGGGGGCAGGAGGCAGCTGCTGGGCAGGGTGTGGAGGAGGCTGCAGAGCAGGAAGCATCACCACAGCTTTCCTCATGGGACCCTGTCCCTAGCACCCAGTCTCCCCCTTTGGAGAGCCTGGCCATGTAACCTTCAGTCATGCCTGGGGCTCATGTCATCCAGCAGCACTAAGCCAGTGAAGCTCCAGTTATGTTGGAGCAGAGGCTGCATCCAGCTTCAGTGAGAGGGAGAACCATGCACCAGGACTTGCACCTTCACTCATCCTTTGCTCCTTCTATCCATCCACCCTTCCAGCCTTCCTTCCATCCACCTTCTCTCAGCCAAACTCTTACCTATCCATGGACATTAAGACCCCATGGGCACCACCGCAGACCCTGGATGACCCCATCCTGTCCACTTCCACTAACCAATGCCCATCACAGAACTGGGACTATGGGAAGATAAGGGAATTCAACATCACCAGATCTGAGGAGGAGGCTCAGCACAAGCTCCAGAAAGGGTACTGCAACAGGGATGGCTTCAGCCAAAAGATGCAGGTGCAGGGCCACAACAGGAACTAGTTGCAGTGTCACACCAAAACAAATGGTTGAAGATGAAGGGTAGGCACAAGCATGATGCCAATAAAAAGTCTGGGGCCCAGAGGCAGACCATGCCCTTCTACAAGGAGCTGTTCCTCTTCCTCACCATGGACAAAGCCATCGACACCCTGTACACCTACAACAACACTGGGTGGTAAGAATAGTCGTCAGCAGGGACCCTACTGGAGGAGAAGGCAAAGGGATGCTCCAGGAGGGCAGGAAAACCAGGTGCCTAGAAGCAGGTCCTCAGGGGCCACAGGGCAATAGCACAGCTTCTGGAGTTGGTCCATGAGGTGTCCACCCTGTTGATGCTGATCCCCACATCATCACTGGATGCTGGAGCTGAGGTGCACCTGCAGCTGGACCTGAGTGTCCTTGACATCTTCTCAGATGTGGCCAAGAGCAAGGAGCACTGCATGCAAGAGCAGAGGGAAAGCTCAGATTCCAAGCTGCAGAAATTGAGACTTGGAATCTGAGCCTGTGCCTTCCACCCCACAGGAGCCCCCCTCACCCGGTCCTTGACCCCATAGACTGGAACAGAGCATATGGGCCCCAGGACACTATTCCCCAAGCTGCTGCCATGGGTGTTCCAGACCCACTCCTCCAAAACCTGGCTACCCCCCTCCTAGATGTGCAGAGTGCCACCCAACACCCCCACTCCCCCCATTACCAGTGCAGTGGCTGCTGCTGCAGCATGTCCCTCTGAACCTATGGCTAGTCCTCCCCCCACTTCTGCTGATGAGTCATGCCCCAAGTGAGGATATCATGCTGCCTGGGAAGGTACAGTTTGCCCTCTTACTACACAACTGTGATGGGGACCCGGGCCCAGGATAATGCAAAGCTTCTTGGGGGATGAAGGAAGGGAGAGCAAGGGGTGGGGTGGTTTGCTACAGGCCATCCCTAAAGTCAGGCCATTGTGGCCAACAATCCAAGAAGAGATTGGGGAGGCATTACAGGGATGGAGGGACAAGGCAGGAGAGTGTATTACTTGGCCCTAACAGCTCAAAGTGCAAGGCCCCAGGCCAGTACATGCTCTTTCAGCACTGGGCAGATCATTCCTCACCTTCCCTCCCCCTGCATCTAGTCCTGGACTGCAGACAAGGAACTAGCTCCCGCCCCCGTCCCCCCCCGCTCCCTAACCTTGGACAGCTAGCAGCCCATCTCCCTTTCTATGGGGACATAAATCTGCCTCATTCACATTTCCCTGCCCTATCTCTCAGGGTCATGCTCAGCTCCTGGAAGAAGAAGAGCTTCCTCCCAGCTAACCAGAGCAGTGGTGCTGAAACAGCTTCCCATTCCTCTTGGACTCACGGGAACGGCTGCAGTAAAACTGTTTATTGAGCTGTTCAGGCACACTGCAAAAAAACAGGTGCAAATGCAGGAGGATAGGTGCCCTGGTTGGTACCATGGGCCTGGGTGGCACAGAGGACCCCAAGGTCAGAGACAGGGACATATAGCTATCTATGAGAACCACAGGAGTTGCAGTACAGCAGGAATGAGAAACATTCCCCCTTGCTAAACAACCCCACTCCCTCCCTCCTTCCCTTCCAGTCCAAGAAAGTCACTGATGTGATGGCAGAAATCCCACAAGGTAACTGTTATTTCAGCCAATTCAGTCCTGCTGCCAGGGAGACTCCTGAGTCATAAATCTGGAGAGGCTTCCAAGTGGCACTCCAGCACTTTCCCCCCTACTCTCCCCTGCACTTATCACTGGGTTAAGTCCATGGGTGCTAGATGACTTGAAGTCCCATGATGCAGGCAGTCACTGTACTGTTCCCTCAAAGCAACCCCCCCTCCCCTTCCTGCAATCAGAAGCCCATCCCAATTCCGGACCCCCTCCAGGCCCGATCCCTAAAATCAAAGCATACCTCTACCTCCACCCCCTCCCAGAGTATTCCAAGGAAAAGAATGGTGCTGGAAAGCCAAGGGTGGCACATGGCAGGACTCTTTTTTAGGCAGCTGGGGTCTGGGGAATCTTGCCTGGGGTCAGGCCATGGGTTCAAGGTGCATCAATAGCAATGGTGATTGCAAACTTATCTGTGGGTGTCAGCACATCATAGCAAAGCCATAGGTAGCACATGAGGTGGAGTCTCAGGTTGAATAGCAACCCAGGCTTCCCCAGCACACCATCAGAGCAGGGCAACAGAAAAGCCCCACATGGTGCCTGCTCCAGCAGGGAATGGTAAATGAGGGGAGCAGAACCAGGGTGCCTGGGCAGCACCATCAGGGACACCACTCCCCTCCCAGAGCCAATCTGCTCCCCTCCAGGCCTGGTGGTAACCCCATGTACACAGACCTAGCAAATGGTAGGCATCCCATCAGCTCCCTGCAGCCCCACTAGTGGCCTGAGTCCTGCTGCATGGAAGTGGCACAGCCTTGGTGGAGAGTGGTATGGCACTACAACTAGTGTGGCACTTGGTGTGGCATTGTAACTAGTCCTTGTTGTGGCCCCACACCTGCATCTCTTGACTGAAGCCATCCCTGTTGCAGTACCCTTTCTGGAGCTGGAGCTGAGCCTTCTCCTCAAACCAGGTGACAATGAAATCTCTTATCTCCTCATAGTCCCAGTTGTGTGATGACCATTGGTTAGTGGAAGTGGACAGGATGGGGTCATCCAGGGTCTGCGGTGGTGCCCATGGGGTCTCAGTGTCCATAGGTAGGTGAGAGTTTGGCTCAGAGAAGGTGGATGGAAGGAAGGATGGAAGGGTGGATGGATAGAAGGAGCAAAGGATGAGTGAAGGTGCAAGTCCTGGTGCATGGTTCTCCCTCTCACTGAAGCTGGATGCAGCCTCTGCTCCAACATAACTGGAGCTTCACTGGCTTAGTGCTGCTGGATGACATGAGCCCCAGGCATGACTGAAGGTTACATGGCCAGGCTCTCCAAAGGGGGAGACTGGGTGCTAGGGACAGGGTCCCATGAGGAAAGCTGTGGTGATGCTTCCTGCTCTGCAGCCTCCTCCACACCCTGCCCAGCAGCTGCCTCCTGCCCCCACCCCAGCCCTGCAGCTCTCTCAGATGGATGGTGGGTGTGGGTTCACCCACCTGTCCAGCTCCTACATGGAGAAGTCACTGGTCTGCACTCTCAAGTTCCAGGTCTAAGGCTCCCATACCCTAGGCCTCCCCTTCAAGGTTTTATGTTTGTTGAGTTCTACCCCAGCAGCATTCCATTGACTCCAATGCCCTCTCCCTTCCCCATCCTAACCACCCTTTCCAGGTTATATTGCCCCATTTCACAAACCTCTTGAAGCCCTGCAGCCCTACTCATCCAGGGAGGGCTCCTCAAGGTTGAGGAGGTAGTCGGCCAGGGCTTCACAGATCTGGATTGCCTGCCACTGTGTGGGGCCAGCATCCCTAACATCAGCGATGGGCTTGGCCTCAACCCCATCCTTGAGCTGTATATGCCTGATCTGCCATGCCTAGTCCATGCTCCATATCATCTCCGTCCAGGCTTCTGGTCATGCCACCTCCTCCCTGGTCTTGCAGATGTGGAGGACACACACACAGATTACGAATCATATCAGGTTCTCCTCACTCACCTTGAGGTGCACACTTAGAGCCCAGTAGCAAGCCCTGAAGTGGCCACTGTTATCATCATGCGGCACCTACTCAGGCAGTATTTGAAATGCTCCTGCCAGCAGTCCAGTTGCCCCCATAGGGCTTCACGAACCAGGGCAGGAGGTGGTATCTGGGTCCCTGATGATGGGGGTGGATTATGATGTTGCCAATGACAAAAAAAACCCAGGTACCCTGGGGGCATAGCACTCACTCTCCATCAGCCCTGGGAGCAGGAAGTTGCAGAAGTTAGGGGGATCATGGGCGCTGCCTGCCCAGTTGGCGAAGATGTGGGTGAAGTTGCCCCAGTGATCTACAACACCCTGCAGGAAAACAGAAAAGTAGCCATTGTGGTTGATGAACACCTTGGCAGCCTGGGCCAGGCAGAGGATGTAGAGGTGGGTGCCATCCACGGCCCCCATCTAGTTGGGGAAGTCCATGCAGAAGAAGCCAGCAGCCATCTCTTGCAGGTTGACAAGGTGGACGAAGCAGTTGGCCAGGACATCCTGGATGACCAGGCACACCTCCCAGATGGCCTTTCTAGCTGTGGTCTTGCCCAAGCCAAACTGGTTGGCTAAACAGTGGTAAGTGCTGGGGGTGGCCAGCTTTATGACAGTGATGGCCACCCACTTCTCCAGAGTGCGGGATGGCTGCATGCTGATAATCTAGCACACAGTGTGGAGGGCCAGCTGGGTGACGATGTCCATGAAGGTCTGCACCCACAGTTTGTTGTCCCAGATGTCCCGGACAATCTGCACCCACCAATTGGTGCTGGTGGTGCAGGCCCAGAACTGGCACTCAGTAGTAAGGAGGTGGTGCCAGAGCACACTGACCAATAGCCCTAAATCTCCCATGGAGTTTTGGTGGCCTCATCTTCATTGGAGGTTGCTTGGTGGGCACAGGGTGTGGTGGATGGCCCAGCTCAGGACATCTGGCTGCTGGCTCAGGGCATGAAACTGCATGTCATAATGACTTGCTGCCAGGTCATGTCCAGGTGTGTGCGCATGATATCCTGCAGCCTCCAGTGAGAGTTGCACAGGGTGACAAGCAGGACATACTGCAGTTCCTGGGTCTCTTTGCTTGGACATGGGTGGTGGGTCACCATGGCAGGGTGCGGGCAGGCTAGGACATGAAGGCATGTGCAACTCACAACAGAGAGCTCTTGCCATGGGGCTCTTCTGGAAGCCTAGGGCTGGGTATGGGGGAGGGTGTGGTGACATGGCAGAGTTTTATGGGCATGCGTGCCCATACCTGACAGTCAGTCAGAGGTGGCAGGGACATTCAGCAGTCTCCAGCAGCCCAGGGAGCCCATGGTATGCAGAAGTGCCCCCCAACCTTCTGGTCTCCGCCAGTGCAGGCAGCCTGCATGCTTCCCTCACTCCAGCAGAGGGTGAATGTGTGTTTTGTTCACTACAGATCTAGCATAGGCCGCTTACAGAAACCCACATAAATTAGATCAATTCCTTCTCAAGCTTTTTGAATGTCTGTACTTAGCCTAAAACAGGTAACATGACTTACGCTCCAAGGAAAATAGCATTGCCTAGCTTTACTTTGTTCAATAGTCCTGGCAGGAGAAACCTCTCAAACAAATAGTTATGATCTGATCTGACACACAGAGACACTCAGACTGAATTGAAAAGATTAGACTTGGATATTATATATGCCAAACACCTTTGCATTCTGCTTTGATAAAACTGACTCATTTGATTAACTCTGCTACTCTGATACTGTGCTCTGTACATGTCTTTCACAGCACCTTATGAAGTGACCTTAAACTCACAAAAGCTTATGCTATACATATCTGATTTAGTTAGTTTATAAAGTAAAAATCTACTCTGCCTTCTGCCTGACTTCAGCCAAACACAGCTAACTACCTGTCTCTGATTAATTCGGTCACTGCCCCTTAGAGAAAGCAGATCTTTCCTCAAACTTGCTGGGATAATCACAGTGAATTTCAAGGGGACAATAGCCCTAAATCTCCAGCGTGATGGAAAGTAATGTATGTTTCTGCCCAAGAAAGCTGATAAGAGAAATGAGACTCATGTAGGGTGTCCCAGAGGAGAACACAAAGGATTCAAAGATGCATTTAACTTGAGAACTGCGATAATATCTATTTGGAGTTTATTTAGCATTTCTGAGGTCCCAATAAGGTTCTTCAAAGTGTACATGCTGTTTTTACTGAAAATATAAACTATAACCTGAGCTCCATAATGTTTATTTCCCTCTATTCCTCAAGTGAAAAATGATAGCACAATTCAGCTTTACAGCTATATTATGGAAAATGAAACCAAACTTACACTCCTGCAGTTTGCTTTCACTTCTGCTTTCAGGAGTTATATTTTGCATGTTGTTTTGAGGCTGTCAATGTCCTTCACAAATAACTATCAATAAATTGTTAATCACATAAAGTGGTTTGGATCACCTCAGTCTGGAAAGGGAAATTAAGTGATTTGCCCAAAGTCACACAGTAAATCTCCCTAAATTTCCTGGTTCCATATCCTGTTCTTAACTAGAAAAGCCCATTTTCCTCCAGAACTTTCACAGTAAAACCTGAAGTACGTGAAACTCAACCAACCCAAGGGAAAAAAAATTAACAACAATTTACAAAGTTTTTACTGATGTAATGCAAATGCAAAACTTCTGCCAGGCCCAGGACAGCAGCAAGGGCTAGGTTCAAATTTAGAGATTTAACACCAAGTAAAAAGGTTTGCTTGTCAGTAAAAAGTTCCCATTTTTTCAGTAAAAACCTTTTCTTGGATTGGCAACCCTGTCTGACTGCAGTGATACCATACTGCCCCCACCCCAGTTGTCCCTACTCATCCTCATATCCTGATGCCCCTGATCACACCCCACATTGTGCTGCCCACCCCACCAGTCCCACTCCCCCAGTCCTGGCACAGACCACCACTCAAAGTCTTTCCCCCTCCTGTCCCCATAGCTCCACCCTGACCTCACCACCCCCACTGTCCTGCCTGGGGCCATGCTACCTACCTGCAAGGTGAGCAGTGTTACAGGTAGGCAACAGGATACAGCAACAGTAGCAGCATGTGGCTGGCAGGAGGAAGGGGTCTATGGAGGCTCCCATGGACCAAAAATCCTGACTGGCCTTGAAGACTAGTGCATTCCCACTCAGGCACCATGTGACACTGCTCTGCTCTGTCTGCTCTACAAAGTAAAGCTTTATTCAGATGTTTGCTTCATTTTTTATAGATGGTTCTATTTTAGACAAACTTTACAGACAGGTATTTTTTTGCCTTTTTATGGTCTGCCCATAAGTTTAAGGACTGTTGGCAAATGTGACAAAAGTAGTGTGGTTTATATTTCAATACAAACTCAAGGTTCAATCCAGCTTTGTCAGTAGGCTTTGTTAAGACATATGTACACTTGTAGAATTAGTCAATATACAGTTTTGAGCAAACGTGGATTTGTCTGGTTTGAAGACCAAATAATGTAAAGTATATGAAGTCAGATGACCAGGACTTTTGACTCAGTTTTGGCTGGAATTTTGGACCATGCTTGAGACATGAACCCATAGGAATAAAAATAGAGCAAATTTTCATGTGAAGCCCTTCATAGGAAAACCAACAATTTAGCACAATTTTTTTTTCTGTAAAATTAAATGATATTTTCAAGCTTTGATCCTGAAACAAAGAAAATCTAAATTTTGATGTCAGAGAGTTAACTCAAATTAGGGTTTCTAAAGAGATGTACATTTTAAGGAACACAATCTCTATTCCCCAGGGCTGCTTTGTTAAAATAAATGTATAGCATCCCTAAAAGATTTAACGGTGGCAATTAGAAATGGATCCAAAGCTATTAAGGTCAATGAGAATCATTCCTTTGATTTTAGCGGACTTAGAGTCAGGTCCCTATTAAAAATGCATATAATTTTCGGGCCCTAGTCATGTAAGTAGAGGAGAAAGGAAATTTGTAGATGGATCCAATGTCTATCTCACCTTCTGGGCTCTGACCAATGAGTTTTTAACTGCCAGCAGTGACCAGCACATTATACTTAAATTTCCAGCCAATAATTATACTTAAATTTCTAGCCAGTATCTGCTCCTCTGTTTTATACTTGGAGACTCAGTGAGCAGCTGTAGAAGCAGCTGTGCTAGTCGCAGCTTTGGTGGCATTTCAGCTTGTGGGAAATGTAATATAGTAAACTATTTATCTGGTCTCCACTGCACTAGGGAACTGTAGGCAAGTAATGTAGTGCAGTCAAAGAGGCAGACTCACAGGAATGAAAAACTACCATTGAAACTCTTCCAAAACCAAATTATATCTTCCATTGTCTCAGAGGAATAATAAACTCTGGCTGGCTGATTACAGAATATAATAATCATCTGGCTGAATTAGTGGGCATGCCTAGGAGTGACTGACTTCTGCATTTCCAAATAGGGTTTTTAAAGATAACGGCTCTCAATATCTAAAAAACATGATTGCACAATACATTATCATACAATAGTGACACTTAAAGGGGTTAGAAATGGTTAGGTGCAGAATTATATTCCTTGTGTGTTTTCAGTCACAATAATGTTCCTATTCAAAAATACATGGTTGTAGAAAGGCTTGTTGGTTAGCTGTGTGCTGGTCTAAGGACATAGGCAGGTAAGGTTCTTTGGGTAAATCCGATATCTTTTATTAGACCAACTAAAATTGTTAGGAAAATTCTTCTTTGCAAGCTTTTGGGTACAAACACCTTTCTTCAGGCTGAGGAACTGTCTGTCTGCAGTTGTTCTGTGCTCTTCCTGGACGGAATAGAATAGACTAGACACCAGAGGCCAGTATGCAAGAATGCCAGTCAGTGAAAATGCAAATTGAGACAGTCAGTGGGTGAGAAAGGAGGAGAGGAAGGGAAGGGGAATGTAGACGAGGTGATAAGATATAGCTGTTGAATAGGTCCTCTGGGGTATCAGATGTCAGGCAGGTTATAATGTGCCATAAATCCAGTGTTTATATTTAGTCCATGATTTTTTGTACCCCATGATTTTTTGTATCCAGTAGATTTATGAAGTGAAGTTCATAGGATCACCTGTGCAAGGTGTTTTGTAAATTCCCTTTGAGGATTAGAACAGAGAGATTGGAAAGAGAGCAGTTGTCTTGTGAGAAATGTGCCCTCACAGGGTATTCTTGTCTTTGATAGATTTTCAGTGTGTGCTCATTCCAGTACACAGTTGCTGTTTGGTTTCTCCTACATATTTTCCATCAGAGCATTTGGTGCACTGGATGAGATATATTATACTTCTGGAGATGCAGGTGTCCTAGGAGACAAAGTAAGGGGAAATACTTACTGGCAGCTTGAGATGCAGCCTGTAAGGGGAGGAATGAAGAGCCTGTGCAGCTTGTCAGCCACCTTTTTATTCAATTACGGTCAGCCAATGACGTCAGTGTCAGATGCCAGCCAGAGGAGTTAAAAATGGCGGCCGATGCTGCAGATGGGGTGGACAGTATGGGTGAGGAGTTGCAGCTGCTGTGAGAGGGACTCTCCCTATGGGACCCACAGAGCCTGGCAAGCCGGGGCAGACACTGACGGTGTGAGATAGAGCACCCCAACAGGAGCCCACACAGGACAACAAGGGATCAGCAGGCATGTTGGCTGGAGATATAGCTGGAGTGGCACCTGGGAGCAATGCTAACCACAGGTGGGAGTGCCAGGATGACAGGGCATGGAGGAAGCCACGCCAGGGGGAGAAGACCCTGGGAGAGCCCTGAGGGGGTACAGTTGGGGTGGGCATTGCTGCCAGTCCCAGACAGAGTGACGGGCAGATGTGAGTAATGCTGGAGGTGACGGGTCTGGAGTGGACCACAGACCCCCAGGGAGAGTCCTGGGAAGGCTAGTAAGAGGGCAGGGAGTGGCCTGTTATTCAATATTTTATTGTTACGTTTATTTAGTTACCCCGGACAAAGGGGCATAGGGAAAGGGGAGTTATTTAGTTACCCCGAGGAGCAAGGCTGAAGAGAAGCCTCGGAAGGTTTAGCTTTTTTTTTGTGTTTTCCCCTGAAGGAAGGGGTGAAGGTAACATTCCTTGTTATGGCACGGTCTAGATCCATTCAGTGTGTTTTGGCCCATAGGAAGTTTGCTTCTGGTGATGAGGTTGGCCAAGTTCTGTGCTTATTTAAAGGCTAAGATGGGTGGTTCTGGGAAGACCTCTTTAAGAATTGGGTCTTCTTCTAGCTTCTAGTATGGGTTGAAACTGTTTGAGGATTTTCCATATAGAGTTCCAGGGAGGAAGGATATGTCAAAATCACTGGTGTGCAATTCATGGGGATTTTCTTTCTTTACTGCAGCAATTCTTCTCGTTGTGTCTGGGTGGCTTTTTCAAAAGTGTGATCTATCTCTCCGGAGAAGTGTCTTTGTTGAGTGGAAGCCTTTTGGATATTTGTGAGGTGACAGTCACAAGTGGTCTCCTCAGTGCAAACTCAGTGGTATCGGAGGGCGTGGCTGCTATATTACAGCTTTCTTGGTGTATTTTGGGTGATTGCTGGTTCTGTGTAGATATGTATGTTGCTCTGTGGGCTTCTTGTATATGCTGGTCTGTATTTTACTATTCTGGATAGTGATCTTTGTGTCTAAAAAAGAAATGTTGGTGTTGGAGTATTCAAGAGAGAGTCTGATGGAGGAGTAATGATTGTTGAATTTTTGATGGAAATAAATCAGAGATTGCAGGTTTTCAGTCCAAATGATGACGATACTGTTGATATATCTTAAGTATAGCAAGGGCCTGGTGGTGCAGTCCTTAAGGAATTCTTCTTCTAGGTGGCTCATAAAAAGTTTGGCATATTGTGAGGCCAGTTTGGTGCCTATACCTGTGCTCATGGTCTGGAGGAAGTATTGGTTACCCTAATAAAATACTACAATTTGGAGAAATAGAAGAATTCTTCTGACATTGGATTTATTTATTAGTTGGTGTAATAAAAGATACTGGATTTACCCAAAGAACCCTGTCTGGTTGTAGAATGCCAGTTCTACTACTATGATACTCCAGTAACTTTTAAAGAAAGATAACTTCATGATAATTGGCACTTCATCTATAATATCAGACCCCAAAATTTGAGTTGCCCTAGATACTTGGACATCTCAAATACTGTCTTAGTAGCCAGTTCTACAGGATATATGAATCGCTGGAAATATATTTCTCTTTGTATTTTCCTAGGTCATGTGGCTTTTATGGATTTTTTTTGTTTGTTTCAAATGGCAAACATTTTTTGTTTCAGTCACAAGAAGTTGCAAGTCAGAGCACCACCCCGTGAGATATGAGTAGGCACCAAGGCGTACATTTACAAGATGGGCTTAGGAGCCTAACTGCTATTTTCAAACTACCAACATTTAAATTCTCAGGGTTTGACCCCCACCAAACCCTGAAAGCATATCCCTGGGTATTTAGGTGTCCAACAGGAATATTCCCAATATAACTTATCACCCTTAGTTTTAGCAAGAGAGCAAGGAACAGTTTCATGCCTACCTTACATCTAAGCCCCAGTGGGATTCATAAACAGACATACTTCCACCTGTTTCATTTGTGGAGCTCAAGTGAGTGGACAAAGGCTATCAATTTCTGATAAAACAGCCAAGAAGATGTACTTCCCCCATCTTTTAACCAATAGGTGAAGTGGTTAGGCAATCACTTTGGAGGTGGGAGTCCCCTATTTAAATCCATTATTTCCCTGAAGAGTCTTGTACTCACATCCCAAGATCCCAGGGCTATTAAAATGGCTGTTTCTGCCTAACAAACAGGCTATATTATTATTCTGGGAGATGAATGGCAGCAAACTTTCACAGTCTCTCCAGCTAATGCTTTTCAAGGAATAATTAAATATTCATTGGTTGAGAGAGCATAAGATTGACTTGATAGCATCATTAGGTCACTCAGCTGGGTGGTGGGATACCTAGAAACCAGCCCCTCCTTCAATAAATCTTCAAGACTTTCATGCAAAGTGGAAAAGTTTCATGGGGGAAATAAGAAAAACATTGTCCTTCTAATAGAAATTGGAGTCTAGAGCCAGCTTCTGAGGGTTAGAAGATACACATCCCATCTAGCATAGGAGGGATTTAAATTTGCATCTCTCACATCCAAGGTGAAGCATCTAACCAGTGATTCTTAACATTTTTCAACTCAAGCCACGCCAAAGGACTCAAGACAGCCCTCAGAAAATTCCAGCTCTTTAGTTTTCACTTGCTTTTTGACTATGGGAAATGTGGATTCCTATCTGAAATCTCAGTTTTTAGCATGTGAATCATTTGCACAACCAGCTGCACCCTTGAAATTATCTGAAGGCACTGCAGGGTGTCATAATACCGTGGTTGAGAATCACCGAAAGCACCTCATCTTCTGGTTTGTCTTGTGTTTTTTTGTTTTGTTTTGTTTTTTTTTTTGTAAGAAAGGGCTGACCTGATTTATGGGTTCAAGAGTGGGTTTAAGCAAAGGTGATTTGCAACAGAAGAATTGCTCTATTACTTTTCTGTAGTCAAGAAATGAGTGAAAAGTAAGATCTGGTATTTTCTGAGGGGTGCTTTGAGTCAGGAAAGGTTCAGAACCCCATATCTATAACAGTGCAGTAGAGGTAGCTATGTAGGTCCTAAATTTAGTTACAGGGATAAGTATATTTTAAAAGGTATCATAAAAAGGAGGTCCTTCTACCTGACTTGCAGCACAAATATGTTCTCCCTTCACATTATTTGACTCCTTTAGCTAGAATCACATGCTCAGACAGATTTTGGAAAGGCATGGGTATATGTCAGCTCCAAAAATGTTTTAATATGAAAAACAGCCTTTTTTGTACTTTTAAATCCCACCCACCACATCCGTGTATGTAATGTATATATTGCAACATCTTTCCAATCCAATCTTTCATAGCCCACACCAAGTAAGCTATCGTCTTTCCCTTAGCCTCACATTCAAGAATTCGTCTTAGTACTTGATGATTGCACTATATCTAACTAAGCCTAGAGTAGCAGAACTAGTTTGAGTTTAGTTTGTATGGCTTAAGTCTGTTGAATTCAACTGGTGGGCAGGGTCCCATCTCTATTGCTCCAGACACTAAACTATGACCTTTCTACATTAAAAAAAAAAAATGCGTATTTGATTATGAATAATGGTGGTGTTTGCCGCCTTCCATTCCTTGCAGTTGTTAAACAGAATTTTTTTACTCAGCCCCATCACTATAGTGAGGTAGCAGAAAGCACTGTCTGCCAGCTCCTTGTCAGTACTTCCCTATTCAACAGCTGTGATGTGATTTAAGAGTACTCCAAATACTCTCTGCCCTGCTGCAGCTGCCCTATCAACCCCTGCCTGAGCTGGCTACCAGCTGTCTTATAGGAAAGGGAGGACAGTTGATGTGGTTGTTCCACTTCCTCTTTCCCCGTGGCTGCTGGAACCTTAGGAAAAGAAGAGTAGAAACTTGAAAAGATCTAGTCTTATGGGAGTATCAAGCAAAGGAATGTTCCACTCCCCTCTACATCCACCAAGGATAGCCCAGGACAAAACAAATGGACTCAGAATCAGCACCTAGTTTTTTCCATTCTCTACTGGACTCTAGCTGGTGGCCACCCTAATTTACACCAAATGGTTAAGGTCCCAATCAACAAGTGGGAATAATCCGAGTATATTAAGAACCAAACTCAAGCCTTTTACCTCTTCTTGAACACCCCTCACCCACCAGAACCTTCATCATGTATTTGTGTTAGGGTCTGCAGCCTGCATCCAGAAAGCTTAAGGTCTGGCTATAGTGGCCTTGTGTGGCTGAGGACTTCCTTTTAACTGAGGGGATCCCCAGCAGAGTTTGTGGGTAATTTCCATTCTCTTTGCAGAGAGCAGACAATCTGCTCCGAAATCTTGATTATGGTCATTTGATGTTTTTAAAATATATTCAGCCTTCAGGCTAAAAGGTGAACACCATTGGCTTAGAGTTTCTTCCTTTTGTATCAACTTCCTTCTCAGCCATGCATAACCTGTTTAACCTTTGTCGTCTCCAAGTTCCTGATTTGTATATGCTATTTTTTCAAACACAGCTAAATATCTGTTAGGCTCCCCCAGTAGGATGTAGTCTTACATACAAAGGAGATTAACAGATCTTCTGTATTTTATCCATCTTTGATCAGAAACCCAAACTTCGACCATGTGACTTTAAAGGTTATGAAGCCATAGCAAAAAAAGGGGAATTGGAAAAAGAACAGAAGTAAATTACTGACTTATTTTTTTCTACCCCCACCTCATGAGGTCTTACTGCCCCAATAGCACAGTGAATTAGATAGAAAATGTTTGTAATTTGCAGGTCAGTGTTTTAGAATACCTTTGGAAATAGTAAGTTTTATTTTGGGTTTGCAGTTTTTTGTGTCTGTTTGTTGATCCCTGAAGAATGTACAAGAGCAATAAATTCCTATAAACAGTAGCTTGGTCTTGGGATTCAGTTATTAGCAATTTCTGTCTTTAACCTATCATGGTATTATCCTCTGCAATTATATTAAGTTGGGCTTTAAACTAGCGCATAAAACAAGCCTCCATTCATGACACTAAGCAGTGATTTATTTCCTACCCTGAAGAGAAAGTCAGGCTTTTATTAAGGACATGGAAGCAAGTTATTACTTCCCTCCCACCCAGCCTTAATATGTTTTATCTTTATTCTTTTGAATCCTGGATAGCAGTGTGCTTGAGAACTGTGAGGCTCACTGATTCCACATTGTTATTGTTCTAGTTTTTTCTTTTGGTTCCATCTGAATGATAGTTAGTGGAAGCTGCTTCACTAGCAAAGGAGAGGAGGAGAAGCTGAAGTTTCCTGATTTTATAGATGATAGATAGAAGGAGAGAGGTCTGTGGTTGTTTGCATGGGACTTGAATCTATTTTCATGTTTAATGGCTCGAACAGATTGAGATGAACAAATCCTTATACTTTGGGAGGTTTTACACTACTGCAGAGCAAATAAAGAAGCCAAGCTAGTAATAACTTGTCTCTATGCTCATAAAATCAGTTTCCTTTAGGATGCTAGGAAAATTCTTTGCTTAAAATAGTTTCTGTCGAGGTACTAGGGAAATAACAATTTTTCTTCTTACTGTAGTTGTCCATTAAGGCTTAGGGCCAGTATTTAGAATTCAGTCATGACTGCTCTGATTTAGGATGTTATATTTTAGCAATCACAATTCATGCAATTAAACTGAATATGTAACATATTTTCTATTGTAGGTCGCTCCACTAGATCTCTCCCTGCTGCTCCACAGCACTCTATTCTATATGCTGCAGAGCATGCTGGCAGCTATAAAGTAAAATGAATAAGAATCTTGATCTCTGAGTCACTGAAATGCTGCGTCTCAGTGCTTCAGAGATCAGGAGTCTTGCAAATTTCATTTTACAAGTGCCAGCAAACAGAGTAGAGATCAGCCAAGTGGCAACAAAAGCAAAACAAGATCACAGGGAAGGTAGACACATTTGGAAAGAGTATAAAGAAAAATTACTTGGAAATGGGGAGAAAGATAAGTATTGTTAGGGGAAATACAGGATATGTGGCAGGCCAGGTCCTCTAGTCTATTCTGCCTACTTTATGGTACTCCACCAGTGCAAAAAGAAATTACGTAGCCAGCACTGGAGGAGGAATCTTTGGTTAGCACAGCACTACCACAGAGGCTCTTACACCTCCCTTTTAAGCATAGCCGGCACAGGTAGGCAAAAAGGGGCATAGCTGACAGCAACCCTTGAGGCCAAAGCCACAGGACTACTCAAGTTGTGTGTGTGTGTGTGTGTGGTGGGGGGTGTATAGCTGATATAACTCCTGGATAGCAGAGTAAGGTGAAAACAAAATCGATACACCTGGACTGAGAAGATCTGAGATGGATCAACTATTAAGGTTGAGATATCAAACAAACAAAAGCTTGGAAATGCAAAAGTAAACATTTGGGCACAGTTAATAATCTGTAGACATTTAACAGCATAAACAACAATGTTAAAATTACTAAAAAAGAAAAATAGGAATAGAAAAGACTACATGCACATACAAAGAACACAATTTAAAAGTGCAGTGGAACTTGTAACTCTTTAATTTCTTGACTTAGTGTGCTTGATACCTTGACCTTACTTGATTTCTAGGGCTCTTTTAAGTCTACAAAGAAGAGGATAGAAATCCTCTTGAGTTGCTGTAGGAGTGTGTATGTGTGTGTGTTGGGGGTGGGGAGGCGGGGGTCAGTGCTGCTGAATCCCCCTGGTAACACACATTTATCTGAATGTTTTCTAAATGAAGTATTCTTAAATGAAGTGCAGGCTGAGGTGTCTTTAACTTTATAGATGTTAATTGAGATACCTGCCCTAATCCAAGGCATTGTTAAATCAAGAGATCTTAACAGAAGTGTGCTTTATGTAATGCAATGGACTCTATTCAAGCCATAAACTCAGAAATGAAAAAAAAAAAAAGCTATGTTCTTACCTAGAGCACGCACTTACCCAAATTCAATGTAGATAATATTCACTAACAACAGAAACAGGCTGCCCTGCTTTTACTACTACATTGTCACCTTGTATCTCAGTGCCTTATGCCTCTAATGACAGCCTTGACATTGATAGGATTTAGTTAGTTCAGGGCTGTTTTAGAAGCCTTGAAATCGATGGCTCCTACTCAGTTTCACCAATTCTACTATTAAATGGAATATAAGCATCTCACAAAAAGACAGTGGGGCTGAAGAGCTCCTATCCACTTAACCACCAGTATCCAAATAACTGGAGTTTGTTCCAGTACAAGCAAGCATAGTGGGCACAGCTAGGGACAAATGAGCATGGCTGTCAAGAAGCAAAACAACTGGAATCAGCATGTTGCTATGCAGTTAAAGAACTACGCACTGACCCAATATGCAGATGCGGACACCGATATGGGTGAACTGGGTGGCCGCTCAGGGACTGGACAGAAAGGGAGCCTGAAAATGTTTTTTTCCCCCCTGTTTATCTGATTATCATCATCTCTCGCGAAGGGGGGCCTGATACTAAAAGTTTGTCTGGGGCCACCAGGAGTCTAGGTACGGTGCTGTTAGTATGTGCATGAGTACAGTGCACTGCACCATATACCTAAAACACTCAGAGCAGGGGTCTCTGTGTTAGGTCATTTTTAATGGCAGTGTCTATATTTTTGAAAGCTGTAAGCTCCTATACTACAAAACCAAATTTGTTCAGTGCATGTCCAACAATTGAACAGCCATTTAAAACGCACATAAGAGAGCATGCTGTAATGGGCATATCTCAGCATTAGGAGAGAAATTCATCAGGGGAGTTTTGCTACTGATTTCAAAAGGGCCATGATTTTCCTTGTCTACGGTTCAGTCTTATGATTGTGAACAAAACCAGGGATACAGCAAATGGTGCAGAAGGCAGGGCATAGACCTTGTGGGCTAACTATGGAAGATGCTTGTGGAGCAGGAGCTCCTGTGAACTGAAGCTCACTTCAGCAGAGGCTGCCGTCAGATGAAGGGCACTGCCATTCACAAAAGCTTGTGTATCTTCCTTAGTTAGCCCATACCATGTGTCTCTGGCCTGCCTCCCGCGTCAGTGTATTCCAGGTTTTGTTAACAATTGTAAGACAAGTAAAATCTTGGCCCTTTCAAACTTGGTGGCAAAACTCTCCCCCCTCCCGCGAAGTTCTGTCATAATGTCAGACATGCCCCCGACACCCTTTTCCCTCACATGTTTTTGAACAGCTGTTCCAGCACCGGTCTTGCCAGCAGACCCAGCAAGGCTAAACGACCTCTCTCCAATGGCCTTTGCAGTTGGCCTAACCCAGTTCTTTCAAGAGGCCGAAAGGCCAAAAGATCAGCGGTGGTGTGGGGCGAGGAGAGGCAGATCGTTCCCCAGGGTCTCTATGTGGGTGAGGCTGGGTTCAGCCAAGACATGGTCAATATTATTATCAGGCCTGTGACTGATGACAATGACGATGATCCTAGTGAGGACAGTAGCAATGATGCTGCTAGTGCAAACCCCAGGCCCAGCTGGGGGGGGGGGAAGCCCGTTCCTTGGGCGGGGGGGGATTCAGGAGTGAGAGGGGGCAAGG